>NC_057799.1:244675519-245031557 GCF_018294505.1 Triticum aestivum
GCCCCGCTGTTGTGGAATTGTCACGGCAGATGTCCTCGAGCTAGGACTTAGTCGTGGAGCCATCGTAGCTAGGAAGCTTGAAGGGGTTAAACGGGACAAGGAACACGAGGGTTATACTGGTTCGGCCCCTTACGGTGAAGGTAAAATCCTACGTCCAGTTGATGTGGTATTGATTAGGGTTTCGATGACCAGGGAGCTTAACTGCTATGCCTGGCTCTCGACGAGATCTTTCTTCCCCCTAAACCGCCGCCGGGTCGTCCCTTTATATAGAGAGGTTGAAGCCCAGCAGCTCTTAGAGTCCCGGCCGGCTCATAAGAGTGTCCGGCTCGGACTCTCAACTATTCTTGCCTTATACTACAAGCTCTACCATAATGACGGTTGTAACTACTGGCCTTAAGCCATCTTCGGGTCTTAAGCCCATCTTTGGCCCATCGTCTTCAAGCTTGGCGCCGGGCTTTAGGTGATGACCATTATGAGTAACCCGGCCCCTCCGGGCGGGTGACTCTAAGGTTTATATCCTCAACATTAGGCCCCAGATTGATTTGAGCCGGCTCATGTCAATCTTCAATCCTTTCGACAGAAAATCTCCGGCTTACAATTGTGTGAAGGCTATAACCCGTCGTGACATCATCTTCTAGATTCTGGGTAATCCGCCGTGACGTCATCTTCCATTAAGTCCATTTTTTACTCCACCATATCCGCAACGGATCTTATCTTTAACTGCCGTCCCAAAAATCGAGGCATTTTTATAGCGAGATAACCACGCCGTGGCCTCCTCGTTTCTCGCGCCCACTTATGAGTCTCACCATTATAAATAGCCCGGCCCAACAAGCCTCCAGTTACTTCTCCACCTCCATCTTCTTCCTCTCGCCACTGTGCTGCGCTCGAGCTCCACTGCCGCCGCCGCCGCGGGTCTCCAAGTCTTCCCCGCCTCCGGCCGCTGCATCAACCTGACGTGACCAGATAAACTGCGGCGACCTCCGCACCTTTCCAGCACCTGTAAGTCTTTGCTACCCCGTAGAACAGATCTGCAGTAGGGCTTCTTCCTGTTTTTCCCATGTTCATCGCCGTTCCTCGCGAGTCCTCGGTAGATTTCATTTTTACCACCTTTCTTGATCCTCAGACTACACAAAACTGCTGCGGTAGCTGTTTCACTTCCATTCCCAATGTACATAGATCCCCTTTTACTGCATAGAGGCTCCGTTCGAACCCACGAACTTCTTCTGCGTCTGTTTTAGGTCTAGAAACTTTCCTCTTTAGTCGACCATTTTGATCCAAATTAGTTACTGCGATGTGTGAAACCTGTTTTCACCACACTTAGTAAAAAACCGCATCTGCTGAGCTATGGCGGCTTACATTTCCGGCTCAAAGAAGCCACGCGCCGTAAAACTTTCCGGCTCAAAAGAAGCCACGCGCCGTAAAATTTTGCCAGCTCATTTATGATAAAGCTATAGACAATTTGAATTACTCTCGCTACCTTCAGCGGCTTAGATAACCCGATGCATTTAGCCATATGTCATTAGGCCCCTTCATAAGCCGCCATTTTAAACATTGAACTGTAAACTTCTTCCAGCTTATAATTGAACCGGACATTTCCTTTTATCATAGGCTTCCGACTTTCATCATGCCTCCCAAAGCTCCCAAAGCACCCATCACATGCAACTGGATGAGGTCCAACGTCACTGATGAAACCTTAGCGGATTTTGTTAAGACGGGTTACCTGCCCAAGAAGGATGTCATGTCTTACCGCGCCCCTGACCCGTCAGAGGAGAGACCACAACCAAGGGACGGGGAGGTGGTAATATTTGCGGATCATATGAGCCGGGGCTTCGCACCGCCCGGCTCAAAGTTCTTTAGAGATGTGCTGAATTTCTTTGATCTGTGGCCACAAGACATAGGACCCAATTCCGTGTCCAACATATGCAACTTCCAAGTATTCTGCGAAGTCTACCTTGGAGAGGAGCCCAGCCTTCTGCTCTTTAGAGAGCTATTCTATTTGAACCGCCAGAATGAGTGTGCCAACGGACCGAGCCTGGAACTTGGCAGAATCTCCATTCAACGCCGGAGGGACTGCCTTTTTCCTTACGCCGAGCTGCCAAGTCACCCAAAGGACTGGAACCAGACGTGGTTCTACTACCAGGACACTTCGCCGGCTGACGAGAGCCCGCTGCCCGGCTTTCGTCCCTCGCGTCTAGAACCAACTCACCCTCTGTCAGACAAGCTATCTCAGGCGGAGCGCCAACCTCTGATCCCCACCATCAACAAAATCAAGGCTCTCCTGGGAAATGGCCTCAACGGCATTGATCTGGTCCGGGTCTGGATCTCGTGGCGGGTGATCCCCTTAAGCCGCCGCCCTGGCTTAATGTGTGATTACACGGGCCGGAAAGACGACCCCCTGCGACACAGCCGCAACGATCTTCCTGAAGACGTTGCTGAAGACATGACCAAGGCCCTCTTGAATGAGAGCTTGGCAGACTGCGGGAGGACCGGCTTAAGCCCCTTCTGCAAAACCAACCCAGCCCCGGCGGTAAACCGCTGATTTGAACATCTTATCTTCTCCTTTAGATAGCTTTCATCTGAACCTTAAGAAATCGTCATTGTATTTTTCAGGCTGATGATAAATTCTGGAAGGTCAAGTATGACCATGAGGCGGCCAAGAAGGCCAGGAAGGCTAAGAAAGCCGCCAAGAGAGCCGCTCCCCGTAAGAAGGGAAGCAGGCCTACTGCTTCAGAGCTGCTTCAGCTAAGCGACAGCTCCGAGTCAGAGGTAACCCCTGAACCTGTAAGCTCTTGTTGTATTTCTTGTTTATTTCTGTCCACCTTATCAATACTGTCCATCAGCAGGATGACACCGGAGCAAGTAACCCGGTGATTGAAGAGGTAATGACACTTGCCTCCGACTCGGAGCCCTTGCCAAGGCTGAAAGTCCGAAGAGTAACCCGGAAAGTAAGATTTTCACATCCTTTAGCTTATCAAGATCCTCAATTTCTTTTGAAGCAACAGATTCATGAGAGCCGGCGGCACACCCGGACCAACAAGGATGCTGATCTCTCCTCCGGTCTACCTGAGGCGTCAAGGAAACGCCGGACCGAGGTTATCTCCAACTTATATCCTTTTCATCCTTTGGCGGGTGTTATAAGTCAACCGCTCAACTCTTCTGACTCGAATTATCAGGAAACTTCACCCTCCTCTGGCGACTCTATGCAATCGAACCTGCCGGCTTTCAAGACCGTGCCCGGGTAATGACGATCATCTCTTGTTGTACTTACCTTTACTCATACCTTTGTACTAACTTTTTGTCCTTTCAGTGCTCAAGCAAAGCTCAGTAAAAGAGCAAAGAAGAATAAGCCGGCCGAAGAGCCGGTCGTGACGGAGCCGGAGGTGTCAGCTCAAGAGCCGCCAGTTGCCTCTGCTCCTGAAGCCACCGCTCCAACCGACAAGCCAATCGCAGAGACTTCTGCTAATCCGGAGACCTCCAGCCCGGCTCAGCCGGCCGATGACCCGGACGTGGTAATCACCCGGACGGAGTTTGTTGAGCCGGGGAGACCCACTGCGCTGGCCAAGTGCTCCGCCAAGGAAGAGTTGCTAGAGCGCCGCCGGGCCAATCTGGACCTCACCAACTATGCTAACATGAGCATTGGAGAGATCGTCTCCGGCTATGTCAGTCAGGTGCACAAGAGCCGGGACTTGGAGATCGACATGGTGAATCAGATACAGCAGAAGTCTGAGGTACCACTCTTCTTGCTTACTGCATAGTTATCTTTACCATACTCTAGCCCCCAAGTCTACTACTTATGATAGAATATGTTGTAGACTTATCTTCTGGCTTACTCGCATGAACCGGTAATTTTGTAGATAGAAACTTTCAACATGCATTAGCCCCCAAGTGCCAAGTGTCTTTGCTTGGAAAGTGCTTGGGACTTTAAAGTTGCATAATAACTGTTCATACTATAACCCGGAAATTGTGCAGGCCGCTTGCAAGAAGTTTGAGGCTGATATCTCTGATCTGAAGAGCTGCCTGAAGACTCAGGAAACTGAGACCTGGAAGGCCAACGCCAAATTTGTGTCCAGTATTGCTGGTCAAGAGAAGCTGAAGAAGGACTTTGAAACTGAAAGGAAGACTTGGGCCGAAGAGAAGGCTGCTCTTGTAAGCCGTGCCGAACAGGCGGAGAAGGCTCTGTCGGAGAGAACCGCCGAACTCTCCGGTTTAAAATGCCATGTGTCACAAATGGTCGCCGCCATCTTCGGTAAGTTATTCCGCCGGCTCTCGATAAGTTCATAACCTTTATATCTCATAACTCCCATCACTGAGAACGGCTTATCTTACTTTGTTAAACAGGTCCCAGAAGCGCCAACCTCAATCAGAACGTGCAGACCAAGCTGAAGGCCGTGTACACCCTGGTGGAGCAACTCTACACCGGGTCACAGCGGGCTTTGGCTGTGGTGGCCCTATCCAATGAGGTTCCGACTCACCTGGCGGAAGTACTTCGCCGGCTGGCCGTTCTTCCTCAGCGTGTCCAAGAGCTGCGACGGGCCTCTGCAAGAGCCGGAGCCATAGCTGCACTGAGCCGGGCCAAGGCCTTCCTTCAAGAACTAGACCCGGCGGACATTGCACTTGGTTACCCCAGCTTGAAGGAAGACGGCACCCCTTTCGACCAAAAGGACTTTGCAGCCTGCGTGAAGATCGTGCGCCCGGTGGCCACCCTGATTGGAAATCACACGGATCTAACCAAGTACCAGCCGGGCTACGATGCAGAGAATCAGAGGATCCCCACTCCGCATTATGAAGCCATCAGCTTAGTCCCGCCGACTCGTAAGCACACCTTTGCCCAGGAAATTGACCCGGCCGGGTTAATTGACGAGGAAGCTCAATTTGAAGCTTTGAGCGGCATTGACTGGAAATCGTCAACCTTCCAGGTCTTGGGAACAGCCGGAGGAGCGGAGAGGGATGAGCCGGAAGCTTCGACCCAGCAAGCATCTTAACTCTGTAGGCGGCTTGTTTAAACAATGCTTCACCCTTTTGGACTCAGGGAGTCTTGTAATAGAATAGGACCAACATTTTAACTTTGTCGTGCCATCGTGCACGTGCAGAATGCTTAATTCCATTGAAGTTGCTTCTGTATATTCCTCCGGGTCATAATTGATCATTCATGTTCCTTAAGCTCAAATAGTTGTCTATAACTATCCTGCATAGAAAAACAAATCACAAGTCTCTAGGCGGCTTACCGCACTGAGAATCATAGTCTCATACCGATAACCCGGAATATAAATCTAAGTCACGAAAGACTAGTCCTTAAGTATGTCCTTTATATATAACCGTAATAACACACTTGCAGGCCTTCAAGTACGCTTCCGGTTTACATAACCCGGATAATAAGGTTGGTACCTCAACTCCGGTTTACCAGTCTTGATAACGCTGATTGTGTGCCACCAGCACTGTGAATCAAAGTTAAGCCGGCGAAGCAAGAACCGCCGTGTACACTGCTGATACCACCAGAAGAACTTGTTGTAAATCAGAAAATCAAAACTCAGGGGCTTCCGGTTCGAATACGACCAGAGACCCGTCCCAAAGGGGTTAAGCTAAGATTCAATGCGATCATATAGCCCCCAGTGGGTTTGGCGATGCCGATCAAGAGGGTACCGACAGCTATGTTCTCTTTGGTTCAAATACGACCCATGTTTGAACAGGAAGCCCCCAAATGACCTTAAGAGTTGTTTAACGACGCTGATTCGAATACGATCCACGTCGGTTCCCAAAGGGGGGTTGAGCTATGATTTAAATATGATCAAAGAAAACTCCCCAATGAGCTCGGCACTTTGCCAATCAAGTGGGTATCGACAGCTATGTTTTCTTTGGTTCGAATACGACCTATGTTTGAACAGGAAGCCCCCAAGTGATTATATTGCGTACGGCTAGATTCGAATACGATCATAAGCCGGATCCACCTCCAAGTTACCATGTGATCTTGTAATGGAAACAACACATTTACCTTTGGAGGAGAAAAAAGGAAAGAGGTCCTGCTTTATTGCTTATCATAATATATACATGGCTTATAAAAATATGTACATTATGAGAGCCGGTGGCTCAAGTGTAATAAGGCCGAAGCTGAGCTATGTTCCACGGCCGACGGGTCTCCTCCTCCGATTTACGTGAATCTTTGTGCTCCCGAATGTCAATGAGGTAATATGACCCGTTGTGCAAGTTCTTGCTGACCACAAAGGGTCCTTCCCAAGGCGGGGATAGTTTGTGCGCATCTGTTTGATCTTGGATGAGCCGGAGCACCAAATCACCTTCCTGGAAGACCTGGGACTTAACCCGGCGACTATGATAACGGCGCAGGTCTTGTTGGTAAATCGGTGATCGAGCTGCCGCCTCATCACGCTGTTCGTCCAACAAGTCAAGAGCATCTTGGCGCGCCTGTTCATTATCCGCCTCAACATAAGCCGCCACTCGAGGCGAGTCATGACGGATGTCACTTGGGAGGACTGCTTCCGCTCCATAAACCATGAAGAAAGGCGTGAAACCCGTAGACCTGTTAGGAGTAGTGTTGATGCTCCACAACACGGAGGGTAACTCCTCCACCCAACAACCCGGCGTCCGTTGCAAAGGGACCAAAAGCCGGGGCTTGATGCCTTTCAGAATCTCCTGATTAGCCCTCTCAGCTTGCCCATTGGATTGAGGGTGAGCCACTGATGAAACATCAAGTCGAATATGCTCTCGTTAACAAAACTCCTCCATGGCGCCTTTGGATAGATTGGTACCATTGTCAGTTATAATGCTGTGTGGAAAGCCAAAGCGAAAGATCACCTTTTTCATAAACTGAACTGCCGTGGCTGCGTCACACTTGCTAACTGGCTCTGCTTCAACCCACTTTGTGAACTTGTCAACTGCCACCAAGAGGTGGGTCTTCTTATCCTTGGACCTTTTAAAAGGCCCAACCATATCAAGCCCCCAGACCGCAAAGGGCCAAGTAATTGGGATCATCCTCAACTCCTGAGCCGACACATGAGCGCGTCGCGAGAACCTTTGGCAACCATCACATTTACTGACCAAGTCCTCCGCATCAGCATGAGCCGTCAGCCAATAAAAACCATGACGAAAAGCCTTGGCCACAAGGGATTTTGAGCCGGCATGATGGCCACAATCCCCTTCATGAATCTCACGCAAGATCTCTTGACCTTCCTCAGGGGAGACACAACGCTGGAACGCTCCCGTAACACTGCAGTGATGCAGCTCACCATTGATAACAACCATTGACTTATACCGCCGGGTTATTTGTCTGGCCAAAGTTTCATCCTCAGGCAAATCTCCCCGGGTCATGTAAGCCAGATAGGGCACTGTCCAGTCCGGGATGATGTGGAGAGCCGCCACCAGTCGTGCCTCCGGGTTAGGGATAGCCAAATCTTCCTCTGTAGGCAACTTAACAGAAGGGTTATGCAAGACGTCCAGGAAAATATTAGGCGGCACCGGTTTTCGCTGAGAGCCCAGCCGGCTTAAAGCATCAGCCACCTCGTTCTTCCTGCGATCGATATGCTCTACTTGGTAACCCTGAAAGTGCCCAGCAATGGCATCAACTTCACGGCGATAAGCCGCCATGAGAGGGTCCTTGGAGTCCCACTTGCCTGATACTTGTTGAGCCACCAAGTCTGAGTCGCTGAAGCACCTTACCCGGCTCAAGCTCATCTCCTTAGCCATCCGAAGACCATGGAGCAAGGCCTCATACTCAGCCGCATTGTTAGTGCAAGGAAACATCAACTGTAGCACATAATGGAACTTGTCACCTTTAGGGGAAGCCAACACGACTCCAGCCCCCGAGCCCTCCAATTGCCTGGACCCATCAAAGTGAATAGTCCAATATGTGTTATCCAGCTTTTGTTCGGGCACTTGTAGCTCTGTCCAATCGTTGATGAAATCCACCAAGGCTTGAGATTTAACAGCAGTGCGTGGTACGTATTTCAGACCATGAGGTCCGAGCTCTATAGCCCACTTAGCCACTCTCCCTGTGGCCTCTCTGTTTTAAATGATATCTCCAAGGGGGGCAGAACTGACCACAGTGATGGGGTGACCCTGGAAATAATGCTTAAGCTTCCGGCTTGCCATGAACACACCATAAACAAGCTTCTGCCAATGTGGATATCGCTGTTTGGACTCGATGAGCACTTCGCTGACGTAATAAACCGGCCGCTGAACCGGATGCTCCTTACCCTCTTCCTTGCGCTCCACCACCACAGCCACACTGACGGCCCGTGTGTTAGCTGCTACATACAGTAATAAGGGCTCCTTGTCAACCGGAGCAGCAAGGACTGGGGGCTCTGCCAGCTGCCTCTTCAAATCCTCAAAAGCAGTATTAGCTGCATCATTCCAGACAAAGTCATCAGTTTTCTTCATCAACTGGTATAACGGCATGGCCTTCTCACCCAAACGGCTTATAAACCGGCTTAAAGCAGCGATACGACCCGCCAGGCGCTGGACGTCGTTTATACACGCCGGCTTAGCCAGAGAGGTGATTGCCTTGATCTTCTCCGGGTTAGCTTCAATGCCTCTGTTAGAGACCAAGAAACCCAAGAGCTTGCCTGCAGGAACACCAAAAACACACTTGGCCGGGTTAAGCATCATCTTGTAGACCCGGAGATTATCAAAGGTTTCCCTCAGATCATCTATCAATGTTTCCTTCTATCTAGATTTAACCACGATATCATCCACATAGGCATGAACATTGCGCCCAATCTGGTTATGAAGACAGTTCTGCACGCAACGCTGATAAGTCGCCTGTGCACTCTTGAGTCCAAAGGGCATAGACACATAGCAGAAGGCTCCAAAGGGAGTGATGAACGCCGTCTTCTCCTGGTCCTTAACTGCCATTTTAATCTGATGGTATCCAGAATAAGCATCCAAGAAACTTAAGCGCTTGCAACCCGCCGTAGCATCAATGATTTGATCAATACGGGGAAGGGCAAAAGGATCAGCCGGACATGCCTTGTTTAAGTCCGTGTAGTCCACACACATCCGCCAGGTGCCGTTCTTCTTGAGCACGAGCACCGGGTTGGATAACCACTCTGGGTGAAAGACTTCAACAATAAACCCGGCTGCCAAGAGCCGGGCCACCTCTTCACCAATGGCTTTCCGCCTCTCTTCATTAAACCGCCGAAGGAATTGCCTGACCGGCTTAAATTTCGGATCAACATTGAGAGTGTGCTCAGCGAGTTCTCTAGGTACACCTGGCATGTCAGAAGGTTTCCATGCAAAAATGTCCCTATTCTCACGGATGAACTCGATGAGCGCGCTTTCCTATTTTGGATCCAGATTGGCACTGATGCTAAACTGCTGAGATGAATCACCTGGAGCAAAATCAACAAGTTTAGTCTCATCAGCCGACTTAAATTTCATTGCCGGCTCATGCTCCGTAGTCGGCTTTTTCAGAGAGGTCATATCCGTTGGGTCAACATTGTCCTTGTAAAACTTCAACTCCTCCGTCGCACAAACAGATTCTGCATAAGCTGCATCGCCTTCCTCACACTCCAAGGCCACCTTCCGGCTGCCATGAACCGTAATGGTCCCATTGTGACCCGGCATCTTGATCTGTAAATACACGTAACACGGCCGTGCCATGAACTTGGCGTAAGCCGGCCGCCCAAATATGGCATGATACGGGCTTCTTATCTTGACCACCTCAAAGGTCAATTTTTCCACCCTGTAGTTGTGCTCGTCTCCAAAGGCCACTTGCAACTCGATCTTGCCGACTGGATAAGCCGACTTACCAGGCACCACACCATGGAAAATAGTGTTTGACTGGCTGAGGTTCTTATCAATCAACCCCATACGACGGAAAGTCTCATAATAGAGGATGTTGATGCTGCTGCCTCCATCCATGAGCACCTTAGTGAACTTATATCCTCCCACCCGAGGAGCCACCAGCAAGGCCAAGTGACCCGGATTATCAACCCGGGGAGTGTGATCCTCCCTACTCCACACAATAGGCTGCTCAGACCATCTTAAATAGCGTGGGACCGCCGGCTCAACAACATTCACAGCCCTCTTATGAAGCTTCTGGTCTCGCTTACACAGACTGATGGTAAATACATGATACTGTCCACCGTTAAGCTGCTTTGGATTGGTCTGATAACCCCCTGCTGCTGTTGATGACCCTGGCCAGACTGCTGATTAAAGCCCCCTTGACCGTTCTGAGAATTAGAATTTGAACCGCCGCCCGGGCCATGAAAGCCGCCGGCGCCTGAGCCGCCGCCCGGGCCATTGTTGCCATTAAAGGCGTTGGAATTCTTAAAGGCCTTCATGATTGCACAATCCTTCCATAGATGAGTAGCTGGCTTCTCTCTAGAGCCATGCCTTGGACATGCTCATTCAACAGCTGCTCCAGCGTCGGGCCTGACCCGCCGGCTCGGGGAGGGGGCCTCCCCTTGCGCCGCTGGTTATTACCCTGTGAGCTGGCATTGGCCACGAACTCTAGGCTGCCGTCGGCCTTACGCTTGCCACCTCCTTGGTTCCCCGGGTTATGCTGAGGACCCTTGCCATTGCCGTTCTTCTTTCCCTTCCCTGTCCTTTCATCATCTGAAGCGGGGTCCTTGGTACTATCAGAATCGGCGTACTTGACGAGAGCCGCCATCAACGTACCCATATCATTGCAGTCGCGCTTAAGTTGCCCGAGTTTCATATTCAGGGGCAGGAAACGACAATTCTGTTCCAACATTAAGACTGCAGAGCCGGCATCCATCTTATCAGATGAATGTATGATCTCTTTGACCCGGCGAACCCAATGCGTCGTAGACTCACCCTCCTGCTGTTTACAGTTAGTCAAATCCACAATTGACATAGACTGCCTACAGGTATCCTTGAAATTTTGGATGAACCGGGCTTTCAACTCAGCCCAAGACCCGATGGAGTTCGGTGGTAGCCCTTTCAACCAAGTGCGGGCAGTCACATCTAACATCATGGTGAAGTACTTGGCCATCGCTGCTTCACTTACCTCCAACAATTCCATGGCCATCTCGTAACTCTCGATCCAGGCTCCAGGTTGTAAGTCCGCCGTGTAATTAGGCACTTTCCTAGGCCCTTTGAAGTCCTTGGGCAGACATTCATTGCGGAGAGCCGACACCAAGCAGGGGACACCTCCAGTCCTCGTAGGGATACCCACGTCAACGGAAGTCGTCGGATAAGCCGGGGGTGTTTGGTAAGCCGTCAACTGAGGCACCTGCTCCGCCTCTTGCCGCGCTCTGTCTTGGTCTGTTGCGTGAAAGGCTCCGTTATGAGCCGGGCCATGGCCAGGGGGCGGGTCATGGCGTCGGACATTACTTGAGCCGGTCGTTGAAACCATGTGCCTGCTATAACTCGGGCTCCGGCCTGGACGAGGGGTTGAGTGGATCCTGTCCCAGCTATAAGAGTACGCCTCTTGCTGCGCCAGCGCCGTCTGAAGGAGTTCTCTGACCCGACGGGTCTCAATAGCCGTTGGAGAGTCGCCGTCAATTGGGAGAGCCGCCAGCCGCGCTGCTGCGGCGACCATGTTCTCCAGCGGGTTAGCATAATGACCCGGTGGTATTGGCACATACTGAGGCGGGGCAGGGTTCACCCGGGGAGGCCCCATCACTTGTGGCTGAACAGGGGTCCCAGACCCGGGCACTATGATCCCTGGCGTGTTACTAGACCCTGCACCTGGCGTGTTGAAGAGGTTTCGAGGATCGTAGACCGGAGGGAGTCGAGATTGGGCCTTTTGATGCCTCCTCCTCATGACCTCATTGGACGCGTTCTGATCCATCGTGAGCCGGAAGGACTGCGCCTGAATCAACTGAGTCTGGGCGTCGAGAGCCGCCCTCTCCGCAGCCATCCTGATCCCTTCCGCCGCCAGGTCCTCCTTGGCTTTCACTAGATCCAGCTTTAACTGCGCCACCTCCGCGTCATGCTGAGCTTGATCCGCCGTGTCAACCGTGGCGGTTAACAGGGCCGTCATCTTGTCCGTGAGATCCATCAGCACCTGAGCCGGCGAGGGCACCGGGTTTCCTGACCCAGCGGCAGGGTTCTGAACAGGCTGTGCACCGGCCATGAAGATTCCAACCCGGCTCGGCGGCTGAAACGGGTCCGGAATACTGTCACCATCGGAACCACCCATGAGCCTGCCATCTTGAAGTTGATACAACGAGTTTGACTCATCTGTGGACGACTCGCCGTCAGAGCCGGCGGCCGTCTCCTCACCAGATCCAGATCCATCAGAGAGCCCTCCATGGATGCATCCCACAAAAGCATGCTTCAAGGCAGGCGGGGCCCGGGCGGGTCGTGCGCGCTAAGCCGTCTCGATGAGATCGGCGCAGAGATCTGGCTCAGGGCCCGGCTCACCAATCTTGCCAATGAAAACATGAATTCCGCCGAAGGGGACCCGGTATCCGTACTCCACTGAGCCAGCATCGGGGCCCCAGTTTGCATCGTCAATGTAGAGCTTGCCGCGACGACTCTTGGTCATCCGGCCCACAGTGTATCCCTTGAGCCCTTCGAAGCTGCCCTTCAAGAACTCAAATCCACCGTGCGCTGGCCCCACGGTGGGCGCCAACTGTCGTGGAATTGTCACGGCAGATGTCCTCGAGCTAGGACTTAGTCGTGGAGCCATCGCAGCTAGGAAGCTTGAAGGGGTTAAACGGGACAAGGAACACGAGGGTTATACTGGTTCGGCCCCTTACGGTGAAGGTAAAAGCCTATGTCCAGTTGATGTGGTATTGATTAGGGTTTCGATGACCAGGGAGCTTAACTGCTATGCCTGGCTCTCGACGAGATCTTTCTTCCCCCTAAACCGCCGCCGGGTCATCCCTTTATATAGAGAGGTTGACGCCCAGCAGCTCTCAGAGTCCCGGCCGGCTCATAAGAGTGTCTGGCTCGGACTCTCAACTATTCTTGCCTTATACTACAAGCTCTACCATAATGACGGTTGTAACTACGGGCCTTAATCCATCTCCGGGTCTTAAGCCCATCTTTGGCCCACCGTCTTCAAGCTTGGCGCCGGGCTTCAGGTGATGACCATTATGAGTAACCCGGCCCCTCCGGGCGAGTGACTCTAAGGTTTATATCCTCAACACCCGCCGCCCCGTGCCGCCGCCGTGCCCCGCCACGTCGCCCTCTCCTCTCCCGTCGCCGGCGAGCGTCGCCCGAGCCCCGGCCAGATCCAATCTAGCTCGAGGTTGACTTTTCCCGAGACCCCGAAATATTTCTAAGTTTTTGCATTTTCACATTATATACCCCTGTTCATCATGTCATAACTCTTTGCATATAGCTCCGTCTCGCGCGTGTAATATATCGGAATGTTCGTCTCGTGATGCTCTACATTTTGTTCCATTGCACCATGTTCATTAGAGGCCATCTTGATGCCCAAATATTTGGTCCAAGAGTGCTACTTGCTGTTATCTGCTGTTACTTAGCAGAACTTGGAGATTTGTTATTTTTGTATCATTTAATTTGTGCATCTTATGGGCATGATCTCTACATGTGTTTTGTTGTATGCCATGCCATCTTTCCAAGGGTGTATGCCATGTATTTTTGTGATCTTTTTGGTGACTAGAACAAGCATGCAAACTAGGCTCCGTAATGTTTCTGATTTCAGGGACTTGGTGATTTCTCCAAGTCTTTGTCTGCTGTTATTTTGTTGCCATGTAAACTTGATGCTACACAGAGATCCATGCATATTTCTGCCAAGTCTGAGATCTGTTAACGGAACTTGTTATGTTTACAAGGTTGCCATCATATCTTCTGTTTCTTTTTGGCTTATGGTCAGTAAGGGACTTTTGTCATATGCATTTAGTAGAATACTGCCATGCCTTGTTTTGCTATGTTAAGTTTCTGTAGCATGTTGATTTTGTGCTCTGAACATTGCTACCTGATGCTGTTTTCTGCCATGTCCAGTAATTTCACCAAGTCTGTGAACCTGTTATCTTTTGCAGTTTTGCCATGCTTGTTTGAGCTTGTTATGTTGTGATCTAGCCGTAGCTCAGTGTTCATCTTTTGTCAAGCATCTCCTGTAGATTACTGCCATATGCTTTGTTGCTATGTTGGAGTGCTGTAGCTTTGTTGCTTGTTGCATTTTAAGTGCTATCATGCTGTTAATCGCAGATTCGTGTCATTTTTGTTTTGCTTGCAATTATGGAGTGCCATAGCATAACTAAATCTTGCTCTACTTTGGCTATAAAATATTTCTGGCAGATTGTTTACGTGTTATTCAATTTCGCCAAGCTTGTTGTAGTTGGTCCATACATGCTATGCTTTTGTTCTTACCATGGATAGCTTTATAAACTTGCCATCTTGCTGTAGGTATGCTTGTTTTGTCATGCATTGCTTCGTGGTGAGTGCATCAAGCTCACCAAGATGCCTTCATATTATTGTTTCTGCCATGCTCTGTTTTTCTGCTAAGTCTGAGATCTGTTAACGGAACTTGTTATGTTTACAAGGTTGCCATCATATCTTCTGTTCCTTTTTGGCTTATGGTCAGTAAGGGACTTTTGTCATATGCATTTAGTAGAATACTGCCATTTGCTATGTTAAGTTCCTGTCGCATGTTTATTTTGTGCTCTGAACATTGCTACCTGATGCTGTTTTCTGCCATGTCCAGTAATTGCACTGTCTGTGAACCTGTTATCTTTTGCACTTTTGCCATGCTTGTTTGAGCTTGTTATGTTGTGATCTAGCCGTAGCTCAGTGTTCATCTTTTGTCAAGCATCTCCTGTTCCTTTTTGGCTTATGGTCAGTAAGGGACTTTTGTCATATGCATTTAGTAGAATACTGCCATTTGCTATGTTAAGTTCCTGTCGCATGTTTATTTTGTGCTCTGAACATTACTACCTGATGCTGTTTTCTGGCATGTCCAGTAATTTCACTGTCTGTGAACCTGTTATCTTTTGCACTTTTGCCATGCTTGTTTGAGCTTGTTATGTTGTGATCTAGCCGTAGCTCAGTGTTCATCTTTTGTCAAGCATCTCCTGTAGATTACTGCCATATGCTTTGTTGCTATGTTGGAGTGCTGTAGCTTTGTTGCTTGTTGCATTTTAAGTGCTATCATGCTGTTAATCGCAGATTCGTGTCATTTTTGTTTTGCTTGCAATTATGGAGTGCCATAGCATAACTAAATCTTGCTCTACTTTGGCTATAAAATATTTCTGGCAGATTGTTTACGTGTTATTCAATTTTGCCAAGCTTGTTGTAGTTGATCCATACATGCTATGCTTTTGTTCTTACCATGGATAGCTTTATAAACTTGCCATCTTGCTGTAGGTATGCTTGTTTTGTCATGCATTGCTTCGTGGTGAGTGCATCAAGCTCACCAAGATGCCTTCATATTATTGTTTCTGCCATGCTCTGTTTTTCTGCTAAGTCTGAGATCTGTTAACGGAACTTGTTATGTTTACAAGGTTGCCATCATATCTTCTGTTCCTTTTTGGCTTATGGTCAGTAAGGGACTTTTGTCATATGCATTTAGTATAATACTGCCATTTGCTATGTTAAGTTCCTGTCGCATGTTTATTTTGTGCTCTGAACATTGCTACCTGATGCTGTTTTCTGCCATGTCCAGTAATTTCACTGTCTGTGAACCTGTTATCTTTTGCACTTTTGCCATGCTTGTTTGAGCTTGTTATGTTGTGATCTAGCCGTAGCTCAGTGTTCATCTTTTGTCAAGCATCTCCTGTAGATTACTGCCATATGCTTTGTTGCTATGTTGGAGTGCTGTAGCTTTGTTGCTTGTTGCATTTTAAGTGCTATCATGCTGTTAATCGCAGATTCGTGTCATTTTTGTTTTGCTTGCAATTATGGAGTGCCATAGCATAACTAAATCTTGCTCTACTTTGGCTATAAAATATTTCTGGCAGATTGTTTACGTGTTATTCAATTTTGCCAAGCTTGTTGTAGTTGATCCATACATGCTATGCTTTTGTTCTTACCATGGATAGCTTTATAAACTTGCCATCTTGCTGTAGGTATGCTTGTTTTGTCATGCATTGCTTCGTGGTGAGTGCATCAAGCTCACCAAGATGCCTTCATATTATTGTTTCTGCCATGCTCTGTTTTTCTGCTAAGTCTGAGATCTGTTAACGGAACTTGTTATGTTTACAAGGTTGCCATCATATCTTCTGTTCCTTTTTGGCTTATGGTCAGTAAGGGACTTTTGTCATATGCATTTAGTATAATACTGCCATGCCTTGTTTTGCTATGTTAAGTTCCTGTAGCATGTTGATTTTGTGCTCTGAACATTGCTACCTGATGCTGTTTTCTACCATGTCCAGTAATTTCACCAAGTCTGTGAACCTGTTATCTTTTGCACTTTTGCCATGCTTGTTTGAGCTTGTTATGTTGTGATCTAGCTGTTGTTCAGTGTTCATCTTTTGTCAAGCATCTCCTATACATTACTGCCATATGCTTTGTTGCTATGTTGGAGTGCTGTAGCTTTGTTGCTTGTTGCATTTTAAGTGCTATCATGCTGTTAATCACAAATTCGTGTCATTTTTGTTTTGCTTGCCATTTGCAAACCGTGCATCCGTTTCCGGTGATCTTTATATCGATTTCGACCGAAATCATCACATCTTTCCAGTGGCATGCTTGGTTTGCCAAGTTACTGCCTTGTTCATCATTTTCCTTCCGGAGCACGCATATGCATCGCATATCATACATGTTTTGCATCATGTTGCTTGTGCATTTCCCGTGATTTATTGTGGTTCCATTGCTTGTGTTCTTGTCTTGGGTAGAGCCGGGAGACGAGTTCGTGAACGAGGAACCTATTGAGTACGCTTACTAGGATCAAGCTTTCGACAACTCTGAGAACCTTGCAGGCAAGATGACCACCCCTCGAAATCACTTCTATCTTTGCTTTGCTAGTTGTTCGCTCTATTGCCATGCTGCGCTACCTATCACTTGCTATATCATGCGTCCCATATTGCCATGTCAGCCTCTAACCATCCTTTCCTAGCAAACCGTTGTTTGGCTATGTTACCGCTTTTGCTCAGCCCTTCTTATAGCGTTGCTAGTTGTAGGTGAAGTTGAAGTTTGTTCCATGTTGGAACATGGATATGTTGGGATATCACAATATCTCTTATTTAATTAATGCATCTATATATTTGGTAAAGGGTGGAAGGCTCGGCCTTATGCCTGGTGTTTTGTTCCACTCTTGCCGCCCTAGTTTCTGTCATACCGGTATTATGTTCCTTGAGTTTGCGTTCCTTACGCGGTTGGGTGATTTATGGGACCCCCTTGACAGTTCGCCTTGAATAAAACTCCTCCAGCAAGGCCCAACCTTGGTTTTACCATTTGCCACCTAAGCCTTTCCCCCCCGGGTTTTCGCGAGCCCGAGGGTCATCTTTATTTAAACCCCCGGGCCAGTGCTCCTCTGAGTATTGGTCCAACCTGTCAGTCGCCGGTGGCCACCAGGGGCAACTCTGGGCTCGCCTATCGGAAGCTTGGACAATCCGGTGTGCCCTGAGAACGAGATATGTGCAGCTCCTATCGGGATTTGTCGGCACATTCGGGCGGCTTTGCTGGTCTTGTTTTATCATTGTCGAAATGTCTTGTAAACCGGGATTCCGAGACTGATCGGGTCTTTCCGGGAGAAGGCTTATCCTTCGTTGACCGTGAGAGCTTATGATGGGCTAAGTTGGGACACCCCTGCAGGGTATTATCTTTCGAAAGCTGTGCCCGCGGTTATGAGGCAGATGGGAATTTGTTAATGTCCGGTTGTAGAGAACTTGTCACTTGACCCAGTTAAAATACATCAACTGCGCGTATAGCCGTGATGGTCTCTTCTCGGCGGAGTCCGAGAAGTGAACACGGCTTGAGTTATGAATGACGTAAGTAGGAGTTCAGGATCACTTCTTGGTCATACTAGATGGCGACTGCTCCGCTGCTTCTCTTCTCGCTCTCTTTTGCGTATGTTAGCCACCATATTTGCTTAGTGCCTACTGCAGCTCCACCTCATTTTACCATCCTTTCCTATAAGCTTAAATAGTCTTGATCTCGCGGGTGTGAGATTGCTGAGTCCTCGTGACTCACAGATTCTACCAAAACAGTTGCAGGTGCCGACGATGCCAGTGCAGATGATGGGATCGATCTCAAGTGGGAGTTCGATGAGGAACGTGGTCGTTACTATGTGTCTTTTCCTGATGATCAGTAGTGGAGCCCAGTTGGGACGATTGGGGATCTAGCATTTGGGGTTATCTTATTTTCATTTGGATCTTGACCGTAGTCGGTCTATGTGTGTACTTTTGGATGATGTATGAATTATATTTATGTATTGTGTGAAGTGGTGATTGTAAGCCAACTCTTTATCCCATTCTTGTTCATTACATGGGATTGTGTGAAGATGACCCTTCTTGCGACAAAACCACTATGCGGTTATGCCTCTAAGTCGTGCCTCGACACGTGGGAGATATAGCCGCATCGTGGGCGTGACAAGTTGGTAATCAGAGCCATCCCCGACTTAGGAGCCCCCTTCTTGATCGAATCGCTGGCGTTGTTGAGTCTAGAACCAAGATGTTTTGAGTCTTAGGATTATATATATCGGAGAGTATGATTCTTTTTACTCCTCAGTCCCTTCGTCGCTCTGGTGAGGTCTCATGACGTAGAAGTTTTGACTCTTCTCTCCTCAAATTTCACTAATTTTTTTTAGGATCACGCGGGTATCTTGGAATAGTTCCGATGGTTTTGTGACGAGAACATTGTTCTTGGTGCCTCTTGACATTTAGGGGTTGTGGCAGTGTCCCGGGGAGTTGAGCTCCGAGGTGTTGTCGTCACAATTTTATCGTTGCAGTTCTGGAATACCTGAGTTTCGCCGACATCGAAATCTCTTTTATGCAGTTGTTGGTGAGATCACCTCGACGCCACCCAGTACTGGGGCGGGAGTTCGGGAGTATTGCCATAACTCGTATAAGGGATGCTTTTTGAAGGTTGAGGTAAACGATTTCCGAAGGTTTCTTGGTTATGTGTTGACGGATGGATACAGCTGGATCTAGGGATTGCTAGTTTGGGTGATATATTTTGTGTCCCCTGTATCCCCAACACCAGATTGCATAACCAGAAAGTTTCGGGAGTTTATAAGTGGGAATTCAAGTAGCTCTTAGGATATCTTTCCGATAGACGCATGATATGAGATTGGGGTTCGACGTCTAGTGGTCCGCCTGTACACGGTTGGTTTTACAATGGTCTCGTAGTGTCTTAAAGAGTCCTTGGCTATGCCGACTCGGGGACGCTTCGTATGTCATGTGCACAGCCTTGTACATGATGGTGCTGTATGATTGAGCCCGTGTGGGCCCCACCACGAAAACTTCGGACGAAATATCTATCATATGTTTGTTCCGGCTTATTCTGCAAGCCAATACTTTGTTTTGTTTTGTATTGTGGTATTCGAGTTGCTTCAAAGGCATATGTTGATTCCATATCTTTTTCAAGTGGCTTCTCAACTTATGGAAGTGTGATGATTTACTATGGAATTCATTCGTTCATCCTCGTTCGAATGTTTATTGTGAAGACTATATGTTGCAATTTCTATCCGTTGATTCTACTTATCTATTTGTCTATCAAGATGCTAACGGATGTCACCCTCTTCAGGATGGCTCCGCCAACGCGTCAGAATCCGGATCGCAATGAAGGGAGTCAGGCAAACCCTCCGCCACCACCTCCGCCTCCGAGGCATGGCAAGCTATCATGGCAGCCACCAACGCCAATGCTCAGATGATTCTGCAACTCTTGCAAGAACGCACCCAAGGGCAAGGCAATCAAGGAAATCAAGGTCAAGGCAACAATCAGCCTCACTTCGCTACACTCAACCAGTTTCTTGCAAATCAGCCCAAGTCTTTCAGCTACTGTGCCGAGGCCACGGATGCCGATGATTGGCTCATGGACATCAACAAGCATTTTGAATGTAGCAATGTCAGGCCTGAGGACTATGTCAAGTTCGCTTCTTTTCAGCTCAAGGACCAAGCTGCTGATTGGTTTCAGCAATACAAAGATTCCAGAGGAGGTCGTGTGATTACTTGGACTGACTTCTGTCGGGACTTCAAAGCGCACCACATTCCACAAAGTGTTGTTGAGAGCAAGCGTGAGGAGTTCCGCAATCTCAAGCAAGGCAACATGTCTGTGTATCAATTCAACATCCAGTTTTAGAAACTTGCTCGCTTCGCTAAATAAGACGTTCCTGATGAAAAGAGCATGATCTATCATTTCAGAGGTGGCCTTAGAGAGGATCTGCAGTTAGCTCTCGTTCTTGTTGAGCCTACTCAGTTTGATCAATTCTACAATATGGCACTTAAGCAAGAGGCTGCTCAGCTCAAGTGTGAGGCTTCTAAGAAGAGAGTCAGAGACGCAGTTCAGTCTTCTTCTTCCTCACTTGTGGCTGCTAAGCAACAGAAGTTCTGGTTGCCTCCTCCTCCTCCGTTTTGTCAGCCTTACCAGCAGAAGAACAAAGGTGGCCATGGTTCTTCCAACTCTTCCAACTCTGGCTATCAGAACAAGTCTCAGAATCAAGCTCCAAAGTCCAATGTTCCTTATCACCGTCCACTCTCAATGGTGACTTGCAACAAGTGTCAGCAGAAAGGTCACTATGCTAACAAGTGCTTCAATCAAAGGCGTCTTCCGCCTCCTCCTCCTGTCAGATCTTCCAGCAATGCAGTGGTCAAGCATAATCCAAAGTCTGCAAAGGTGAACATGATGAATGCAGCTCAAGCGGAGGACTCTACTGATGTGATAATGGGTAATCTTCCTGTTAATGATATTCCTGCAAAAGTCTTGTTTGATACTGGTGCATCTATTTCTTTCATATCAAGACCTTTTGCATCCATGAACAATTTGCATACTGTTGATTTGCCTAAGCCGATAGCGGTTTCCTCTCCGGGATTATTCATGAATACCAAAATGATGGCTCCGGATGTTTCTATCAAGATGGACAATTATAAATTTTTGTCTTCTCCAATGGTTCTTGGTGACTCGGATATTGATCTAATTCTCGGGATGGAGTGGCTTTCTAAGCACAAGGCTCAACTTGATTGTGCTGCCAGGGAAATTCAATTGACACACTCTTCTGAGGATGTTATCATTTATGCCGCTTGTGACGAAACCATTCGGTTATTTTCTCTCAATGAGAAGGGCGAATTGAATGCCATCTCTCAAATTCCAGTCGTTTGTGAGTATCAAGATGTCTTTCTAGAAGAGCTTCCGGGTATGCCTCCTCACCGGCCAGTTGAGTTCGTTATCGATCTAGAGCCTGGCACAGAACCTGTTTGCAAGCGTCCATACAAGCTTGGACCCAAGGAGCTGAAGGAATTGAAGAAACAGCTCGATGAACAAGAGCGTCTGGGTTTGATCAGACCGAGTTCATCTCCATGGGGTTGTGGTGTTCTTTTTGTAAAGAAGAAGGATGGCACGGACCAACTTTGTGTCGACGACCGTCCATTGAACAAGAAGACATTCAAGAACAAGTATCCACTTCCCAACATCAATGAGCTATTCGAGCAACTCAAAGGTGCTAAAGTATTCTCCAAGCTTGACCTTCGTATGGGTTATCATCAGATTCGTATTCGTGAAGAAGATATTCCCAAGACAGCATTCAGAACAAGCTTTGGTTCTTATGAATATACTGTCGTGTCTTTCGGCCTTGTCAATGCTCCTCCAACGTTCTCTCGGATGATGAATTTCATCTTCAACCCCTATACCAATGAATTCGTCCTGGTGTATCTCGATGATATATTGGTCTTCTCCAAGAATAAGAAGGACCATGCCAAACATTTGCGATTGGTGCTCGACAAGCTCAGAGAGTATCAATTCTATGCGAAGTTCTCAAAATGTGAGTTTTGGCTTGATGAAGTTCTTTACCTTGGTCACATCATCTCTGCCAAGGGCATCGCTGTTAACCCCGAGAAGGTGTCCGCAATTGTGAATTGGGAACCTCCTCAGAATGTCAAGCAGCTCCGCAGTTTTCTTGGTCTTGCAAGCTATTGCCGAAGATTCGTTGAGAATTTCTCTAAGATTGCAAAGCCTCTTTCCAACCTCCTCCAGAAGCATGTGAAGTATGTCTGGTCTCCTGAGTGTGACGTTGCTTTCAACACTCTCAAAGAGAAACTAGTCACAACTCCTGTCTTGACTCCTCCTGATGAATCCAAGCCATTGGAAGTTTTCTGTGATGCTTCTCTCCAAGGTCTCGGTGCTGTGTTAATGCAAGAGAAGAAAGTTGTGGCCTATACCTCTCGTCAGTTGAAGCCCAATGAGAAGAACTACCCCACTCACGATCTTGAGTTGGCGGCAGTTGTCCATGCATTAATAACGTGGAGACATCTCTTGTTGGGAAGACAAGTGGACATATTCACCGATCACAAGAGTCTCAAGTACATCTTCACTCAGCCCAACCTCAACCTCAGGCAGACTCGATGGGTCGAATGATTCAAGAGTACAATCCGAGTATTGAATATACTCCAGGCAAGGCCAATGTCATTGCAGATGCTTTGAGCAGGAAGGCTTATTGCAACAGCCTAATTCTCAAGCCATTCCAACCGGATCTTTGTGAAGCTTTCCGCAAGCTGAATCTTCAAGTTGTTCCTCATGGCTTTCTTGCCAACCTCTTAGTCTCTCCTACTTTGGAAGATCAAATTCGTGAGGCACAACTTCTTGATGCCATGGTGAAGAAGGTGAAACGTGGTATCGACAAGGGTCTTTCCAAATACAAGTGCTATCGCATTGATGACAGAGACACTTTATTCTTCGAGGACCAAATTGTGGTTCCTAAAGGTGATCTAAGGAAAGTCATAATGAACGAGGCGCACAATTCTCTCCTTTCCATTCATCCTGGAAGTACGAAGATGTATCATGATCTCAAGCAGTCGTATTGGTGGACTCGAATGAAGCGAGAAATTGCTCAATTCGTGAATGAATGTGATGTCTGTCGAAGAGTGAAAGCAGAACACCAACGACCAGCTGGTCTCCTCCAACCTCTTGCTATCCTAGAGTGGAAGTTTGATCATATCGAAATGGACTTCGTGACTGGTTTTCCAAAGTCCAAACACGGAAATGATGCTATCTTCGTTGTCATTGACAAGCTTTCTAAAGTGGCTCATTTCCTTCCAATCAAAGAATCCATCACAGCAGCTCAGTTGGCAGAGCTATACACCTCCAGAATTGTCTCCTTGCACGACATTCCACAATTGATTTCTTCTAATTGTGGAAGCATCTTCACCTCTAAGTTCTGGGAGTCCTTCCAGAAGGCCATGGGCACAAACATTCGCTTCAGCACAGCTTTCCATCCTCAAACTAGTGGCCAAGTCGAGCGAGTCAATCAAATTCTTGAAGATATGCTCAGGGCTTGTGTCATTTCCTTTGGCATGAAATGGGAAGATTGTCTTCCATATGCCGAGTTCTCCTACAACAACAGCTTCCAAGCGAGTTCGGGCAAGGCCCCATTCGAGATTCTCTATGGCAGAAAGTGCCGTACTCCTCTCAATTGGTCAGAGACTGGTGAACGCCAACTTCTTGGCAATGACTTAATCACAGAGGCTGAAGAAATGTGTAAAGTCATCCGTGATAATCTCAAAGCCGCGCAGTCGTGCCAGAAGAGTTACTATGATAGTAAGCACCGTGATGTGGCTTTCGAGATCGGAGACCATGTCTACCTCCGCGTCTCTCCAATGAAAGGCACTCGTCGCTTCGGTATCAAAGGGAAGCTTGCCCCTAGATACGTAGGTCCTTTCAAGATCATTGGCAAAAGAGGCGACCTCACCTATCAACTTGAGCTTCCTTCCAACTTCGCGAACGTGCACGATGTGTTCCATGTGTCACAGCTCTGCAAGTGCTTCAAGACGCCTGAGCGCACCATCGACTTCGAAGAGATTGACCTCCAAGAAGATTTGTCTTATCATGAGCACCCCGTTGCTATTCTTGAAGAAACCGAGCGCAAGACTCGCAACAAGTCAATCAAATTCCTGAAAGTGAAGTGGTCGCACCATTCCGACCGGGAAGCCACCTGGGAACGCGAGGACCATCTCCGTTCTGAATATCCGGAGTTCTTTCAGTCCTAGATCTCGGGACGAGATCCTCTCGTAGTGGTGGAGTGTTGTAACACCCCGGATGTAACTTACCATATTTGTAACTCCAACTCTTGCCATTTTCGGCTATGTGTTATGATATTCCCTCCGTGGTCGGTTTTGTCTTTCGTTTTGCATTTTGTCCATGTCATTCATTTCATACCATGTCATCATGTGCATTGCATTTGCATACGTGTTCGTCTCATGCATCCGAGCATTTTCCCCGTTGTCCGTTTTGCAATCCGGCGCTCCCACCTCCTCCGGCACACCCCTCTTGTTTTCTTTCGTGAGCGGGTGTCAAACATTCTCGGAATGGACCGAGGCTTGTCAAGTGGCCCTAGTATACCACCGGGAGACCACCGGTCAAGTTTCGTTCCATTTGGAGGTCGTTTGGTACTCCAACGGTTAACCGGGTAACCGCAGATGCCTTCTGTGTGTTGCAGCAAAACCCCCTGTCTAAACCAGCCCAAAACCCACCAAACTCTCTTCCATGCTCTAGGTCGTTCGATCACGATCGTGTGGGCGAAAACCGCACCTCATTTGGACTCTCCTAGCTCCCTCTAGCTATATATATGCATCCCCTCCTGTCGTGGAATTGTCACGGCAGATGTCCTCGTGCAAGGACTTAGTCATGGAGCCATCGCAGCTAGGAAGCTTAAAGGGGTTAAACGGGACAAGGAACATGAGGGTTATACTAGTTCGGCCCCTTAAGGTGAAGGTAAAAGCCTACGTCCAGTTGAGGTGGTATTGATCAGGGTTTCGACGACCAGGAGCTAAACCGTTCTGCCTGGTTATCGATTTGGTCTTACTTGTCCCCTAAACCGCTGCCGGGTCGTCCCTTTATATATAGAGGTTGACGCCCAGCGGCTCTCAGAGTCCCGGCCGGCTCATAACAGTGTCCGGCTTGGACTCTTAACAATTCTTGCCTTACACTACAAGTTTCACCCTAACGGCGGTTATCACTACGGGCCTTAAGCCATCTCCGGGTCTTAAGCCCATTATTGACCCGCCGTCTTCAAATTTGGTACTGGGCTTCGCGTGATGACCATTATGACGTAACCCGGCCCCTCCTGGGCGGGTGACTCTAATGGTTATATCCTCAACATTAGGCCCCAGATTGATTTGAACCGGTTCATGTCAATCTTCAATCCCTTTGAAAGAAAATCTTCCGGCTTCTACTTGTGCGAAAGTTATAACCCACCGTGACGTCATCTTCTGGATTCTTGGTAACCCGCCGTGACGTCATCTTCCATTAAATTTCATTTTTATTCTGTCATATCCCAACGGATCTTATCTTTAATGACCATCCCGAAATCGAGGCGTTTCTGGGCGAGATAATCACGTCTTGGCCTCCTCGTTTCTCGCGCCCACTTATCAGTCACCCTTATAAATAGGCCCGGCCCATAAGCCTTCATTCACTCCTCTCTTCCATCGTCTTCCTCCTCTGACGCCCGAGAGCTCGAGCTCCGCCGCCGCCGCCGCGCCCCTTGTCTTCCTCAACCTTGGCCGCTGCATCACCCTGAACTGGTCCAGAGAAACGGCGGCGACCTCCGCATCTCATCAGCGCCAGTAAGTCCTTGCACCTCCTACAGTAGATCCGCATTAGGGTTCTGTCGTTCTTCCCCTGTTCTTCGCAGTTCGTCGCCATTTCTTCACAGTTCTTCCTACACGGCCCCCCTTGGATCCAGAAACCATATAGAGCTCGTGCGGCTGTGGTTTCGCACCCATTTTCAATAGTAAGCATGTCCCCTTTACTTGCAAAGAGATCTCCTTAGAGCTCATGAACTTCTCTGTATCAGCTTCTAGGTCTAGAAATTTTTTCTTTCTAGTCGATCGTTTGATCCAAAATAATTACTGCGATCTGTGAAACTTGTTTGTGCCACACTTAGTCAAAAATTGCATCTGTTAGCTATGGCGGCTCATATCTCCGGCTTAAAAGAGGCCATGCGCTGTGAAATTTCCGGCTCATTTATGATAGAGTTTTAAACAACTTGAATTACTCACGATGCCCACAGCGGCTTAGATAACCCGACACAATTAGCCATATGTCATTAGGCCCCTTCATAAGCCGCCATCTTGAATACTGAACTGTAAACTTCCTCCGGCTTATAGTTGAACCGGACATTTCCTTTGTCATAGCTTTCGTCTTTCACAATGCCGCCCAAGGCTCCCAAGGCACCCATCACGTGCAACTGGATGAGATCCAATGTTACTGATGATACTTTAGCTGATTTCGTGAAGACGGGTTACCTGCCAAAAAGGAGGTCATGTCCTATCGTGCCCCTGACCCGTCCGAAGAAAGACCTCAACCAAGAGATGGAGAGGTTGTGATATTTGCTGATCACATGAGCCGGGGCTTCGCACCTCCCGGCTCAAAATTCTTTAGAGATGTTCTGAACTTCTTTGATCTGCGGCCGCAAGACATAGGACCCAATTCCGTGTCAAATATTTGCAACTTTCAAGTATTCTGCGAAGTATATCTTGGAGAAGAGCCCAGCCTGCTACTCTTTAGGGAGCTATTTTATCTGAACCGCCAGAATGAGTGCGCCAACGGGCCTAGCTTGGAACTTGGCGGAATCTCCATTCAACGACGGAGAGATTGCCTCTTTCCTTATGCTGAGCCGCCAAGCCACCCAAAGGACTGGAACCAGACATGGTTCTACTGCCAAGATACTTCTCCGGCTGATGAGAACCCTCTGCCCGGCTTTCGTGCCCTGCGTCTGGAGCCAACTCACCCCCTGCCAGACAAACTATCTCAAGCTGAGCGTCAACCACTGATCCCCACCATCAACAAGATTAAGGCTCTTCTGGGAAATGGCCTTAACGGCGTTGATCTGGTCCGGGTCTGGATTTCTTGGCGGGTGATTCCCTTGAGCCGCCGCCCCGGCTTAATGTGTGATTACACGGGCCGGAAGGATGACCCTCTGCGGCACAGCCCCAACGATCTACCTGAGGACGTCGTGGACGACATGACCAAGTCCCTCTTGAACGAGAGCTTAGCAGACTGCGGGAGGACCGGCTTAAGCCCCTTCTGCCAAGCTAACCCGGCTCCGCGGTAAGCTACCAATCTGAGCACTTTACTTTCCATTTTAACAATTTTCGTTTTAACTTCAAGGAAACCTTTGTTGCATTTTTCCAGGCTAATGACAAGTTCTGGAAGGTCAAGTATGACCATGAGGCTGCTAAAAAGCCAGGAAGGCTAAGAAAGCCGCCAGGAGAGCCGCTCCCCGCAAGAAGGGAGTAGGCCTAGCGCCTCAGAGCTGCTTCAGTTGGATGATAGCTCCGAGTCAGAGGTAGCCCTTGATTCTTTAGGCTCTTCTTTTGTTTTTCGTCTGTTTTTAACCACCTTATTGACACTGATTATCCGCAGGATGATACCGGAGCGAGTAACCCGGTGATTGAAGAGGTAACTATACTTTCCTCCGACTCGGACCCCTTGCCAAGGCTGAAAGTCCGAAGAGTAACCCGGAAAGTAAGATTTTCGCATCCTTTAGCTTATCAAGATCCTCAATTTCTTTTGAAGCAACAGATTCATGAGAGCCGGAGGCAAACCCGGGCCAGCAAGGATGCAGACCTCTCCTCCGGCTTACCCGAAGCATCAAGAAAGCGCCGGACTGAGGTTATCTCCAACTTATACCCTTTTCATCCTTTAGCGGGCGTCACTCGTCAACCACTCAATTCGTTCTGATTCAAACTATCAGGAAACTTCACCTTCCTCCGGTGAACTCCATGCAATCAACTTGCCGCTTTCAAGACCGCACCCGGGTAATGATAATCATCTCATTTTGTGCTTATCTTATTATGTTTTTTTGTACTAACCTTTTGACTTTCAGTGCCCAAGCCAAGCTCAGCAAGAGGGCAAGAAAAAATAACCGGTCGAAGAGCCGGACTTAACTGAACCCAATGCCTCTGCCTCTGAGCCGCCATCTGCACCAGCTCCGGAAACCGCCGCTCAACTGAAGAACAAACCATGGCGGGTCCTGACAACCCGAGATTCCCAGCTCAGCTCACCGGCCGATGACCCGGATGTGGTGATTACCCGGACGAATATGTTGAGCCGGGAAGACCCACTGTGCTGGCCAGAATGCTCTGCCAGAAGAACTGCTGAGCGCCGCAGGGCCAGACTGGAGATCATGACTATGCTAACTTGAGCATTGGAGAACATTGTTTCTGGTTACATTGGTCAAGTGCACAACAGCCGGGACCTGGAGATTGATATGGTGAAGCAGATACAGCAAAAATCTGAGGTACAACTCTCTTGCTTACTCCATAGTCATTCCTTACCATGCTAGCCCCCAAGTCTATTACTTATGATAGAATATGTTGTAGACTTAACTTCCGGCTTACCTTCATGAACCGGCAATTATAAATAGAATCTTTCAGCATACATTAGCCCCCAAGTGCCAAGTGTCTTTGCTTGCAAAGTGCTTGGGACTTTAATGTTGCATAATAATCACTCACACTGTAACCCGGAATTTGTACAGGCTGCCTGCAAGAATTTGAATCTGAAATCTCTGAGCTGAAGAACCGCCTGAAGACTCAGGAAACTGAGACCCGGAAGGCCAACGCCAAATTTGAGTTCAGTGTTGCTGCACAAGAAAAGCTGAAGAAGAAATTTGAAACAGAAAGAAAGACTTGGGCCGAGGAGAAAACTGCTTTGCTCAGCCGGGCCGAACAAGCGGAGGCTGCTCTGACTGAGAGAACCGCCGAACTCT
Organism: Triticum aestivum; assembly: GCF_018294505.1. Lineage (NCBI taxonomy): Eukaryota > Viridiplantae > Streptophyta > Magnoliopsida > Poales > Poaceae > Triticum > Triticum aestivum. Next base: position 244,704,264 of record NC_057799.1, read on the forward strand.
CCGGCTTAAAACGCCATGTGTCACAGATGGTCTCCGCAATCTTCGGTAAGTCATTCTGCAAGCCTTTAACAAGTTTACATTCTTTATGTCTTATAAGTCCCACCATTGCCATCAGCTCACCTGACTTTGTTATACAGGTCCCAGAAGCTCCAACCTTAATCAGAATGTTCTGACCAAGCTGAAGGCCGTGTACACCTTGGTGGAGCAACTCTACACCGGGTCACAGCGTGCGTTAGCCGTTGTGGCTCTGTCCAACGAGGTTCCGACTCACCTGGCGGACGTACTCAGGCGGCTTGCCGTTCTTCCTCAGCGCTTCCAAGAGCTAAGACGGGCCTCTGCAAGAGCCGGAGCTATAGCTGCTTTGAGCCGGGCCAAGGCTTTTCTCCCAGAGCTAGACCCGGCCGACATCGCTCTTGGATACCCCAGCCTGAAGGAAGACGGCACCCCCTTTGACCAGAAAGACTTTGCTGCCTGTGTGAAGAGCGTGCGCCCGGTGGCCACCCTGATTGGGAATGACACCGACCTTACCAAGTATCAGCCGGGCTATGACGCGGAGAATCAGAGGATCCCCACTCCACGCTATGAAGCATCAGCTTGATCCCTCCGACTCGTAAGCATACCTTCGCCCCAGAAGTTGACCCGGCCGGGTTAATTGATGACGAGGCTCAATTTGAAGCTTTGAGCGGCATTGACTGGAAATCATCAACCTTCCAGGTCATGGAACAGCCGGAGGAGCGGAGAGGGATGAGCCGGAAGCTTCGACCCAACAAGCACCTTGATTTTAGGCGGCTCATGGTTACACCTTAAAACAATGCCTCACCTTTTGGACTCGGGGAGTCTTGTAATAGAGTAGGACAAACACTTAATTTTGTCGTGCCATCGTGCACGTGTTGAATGCTTAACTCCATTGAAGCTGCTTCTTATATTCCTCCGGGTTATAATTGATCATTATTTTCCTTAAGCTTGAAGAACTGTCTTTAACCATCCTGCATAGAAAAAAATCACAAGTCTCTGGGCGGCTTACCGCACTGAGATCATAACTTTATATATAACCCGGAATATGAACCAAAGTCACCAAAGACTGGCCCTCAATTATATCCTCGATGTAACCATAATAGCATACTTACAAGCCTTCAAGTATACTTCCGGTTTATGTAACCCGAATAATGAGGTTGAGACTCAACTCCGGTTCACCAGCATCGATAATGCTTATTGTGTGCTATCAACATTGTAATCAAAGTTAAGCCGGCGGAGTAAGAACCGCCCTTGCACACTGTTGATATGACCAAAGAACTTGTTGCAAATCAGAAGATCAAAACTTAGGGGCTTCGGTTCGAATACGACCAGAGAACCGTCCCAAAGGGGTTAAGCTAAGATTCGAATGCGATCATATAGCCCCCAGTGGCTTCGGCGTTGCCGATCAAGAGGGTACCGACAGCTATGTTCTCTTTGGTTCGAATACGACCCATGTTTGAACAGGAAGCCCCCAAATGACCTTGAGAGTTGTTTAACGACGCTGATTCGAATACGATCCACGTCGGTTCCCAAAGGGGGTTGAGCTATGATTCAAATATGATCAAAGAAAACTCCCCAATGAGCTCGGCAATTTGCCAATCAAGTGGGTATCGACAGCTATGTTCTCTTTGGTTCGAATACGACCTATGTTTGAACAGGAAGCCCCCAGGTGATCATATTGTTTACGGCTAGATTCGAATACGATCGTAAGCCGGATCCACCTCCAAGTGACCATGTGATGTTGTAATGGAAATAACACGTTTACCTTTGGAGGAGAAAAGGACAGAGGTCCTGCTTTATTATTTATCATAATATATACATGGCTATAGAAATATGTACATTATGAGAGCCGGTGGCTCAAGTGTAATAAGGCCGAAGCTGAGCTATGTTCCACGGCCGACGGGTCTCTTCCTCCGACTTGCGTGAATCTTTGTGCTCCCGAACATCGATAAGGTAGTATGACCCGTTGTGCAAGTTCTTGCTGACCACAAAGGGCCCTTCCCAAGGCGGGGATAACTTGTGTGCATCTGTTTGATCTTGGATGAGCCGGAGCACCAGATCACCTTCCTGGAAGACCCGGGACTTAACCCGGCGGCTGTGATAACGGCGCAGGTCTTGTTGGTAAATCGCCGAGCGAGCTGCTGCCACATCACGCTGTTCGTCCAACAAGTCAAGAGCATCTTGGCGCGCCCGCTCATTATCCGCCTCAACATAAGCCGCCACTCGAGGTGAGTCATGACGGATGTCGCTAGGGAGGACTGCTTCCGCTCCATAAACCATGAAGAAAGGCGTGTAACCCGTAGATCTGTTAGGAGTAGTATTGATGCTCCATAACACGGAGGGTAACTCCTCCACCCAACAACCCGGCGTCCGTTGCAAAGGGACCAAAAGCCGGGGCTTGATGCCCTTCAAAATCTCCTGATTAGCTCTCTCAGCTTGACCATTGGATTGAGGGTGAGCCACTGATGAAACATCAAGTCGAATATGCTCTCGTTGACAAAACTCCTCCATGGCGCCCTTAGACAGATTGGTACCATTGTCAGTTATAATGCTGTGTGGAAAACCAAAGCGAAATATCACCCTTTTCATGAACTGAACCGCTGTGGCTGCGTCACACTTGCTAACTGGCTCTGCTTCAACCCACTTTGTGAACTTGTCAACTGCCACCAAGAGGTGGGTCTTCTTATCCTTGGACCTTTTAAAAGGCCCAACCATATCAAGCCCCCAGACCGCAAATGGCCAAGTAATTGGAATCATCCTCAGCTCCTGAGCCGGCACATGAGCCCGTCGCGAGAACCTCTGACAACCGTCACATCTACTGACCAAGTCCTCCGCATCAGCATGAGCCGTCAGCCAATAAAAACCATGACGAAAAGCCTTGGCCACAAGAGATTTTGAGCCGGCATGATGGCCACAATCCCCCTCGTGAATCTCACGCAAAATTTCTTGGCCTTCCTCAGGGGAAACACAACGCTGGAAAGTTCCAGTGACACTGCGACGATGTAGCTCACCATTGATAATTATCATTGACTTAGACCGCCGGGTTATTTGTCTGGCCAAAGTTTCATCCTCAGGCAACTCTCCCCGGGTCATGTAAGCCAAATATGGTACTGTCCAGTCTGGGGTGATGTGGAGAGCCGCCACCAACTGTGCCTCCGGGTCAGGGACAGCCAAGTCTTCCTCTGTAGGCAACTTAACAGAAGGGTTATGCAAGATGTCCAAGAAAGTATTAGGCGGCACCGGCTTTCGCTGAGAGCCCAGCCGGCTTAATGCATCAGCCGCCTCGTTCTTCCTGCGATCGATGTGCTCTACTTGGTAACCCTGAAAGTGTCCAGCAATGGCATCAACTTCACGGCGATAAGCCGCCATGAGAGGGTCCTTGGAATCCCACTTGCCTGACACTTGTTGAGCCACTAAATCTGAGTCGCCAAAGCACCTTACCCGGCTCAAGCTCATCTCCTTAGCCATCCGAAGACCATGGAGCAAGGCCTCGTACTCAGCCGCATTGTTAGTACAGGGAAACATCAACCGTAGCACATAACGAAACTTGTCACCTCGAGGGGAAGTTAATACAACTCCAGCCCCCGAGCCCTCCAATTGCCTAGACCCGTCGAAGTGAATAGTCCAGTATGTATTATCCGGTTTCTCTTCAGGCACCTGCAGCTCTGTCCAATCGTTGATGAAATCCACCAATGCTTGAGATTTGACAGCAGTGCGTGGCACATATTTCAGACCATGAGGCCCAAGCTCTATAGCCCACTTAGCCACTCTTCCTGTGGCTTCTCTGTTTTGGATGATATCTCCTAGGGGAGCAGAACTAACCACAGTGATGGGGTGACCCTGAAAATAATGCTTAAGCTTCCGGCTTGCCATGAACACACCATAAACAAGCTTCTGCCAATGTGGATACCGCTGTTTGGACTCAATGAGTACTTCACTGACGTAGTAAACCGGCCGCTGAACCGGATACTCCTTACCCTCTTCCTTGCGCTCCACCACCACAGCCACACTGACGGCTCGTGTGTTAGCGGCTACATACAGTAATAAGGGCTCCTTGTCAACCGGAGCAGCAAGAACTGGGGGCTCAGCCAGCTGTCTCTTCAAATCCTCAAAGGCAGCATTAGCAGCATCATTCCAGATAAAGTCATCTGTTTTCTTCATCAACTGGTACAGTGGCATGGCCTTTTCACCCAAACGGCTTATAAACCGGCTCAAAGCAGCGATGCGGCCTGCCAGACGCTGGACGTCGTTTATGCACGCCGGCTTAGCCAGAGAGGTGATTGCCTTGATCTTTTCCGGGTTAGCCTTCAATGCCTCTTTGAGAAACCAGGAAACCCAAGAGCTTGCCTGCGGGAACACCAAAAACACACTTGGCCGGGTTAAGCATCATCTTGTAAACCCGGAGATTATCAAAGGTTTCTCTAAGATCATCTACCAGGGTCTCCTTCTCCCTGGACTTAACCACGATATCATCCACATAGGCATGAACATTGCGCCCAATCTGGTTATGAAGACAATTCTGCACACAACGCTGATAAGTCGCCTGTGCACTCTTGAGTCCAAAAGGCATAGACACATAACAGAAGGCTCCAAAGGGAGTGATGAACGCCGTCTTCTCCTGGTCCTTAACTGCCATTTTAATCTGATGGTATCCAGAATAAGCATCCAAAAAACTTAAGCGCTCACAACCCGCCGTAGCATCAATGATTTGATCAATACGGGGGAGAGCAAAAGGATCAGCCGGACAAGCCTTGTTTAAGTCCGTGTAGTCCACACACATCCGCCAGGTGCCATTCTTCTTGAGCACGAGTACCGGGTTAGCTAACCATTCTGGATGAAAGACTTCAACAATAAACCCGGCCGCCAAGAGCCGGGCCACCTCCTCACCAATGGCTTTCCGCCTCTCCTCATTAAACCGCCGAAGGAATTGCCTGACCGGCTTAAATTTCGGATCAATATTGAGAGTGTGCTCAGCGAGTTCTCTAGGTACACCTGGCATGTCAGAAGGTTTCCATGCAAAAATGTCCCTGTTCTCACGGATGAACTCGATGAGCGCGCTTTCCTATTTCGGATCCAGATTGGCACTGATGCTAAACTGCTGAGATGAGTCACCTGGAACGAAGTCAACAAGTTTAGTCTCATCAGCTGACTTAAATTTCATTGCCGGCTCATGCTCCGTGGTCGGCTTTTTCAAAGATGTCATATCTGCCGGGTCAACATTGTCCTTGTAAAACTTCAACTCCTCTGTTGCACAAACAGATTCTGCATAAGCCGCGTCACCTTCCTCACACTCCAAGGCTATCTTTCGGCTGCCATGAACCGTAATGGTCCCATTGTGACCCGGCATCTTGAGCTGTAAATACACGTAACACGGCCGTGCCATGAACTTGGCGTAAGCCGGCCGCCCAAATATAGCATGATACGGACTTCTTATCTTGACCACCTCAAAGGTCAATTTTTCCGCCCTGTAGTTGTACTCATCTCCAAAAGCCACTTCCAGCTCGATCTTACCAACTGGATATGCCGACTTACCAGGCACCACACCATGGAAAACAGTATTGGACTGGCTGAGGTTCTTATCAATCAACCCCATACGACGGAAGGTCTCATAATAGAGGATGTTGATGCTGCTGCCTCCGTCCATGAGCACTTAGTGAACTTATATCCCCCCACCTGAGGAGCCACCACCAGGGCCAGGTGACCCGGATTATCAACCCGGGGAGGGTGATCTTCCCTACTCCACACAATAGGCTGCTCAGACCATCTTAAATAGCGTGGAACCGCCGGCTCAACAGCATTCACAGCCCTCTTATGAAGCTTCTGATCTCGCTTACACAGACTGGTGGTAAACACATGATACTGTCCACCATTGAGCTGCTTTGGATTGGTCTGGTATCCCCCCTGCTGCTGTTGATGACCCTGGCCGAACTGCTGACTAAAGCCCCCTTGACCACTCTGAGGATTGGAATTTGAGCCGCCGCCCGGGCCATGAAAACCGCCAGCGCCTGAGCCGCCGCCCGGGCCATTGTTGCCATTAAAGGCATTGGAATTCTTAAAGGCCTTCATGATTGCGCAATCTTTCCATAGATGAGTAGCTGGCTTCTCCCTAGAGCCATGCCTTGGACAAGGCTCATTCAACAACTGCTCAAGCGTCGGGCCTGACCCGCCGGCCCGGGGAGGTGGTCTCCCCTTACGTCGTTGGTTGTTACCCTGCGAGCTAGCGTTGGCCACAAACTCTGTGCTGCCATCAGCCTTACGCTTGTTTCCTCCTTGGTTCGCCGGGTTATGCTGAGGACCCTTGCCATTGCCGTTCTTCTTTCCCTTCCCTGTCCTTTCATCATCTGACGCGGGGTCCTTGGTACTATCAGAGTCGGCGTACTTGACGAGAGCCGCCATCAGCGTACCCATATCATTGCAATCGCGCTTGAGCCGCCCGAGTTTCATCTTCAGGGGCAGGAAACGACAATTCTGCTCCAACATTAAGACTGCAGAGCCGGCATCCATCTTATCAGATGAATGTATTATCTCTTTGACCCGGCGAACCCAATGGGTTGTAGACTCACCCTCCTGCTGTTTACAGTTAGTCAAATCCACAATTGACATAGACTGCCTACAGGTATCTTTGAAGTTTTGGATGAACCGGGCTTTCAGCTCAGCCCAAGACCCGATAGAATTCGGTGGCAGCCCTTTCAACCAAGTGCGGGCAGTCCCATCTAACATCATGGTGAAGTACTTGGCCATTGCCGCTTCGCTGACCTCCAGCAACTCCATGGCCATCTCGTAACTCTCGATCCAGGCTCCGGGTTGTAAATCAGCCGTGTAATTAGGCACCTTCCTAGGCCCTTTGAAATCCTTGGGCAGACGTTCATTGCGGAGAGCCGGCACCAGACAAGGGACACCTCCAGTCCTCGTAGGTATACCCACGTCGATGGAAGCCGTCGGATAAGCCGGGGGTGGCTGGTAAGCCGTCAACTGAGGCACCTGCTCCGCCTCTTGCCGTGCTCTGTCTTGGTCTGCTGCGTGAAAGGCTCGTTATGAGCCGGGCCATGGCCAGGAGGCAAGTCATGGCGTCGGACATTACTTGAGCCTGTCGCTGAGACCATGTGTCTGCTATAACTCGGGCTCCGGCCTGGACGAGGGGTTGAATGAATCCTGTCCCGGCTATAAGATATGCCTCTTGCTGCGCCAGAGCTGTCTGAAGGAGTTCTCTGACCCGGCGGGTTTCAAACCGCCGTTGGAGAGTCGCCATCAATTGGGAGAGCCGCCAGCCGTGCGCCGCGGCGACCATGTTTTCCAACGGGTTGGCATAATGACCCGGTGGTATTGGCACGTACTGAGGCGGGGCAGGGTTCACCCGGGGAGGCCCCATCACTTGGGGCTGAATTGGCGTCCCAGCCCGGGCACTATGATCCCTGGCGGGTTACTAGACCCTGCACCTGGCGTGTTGAAGAGGTTTCGAGGATCGTAAACCGGAGGGAGTCGAGATTGGGCCTTTTGATGCCTCCTTCTCATGACCTCATTGGACGCGTTTTGATCCATCGTGAGCCGGAAAGACTGTGCCTGAATCAGCTGAGTCTGGGCGTCGAGAGCCGCCCTCTCTGCAGCCATCCTGATCCCTTCCGCCGCCAGATCCTCCTTGGCTTTGCTAGATCCAACTTTAACTGTGCCACCTCCGCGTCATGCTGAACTTGATCCGCCGGGGCAACCGTAGCGGTCAACAGGACCGTCATCTTGTCTGTGAGATCCATCAGCACCTGAGCCGGCGAGGGCACAGGGCTTCCTGACCCGGCGGCGGGGTTTTGAACAGGTTGTGCGCCGGCCATGAAGATTCCAACCCGGCTCGGCGGCTCAAAGGGGTCCGGAATGCTGTCGCCATCGGAACAACCCCTGAGCCTGCCATCTTGAAGTTGATACAACGAGTTTGACTCATCCGTAGACGACTCGCCGTCAGAGCCGGCGGCCGTCTCATCACCAGATCCAGATCCTTCAGAGAGTCCTCCATGGACACATCCCACGAAAGCATGCTTCAAGGCAGGTAGAGCCCGGGCGGGTCGTGCACGCTGAGCCGTCTCGATGAGATCGGCGCAGAGATCCGGCTCAGGGCCCGGCTCACCAATCTTGCCAATGAAGACATGAATTCCGCCGAAGGGGACCCGGTACCCATACTCGATTGAGTCGGCGTTGGGGCCCCAGTTTGCATCGTCGATGTAGAGCTTGTCGCGACGACTCTTGGTCATCCGGCCCACAGCGTATCCCTTGAGCCCTTCGAAGCTGCCCTTCAAGAACTCAAATCCACCGTGCGCTGGCCCCACGGTGGGCGCCAACTGTCGTGGAATTGTCACGGCAGATGTCCTCGTGCAAGGACTTAGTCGTGGAGCCATCGCAGCTAGGAAGCTTAAAGGGGTTAAACGGGACAAGGAACACGAGGGTTATACTGGTTTGGCCCCTTAAGGTGAAGGTAAAAGCCTACGTCCAGTTGAGGTGGTATTGATCAGGGTTTCGACGACCAGGAGCTAAACCGTTCTGCCTGGTTATCGATTTGGTCTTACTTGTCCCCTAAACCACTGCCGGGTCGTCCCTTTATATATAGCGGTTGACGCCCAGCGGCTCTCAGAGTCCCGGCCGGCTCATAACAGTGTCCGGCTCGGACTCTTAACAATTCTTGCCTTACACTACAAGTTTCACCCTAACGGCGGTTATCACTACAGGCTTTAAGCCATCTCCGGGTCTTAAGCCCATTATTGACCCGCCGTCTTCAAATTTGGTACTGGGCTTCGTGTGATGACCATTATGACGTAACCCGGCCCCTCCTGGGCGGTGACTCTAATGGTTATATCCTCAACACCTCCCGAAAACATTCGCAGATCAACCCTAGCATTTTCCCCCGCCGCCGCCGGACACGTCCGTACCCCGCCGGACGAAGCCCCGCAGCCACTCCGAGCTCGACCCGTGGCAGCCCGCCGCGACCCGTACCCGTGCCGCCGCGGCCCGCGAGGGCCCAGCGCCGGCCCCCGAGCCCGGTCGCGCCCGCCGCCGCCTGTGCCCTCCTCCGCGTCGCGCCTGGCTCACCGCGCCGCCGCCGTCGCTCGCCGCCGTCGCCTCGCCGTGCCCCGCCGCACCGCCGCCACCCCGCGCCGCCGCCGTGCCCCGCCGCCGTCGCCTCGCCGTGCCCGCCGCCCCGCGCCGCGTCGCCCTCTCCTCTCCCGTCGCCGGTGAGCGCGCCCGAGCCCCGGCCAGATCCAATCGAGCTCGAGGTTGACTTTTCCCGAGACCCCGAAATATTTCTAAGTTTTTGCATTTTCACATTATATACCCCTGTTCATCATGTCATAACTCTCTGCATATAGTTCCGTTTCGCGCGTGTAATATATCGAAATGTTCGCCTCGTGATGCTCTACATTTTGTTCCATTGCACCATGTTCATTAGAGGCCATCTTGATGATCAAATCTCTGGTCCAAGAGTGCTACTTGCTGTTATCTGCTGTTACTTAGCAGAACTTGGAGATTTGTTATTTTTGTATCATTTAATCTGTGCATCTTATGGGCATGAGCTCTACATGTGTTTTGTTGTATGCCATGCCATCTTTCCAAGGGTGTATGCCATGTATTTTTGTGATCTTTGTGGTGACTAGAACAAGAATGCAAACTAGGCTCCGTAATGTTTCTGATTTCAGGGACTTAGTGATTTCTCCAAGTCTTTGTCTGCTGTTATTTTGTTGCCATGTAAACTTGATGCTACAGAGAGATCCATGCATATTTTGGAGATGTTCAGTAAGGATGTTTTGTATATATTGTTGTAATAGACCCATTCCTACCTTTGTTTGCAATTATGGAGTGCCATCGCATAACTAAATCTTGCTCTACTTTGGCTATAAAATATTTCTGGCAGATTGTTTACGTGTTATTCAATTTTGCCAAGCTTGTTGTAGTTGATCCATACATGATATGCTTTTGTTCTTACCATGGATAGCTTTATAAACTTGCCATCTTGCTGTAGGTATGCTTGTTTTGTCATGCATTGCTTCGTGGTGGTGCATCAAGCTCACCAAGATGCCTTCATATTATTGTTTCTGCCATGCTCTGTTTTTCTGCCAAGTCTGAGATCTGTTAACGGAACTTGTTATGTTTACAAGGTTGCCATCATATCTTCTGTTCCTTTTTGGCTTATGGTCAGTGAGGGACTTTTGTCATATGAATTTAGTAGAATACTTCCATGCCTTGTTTTGCTATGTTAAATTCCTGTAGCATGTTGATTTTGTGCTCTGAACATTGCTACCTGATGCTGTTTTCTGCCATGTCCAGTAATTTCACCAAGTCTGTGAACCTGTTATCTTTTGCACTTTTGCCATGCTTGTTTGAGCTTGTTATGTTGTGATCTAGCTGTAGCTCAGTGTTCATCTTTTGTCAAGCATCTCCTGTAGATTACTGCCAAATGCTTTGTTGCTATGTTGGAGTGCTGTAGCTTTGTTGCTTGTTGCATTTTAAGTGCTATCATGCTGTTAATCGCAGATTCGTGTCATTTTTGTTTTGCTTGCCATTTGCAAACCGTGCATCCGTTTCCGGTGATCTTTATATCTATTTCGACCGAAATCATCTCATCTTTCCAGTGGCATGCTTGGTTTGCCAAGTTACTGCCTTGTTCATCATTTTCCTTCCGGAGCACGCATATGCATCGCATATCATATCTCGCATATCATACATGTTTTGCATCATGTTGCTTGTGCATTTCCCGTGATTTATTGTGGTTCCATTGTTTGTGTTCTTGTCTTGGGTAGAGCCGGGAGACAAGTTCGTGAACGAGGAACCTGTTGAGTACGCTTACGAGGATCAAGCTTTCGACAACTCTGAGAACCTTGCAGGCAAGATGACCACCCCTCGAAATCACTTCTATCTTTGCTTTGCTAGTTGTTCGCTCTATTGCCATGCTGCGCTACCTATCACTTGCTATATCATGCGTCCCATATTGCCATGTCAGCCTCTAACCATCCTTTCCTAGCAAACTGTTGTTTGGCTATGTTACCGCTTTTGCTCAGCCCTTCTTATAGCGTTGCTAGTTGCAGGTGAAGTTGAAGTTTGTTCCATGTTGGAACATGGATATGTTGGGATATCACAATATCTGGTATTTAATTAATGCATCTATATATTTGGTAAAGGGTGGAAGGCTCGGCCTTATGCCTGGTGTTTTGTTCCACTCTTGCCGCCCTAGTTTCTGTCATACCGGTATTATGTTCCTTGAGTTTGCGTTCCTTACGCGGTTGGGTGATTTATGGGACCCCCTTGACAGTTCGCCTTGAATAAAACTCCTCCAGCAAGGCCCAACCTTGGTTTTACCATTTGCCACCTAAGCCTTTTCCCCCCGGGTTTTCGCGAGCCCGAGGGTCATCTTTATTTAAACCCCTGGGCCAGTGCTCCTCTGAGTATTGGTCCAACCTGTCAGTCGCCGGTGGCCACCAGGGGCAACTCTGGGCTCGCCTATCGGAAGCTTGGACAATCCGGTGTGCCCTGAGAACGAGATATGTGTAGCTCCTATCGGGATTTGTCGGCACATTCGGGCGGCTTTGCTGGTCTTGTTTTACCATTGTCGAAATGTCTTGTAAACCGGGATTCCGAGACTGATCGGGTCTTTCCGGGAGAAGGTTTATCCTTCGTTGACCGTGAGAGCTTATGATGGGCTAAGTTGGGACACCCCTGCAGGGTACTATCTTTCGAAAGCCGTGCCCGTGGTTATGAGGCAGATGGGAATTTGTTAATGTCCGGTTGTAGAGAACTTGTCACTTGACCCAATTAAAATACATCAACTGCGTGTGTAGCCGTGATGGTCTCTTCTCGGCGGAGTCCGGGAAGTGAACACGGCTTGAGTTATGAATGACGTAAGTAGGAGTTCAGGATCACTTCTTGGTCATACTAGATGGCGACCGCTCCGCTGCTTCTCTTCTCGCCATCTTTTGCGTATGTTAGCCACCATATATGCTTAGTGCCTGCTGCAGCTCCACCTCATTTTACCATCCTTTCCTATAAGCTTAAATAGTCTTGATCTCGCGGGTGTGAGATTGCTGAGTCCTCGTGACTCACAGATTCTAACAAAACAGTTGCAGGTGCCGACGATGCCAGTGCAGATGATGGGATCGATCTCAAGTGGGAGTTCGATGAGGAACGTGGTCATTACTATGTGTCTTTTCCTGATGATCAGTAGTGGAGCCCAGTTGGGACGATCGGGGATCTAGCATTTGGGGTTATCTTATTTTCATTTGGATCTTGACCGTAGTCGGTCTATGTGTGTATTTTTGGATGATGTATGAATTATATTTATGTATTGTGTGAAGTGGCGATTGTAAGCCAACTCTTTATCCCATTCTTGTTCATTACATGGGATTGTGTGAATATGACCCTTCTTGCGACAAAACCACAATGCGGTTATGCCTCTAAGTCGTGCCTCGACACGTGGGAGATATAGCCGCATCGTGGGCGTGACAGCAGGCACCGCGGTGAAGGGGGCCGCCGCCGAGGGAAGAAAAAGAGGGGCGGAGCTAAGTCATGAAGCGTAGTGAAGACGTCGTCTTCATTCCGTCGAACTTGAGCGGCCCAGTTCTTCAAGCGAGGTACGGGTATCTGTGGGGGAGGCCTGTTGAAAAAGGGCATGGAGCGCTGGTTGTCTATGTGGCGGGGAAGGAGGATCCGCCAGACTCTTATTATTTCTTCTATGCTTATTTCATCTACGGCCTTTGTCCCCCCTTCTCTAAGTTCTTCGAGGCCATCATGAACCTCTATGGATTCCACCTCCTTGATTTCACGCCGAATGCAATGGCGACCATGGCCATTTTTGCGCATTTGTGTGAGAATTTTGTCGGAGTGAAGCCCAATGTGGATCTGTTTCAGCATTACTTCGTCCCACGGATGGAGAGCAAAGTCAACCGCTCTGGAATCATCAGCTGGATGCCGCGCATGGCAATGAAGATCTGGGATTACCTCCCGGGGTACCAGTGCGAGAGGTGGGATGAATGGAGAGGGGAATTGTCGTGGAGTTGTCACGGCAGATGTCCTCGAGCTAGGACTTAGTCGTGGAGCCATCGCAACTAGGAAGCTTGAAGGGGTTAAGTGGGACAAGGAACACGAGGGTTTATACTGGTTCGGTCCCTTACGGTGAAGGTAAAAGCCTACGTCCAGTTTGAGGTGGTATTGATTAGGGTTTCGATGACCAGGGAGCTAAACTGCTATGCCTAGCTCTCGATGAGATCTTTCTTGTCCCTAAACCGCTGCCGGGTCGTCCCTTTATATAGGGAGGCTGACGCCCAGCAGCTCTCAGAGTCCCGGCCGGCTCATAAGAGTGTCCGGCTCGGACTCTCGACTATCCTTGCCTTACACTACAAGTTCTACCATAATAATGATTGTAACTACGGGCCTTAAGCCATATCCGGGTCTTAAGCCCATCTTTGGCCCACCGTCTTCAAGCTTGGCGCCGAGCTTCTGGCGATGACCATTATGAGTAACCTGGCCCCTTCTGGCGGGTGACTCTAAGGTCTATATCCTCAACATTAGGCCCCAGATTGATTTGAGCCGGCTCATGTCAATCTTCAATTCTTTCGACAGAAAAAAAATCTCCGGCTTACCTTTGTGTAAAAGCCATAACCCGGCGTGACGTCATCCTCTGGACTCCGGGTAATCCGCCGTGACGTCATCTTCCATTAAGCCCGTTTTTTACTCCACCAGATCCGCAACGGATCTTATCTTTACTGCCATCCCGAAAATCGAGGCGTTTCGTGGGGAGATAACCACGCCGCGGTCTCCTCGTTTCTCACGCCCACTTATGAGCTCGCCCTTATAAATAGCCCGGCCCGACAGGCCTTCAGCCACTCTTCTCCTTCGTCTTCTTCCTCTCACTGCCCCCGTGCTGCTCGAGCTCCGCCGCCGCTGCCGCGCCCCCGGTTTTCGTCAACCTTGGCCGCTGCATCACCCTGACTCGGTCCAGACAAACGGCGGCGACCTCCGCATCTCTTCAGCACCGGTAAGTCCTCGCTACCCCGTAGAACAGATCTGCAGTAGGGTTCGTCCGTGTTCTTCGCCGTCGCCCACAAGTTCTTTAGTAGTTTTCATTTTTACTGCCCTTCTTGATCTTAGACCTGTATAGACCTGCCGCGGTAGCTGTTTGGCACTCATTTCAGATGCAAGTAGATCTCTTTTGACTGCCTAAAGGCCCCATTCAAGCCCAAGAACTTCCCTCGCGTCTGTTTTTAGGTCTAGAAATTTTCTTTTTCAGCTGACCACTTGATCCAAATTATTTACCGCAATGTGTGAAACTTGTTTTCACCACACTTAGTAAAAAACTGCACTCGTTGAGCCATGGCGGTTTACATTTCCGGTTTAAAGAAAACACGCGCCGTAGAACCTTCCGACTTAAAGGGGACCATGCGCCATAGAATTTTCCAGCTCATCTGTGATAAGGCCATAGACAATCAAATTACTCTCAAAACCTTGGGCGGCTTAAATAACCTGGTGCACTTAGATATATGCCATTAGTCCCCTCCGTAAGCCGCCACTTTAACATTGAACTGTAAATTTCCCCCGACTTATAATTAAACCGGCCATTTCCTTTTATCATAGGCTGCCGACTTTCACCATGCCTCCCAAAGCTCCTAAAGCCTCCATCACTTGCAATTGGATGAGGTCGAATGTCACCAACGAAACGTTAGCAGATTTTGTCAAGTCAGGCTACCTGCCCAAGAAGGATGTCATGTCCTACCGTGCCCCTGACCCGTCAGAGGAGAGACCACAACCAAAGGACGGGGAGGTGGTCATTTTTGCGGATCACATGAGCCGGGGCTTCGCACCGCTCGGCTCAAAGTTCTTCAGAGACGTGTTGAATTTCTTCGACCTGCGGCCTCAAGACATAGGACCCAACTCAGTGTCCAATATCTGCAACTTCCAAGTGTTCTGCGAGGTCTACCTTGGAGAGGAGCCCAGCCTGCTGCTCTTCAGAGAGCTCTTCTACCTGAACCGTCAGAATGAGTGCGCCAATGGGCCAAGTTTGGAGCTAGGTGGCATCTCCATTCAGCGGCGGAGGGACTGCCTTTTCCCTTACGCAGAGCCGCCAAGCCACCCCAAAGACTGGAATCAGACGTGGTTCTATTGCCAAGACACGTCGCCGGCTGATGAGAGTCGTTGCCCGGCTTTCGCCCCTCGCGTCTGGAGCCGACTCACCCGCTGTCTGACAAGTTAACCCAGGCGGAACGCCAACCTCTGCTCCCCACCATCAACAAGATCAAGGCTCTCCTGGGCAATGGTCTCAACGGAATCGATCTGGTCCGGGTCTGGATCTCCTGGCGGGTGATCCCATTGAGCCGCCGCCCCGGCTTAATGTGCGAGTACACGGGCCGAAAGGATGACCCCCAGAGACACAGCCGCAACGATCTTCCTGAAGATGTTGCAGAGGATATGACCAAGGCTCTCTTGAACGAGAGCCTGGCAGACTGCGGGAGGACCGGATTAGCCCCCTTCTGCAAGACCAACCCAGCCCCAGCGGTAAGCCGCTGATCTGAACATCTTATCTTCTTCTGTATATAACTTTCATCTGAATCATTTTAAGAAGTCATCATTGTATTTTTCAGGCTGATGACAAGTTCTGGCGGGTCAAATATGACCATGAGGCGGCCAAGAAGGCCAGAAAGGCAAAGAAAGCCGCCAAGAAAGCCGCTCCCCGTAAGAAGGGAAGTAGGCCAACTGCTTCAGAGCTGATGCAATTAAGCGACAGCTCCGAGTCAGAGGTAACCCCTGAACCTGTAAGCTCTTGCTATATCTGCTATTTATTTCTGTCCGCCTTATCCATACTATTCATCAACAGGATGACACCGGCGCAAGTAACCCGGTGGTTGAAGAGGTAATGTCACTTTCCTCCGACTCGGAGCCCTTGCCAAGGCTGAAAGTCCGAAGGGTAACCCGGAAAGTAAGCTTTTCACATCCTTTAGCTTATCAAGACCCTCAATTTATTTTGAAGCGACAGGTTCATGAGAGCCGGCGGCACACCCGGACCAACAAAGACACTGACCTCTCCTCCGGGTTACCTGACGCATCGAGGAAACGCCGGACCGAGGTGATCTCAAAATTGTACCCTTTTCATCCTTTGGCAGGTGTTATACGTCAACCGCTCAACTCTTCTGACTCAAATTATCAGGAAACTTCCCCCTCTTCTGGCGACTCTATGCAGTCAAGTCTGCCGGCTTTCAAGACCGTGCCCGGGTAATGATAATCATCTCATGTTGTACTTGTCTTTACTTACACTATTGTGCTTAACCTTTCTGTCTTTTCAGTGCCCAGGCCAAACTCACCAAGAGGGCGAAGAAGACCAAGCCGGTCGAAGAGCCGGATTTGCCTGAGCCGGAGGTAGCAGGTCAAGAACCGCCAGCTGCCTCCGCTCCCGAAGCCACCGCTCCAACCGACAAGGCAACTGCAGAAGCTTCTGTTAACCCGGAGGCCTCCAGCTCGGCTCAACCAGCAAATGATCCGGACGTGGTAATCACCCGGACGGAATTTGTTGAGCCGGGAAGACCTACTGCGCTGGCCAAGTGCTCCGCCAAGGGGGAGTTGCTACAGCCCCGCCGAGTTAATCTGGACCTTACTGACTACACCAACCTGAACATCGGAGAGATCGTCTCCGGCTTCGTCAGTCAAGTGCACAAGAGCCGGGATGCAGAGATCGAACCAAATTCAGCAGAAGTCTGAGGTATTACTCTTCTGTCTTCTTACTTACTGCATAGTTACATTTACCATGCTAGCCCCCAAGTCGACGACTTATGACGGAATATGTTGTAGACTTAAGTTCCGGCTTACTCAATTGAACCGGCAATTTGTAGATAGAAACGTTCAATATGCATTAGCCCCCAAGTGCCAAGTGTCTTTGCTTGGAAAGTGCTTGGGACTTTAAAACTGTTCATCCTATAACCCGGAAATTATGCATGCAGGCTGCTTGTAAAAAGTTTGAAGCTGACATCTCCGATCTGAAGAACCGGCTGAAGATGCAAGAAATGGAGACCCGGAAGGCAAATGCGAAATTTGTGTCCAGCATCGCCGCGCAAGAAAAGCTGAAGACGGAGTTTGACGCTGAACGGAAGGCTTGGGCCGAAGAAAAGGCCGCGCTGGTGAACCGGGCTGAATAGGCGGAGAAGGCTCTCTCCGAGAAGACCGCCGAACTCTCCGGCTTAAAGCGCCAAGTGTCCCAGATGGTCGCCGCAATCTTCGGTAAGTCATCTCACCGGCTTTCATCAAGTTTAGAATCTTTACATCTCATAACTCATCCTTGTCGGCGGCTTATCTGATTCTGTTAAACAGGTCCCAGAAGCGCCAACCTCAACCAGAGTGTGGTAACCAAGCTGAAGGCCGTGTACACCCTGGTGGAGCAACTCTACACCGGGTCACAGCGTGCCTTGGCTGTGGTGGCCCTATCCAACGAGGTGCCGACTCACCTGGCGGAAGTTCTTCGCCGGCTCGCCGTTCTGCCTCAACGTATCCAAGAGCTGCGACGGGCCTCTGCAAGAGCCGGAGCGATCGCCGCGCTGAGCCGGGCCAAGGCGTTCCTTCCAGAGTTAGACCCGGCGGACATCGCCCTCGGCTATCCAAGTTTGAAGGAAGACGGCACCGCCTTCGATCAGAAGGACTTCGCAGCTTGCGTGAAGGCCGTACGCCCGGTGGCCACTCTGATTGGCAATGATACAGATCTGACTAAGTATCAGCCGGGTTACGATGCAGAAAATCAGAGGATCCCCACTCCGCGCTATGAAGCCCTCAGCTTAATCCCGCCGGCTCGTCAGCACACCTTCGCCCCGGAGATTGACCCGGCCGGGTTAATTGACGAGGAAGCTCAATTCGAAGCTCTCAGCGGCATCGACTGGAAGTCATCAACTTTCCAGGTCTTGGGAACAGCCGGAGGAGAAGAGAGGGACGAGCCGGAGACTTCAACCCAGCAAGCGTCTTAACTCTGCGGGCGGCTTATAAAACAATGCTCCACTCTTTTGGACTCAATGAGTCTTGTAATAGAGTAGGACCAACACTTTAACTCTGCCGTGCCATTGTGCACGCGTTGAATGCCGAAGTCCATTGAAGTTGTCTCCTTTATATTTCTCCGGGTCATGATTGATCATGCATTTTCTTTTAACTCAAAATAGTTGCCTTTAACTATCCTGCATAAAAGGACAAATCACAAGTCTCTAGGCGGCTTACCGCACTGAGAATCATATGCTTTAGATATATAACCCGGAATATGAATCAAAAAAGACCGGTCCTCAATTATGTCCTGAATACAGCCGTAATAACACACTTAGCGGCCTGCAAGTATACTTCCGGTTTAGATAACCCAGGTAATAAGGTTGGTACCTTAATTCCGGTTTACCTGTCTTAACACTGTAAATAAACGTTAAGCCGGCAAAGTGAGACCCGGCTGTACACACTTTAAAATAATCAGAAGAAACTTGCTATAAAGCAGAAGAACTTAGGGGCTTCCGGTTCGAATACGACCAGAGACCCGGCCCAAAGGGGTTATGCTAGGATTCGAATACGATCCTATAGCCCCCAGTGGGTGTGGCGATGCCAATCAAGAGGGTACCGACAGCTATGTTCTCTTTGGTTCGAATACGACCCATGTTTGAACAGGAAGCCCCCAAATGACTTAAAATTGTTTAACGACGCTGATTCGAATACGATCCACGTTGGTTCCCAAAGAGATTAAACTATGATTCAAATATGATCAAAGAAAACTCCCCGATGAGCTCGGCACTTTGCCAATCAAATGGGTATCGACAGCTATGTTCTCTTTGGTTCGAATACGACCTATGTTTGAACAGGAAGCCCCCAAGTGACCTTATTACCTACGGCTAGATTCGAATACGATCATAAGCCGGATCCTCCTTCAAGTTATCATGTTAATCTTGCAATGAAAACAACACGTGCACATTTGGAGGAGAAAAAAGGACAGAGGTCCTGCTTTATTGCTTATCATAATATATACATGGCTTAGAGAAATATGTACATTATGAGAGCCGGTGGCTCAAGTGTAGTAAGGCCGAAGCTGAGCTATGTTCCACGGCCGACGGGTCTCTTCCTCCGACTTACGTGAATCTTTGTGCTCCCGAATGTCAATGAGGTAATATGACCCGTTGTGCAAATTCTTGCTGACCACAAAGGGCCCTTCCCAAGGCGGGGATAGCTTGTGCGCATCTGTTTGATCTTGGATGAGCCGGAGCACCAGATCGCCTTCCTGGAAGACCCGGGATTTAACCCGGCGACTATGATAACGGCGCAGGTCTTGTTGGTAAATCGCTGAGCGAGCTGCTGCCACATCACGCTGTTCGTCCAACAAGTCAAGAGCATCTTGGCGCGCCTGTTCATTATCCGCCTCAACATAAGCCGCCACTCGAGGCGAGTCATGACGGATGTCACTGGGGAGGACTGCTTCTGCCCCATAAACCATGAAGAAAGGCGTGAAACCTGTAGACCTGTTAGGAGTAGTGTTGATGCTCCATAACACGGAGGGCAACTCCTCCACCCAACAACCCGGCGTCCGTTGCAAAGGGACCAAAAGCCGGGGCTTGATGCCCTTCAGAATCTCCTGATTAGCTCTCTCAGCTTGACCATTGGATTGAGGATGAGCCACTGAGGAAACATCAAGTCGGATATGCTCTCGTTGACAAAACTCTTCCATGGCGCCTTTGGATAGATTGGTGCCATTGTCAGTTATAATGCTGTGCGGAAAGCCAAAGCGAAAAATCACCTTTTTCATAAATTGAACCGCCGTGGCTGCATCACACTTGCTAACTAGTTCAGCTTCCACCCACTTTGTGAATTTTCAACTGCCACCAAGAGGTGGGTCTTCTTATCCTTGGACCTTTTAAAAGGCCCAACCATATCAAGCCCCCAGACCGCAAAGGGCCAAGTAATTGGGATCATCCTCAGCTCCTGAGCCGGCACATGAGCCCGTCGTGAGAACCTTTGGCAACCATCACATTTACTGACCAAGTCCTCCGCATCAGCATGAGCCGTCAGCCAATAAAAACCATGGCGAAAAGCCTTGGCCACAAGAGACTTTGAGCCGGCGTGATGGCCACAATCCCCTTAATGAATCTCACGCAAGATCTCTTGACCTTCCTCAGGGGAGACACAACGCTGAAACGCTCCTGTAACACTGCGGTGATGCAACTCGCCATTGATAACAATCATTGACTTAGCCCGCCGGGTTATTTGTCTGGCCAAAGTTTCATCCTCAGGCAACTCTCCCCGGGTCATGTAAGCCAAATAGGGCATTGTCCAGTCCGGTATGATGTGGAGAGCCGCCACCAGTCGTGCCTCCGGGTCAGGGACAGCCAAGTCTTCCTCTGTAGGCAACTTAACAGAAGGGTTATACAGGACGTCCAGGAAAGTATTAGGCGGCACCGGCTTTCGCTGAGAGCCCAGCCGGCTTAAAGCATCAGCCGCCTCGTTCTTCCTGCGATCGATGTGCTCTACTTGGTAACCCTGAAAGTGCCCAGCAATGGCATCAACTTCGCGGTGATAAGCCGCAATGAGAGGGTCCTTGGAATCCCACTTTCCTGATACTTGTTGAGCCACCAAGTCCGAGTCACCGAAACACCTTACCCGGCTCAAGCTCATCTCCTTAGCCATCCGAAGACCGTGGAGCAAGGCCTCGTACTCAGCTGCGTTGTTGGTACAAGGAAACATCAATTGTAGCACATAATGGAACTTATCACCTTAGGGGAAGCCAATACGACTCCAGCCCCCGAGCCCTCCAACTGCCTGGACCCATCGAAGTGAATAGTCCAATATGTGTTATCCGGCTTTTGCTCGGGCACTTGTGACTCTGTCCAATCATTGATGAAATCCACCAAGGCCTGAGATTTAACAGCAGTGCGTGGCACGTATTTCAGACCATGGGGTCCGAGCTCTATAGCCCACTTAGCCACTCTCCCTGTGGCCTCTCTGTTTTGAATGATATCACCAAGAGGGGCAGAACTGACCACAGTGATGGGATGACCCTGGAAATAATGCTTAAGCTTCCGGCTTGCCATGAACACACCATAAACAAGCTTCTGCCAATGTGGATACCGCTGTTTGGACTCGATGAGCACTTCGCTGACATAATAAACCGGCCGCTGAACCGGATGCTCCTTACCCTCTTCCTTGCGCTCCACCACCACAGCCACACTGACGGCTCGTGTGTTGCCGCCACATACAGTAATAAGGGCTCCTTATCAACCGGAGCAGCAAGGACTGGGGGCTCTGCCAGCTGCTTCTTCAAATCCTCAAAAGCGGTATTAGCTGCATCATTCCAGACAAAGTTATCAGTTTTCTTCATCAACTGATATAATGGCATGGCCTTCTCACCCAAACGGCTTATAAACCGGCTTAAAGCAGCGATGCGACCCGCCAAGCGCTGAACGTCATTTATACACGCCGGCTTAGCCAGGGAGGTGATGGCCTTGATCTTCTCCGGGTTAGCTTCAATGCCTCTGTCAGAAACCAAGAAACCCAAGAGTTTGCCTGCAGGAACACCAAAAACACACTTGGCCGGGTTAAGCATCATCTTGTAAACCCGGAGATTATCAAAGGTTTCCCTTAAATCATCTATCAGGGTTTCCTCCTTTATGGACTTAACCACAATATCGTCCACATAAGCATGAACATTGCGCCCAATCTGGTT
The DNA here is from genome assembly GCF_018294505.1 of Triticum aestivum. Classification (NCBI taxonomy): domain Eukaryota; kingdom Viridiplantae; phylum Streptophyta; class Magnoliopsida; order Poales; family Poaceae; genus Triticum; species Triticum aestivum. The sequence continues at coordinate 244,725,955 of NC_057799.1, forward strand.
ATGAAGACAGTTCTGTACACAACGCTGATAAGTCGCCTGTGCACACTTGAGTCCAAAGGGCATAGACACATAGCAGAAGGCTCCAAAGGGAGTGATGAACGCCGTCTTCTCCTGGTCCTTAACTGCCATTTTAATCTGATGATACCCGGAATAGGCATCCAAGAAACTTAAACGCGCACAACCTGCCGTAGCATCAATAATTTGATCAATACGGGGAAGGGCAAAAGGATCAGCCGGACACGCCTTGTTTAAGTCCGTGTAGTCCACACACATCCGCCAAGTGCCGTTCTTCTTGAGTACGAGCACCGGGTTAGCTAACCACTCTGGGTGAAAGACTTCAACAATAAACCCGGCCGCCAAGAGCCGGGCCACCTCTTCGCCAATAGCTTTCCTCCTCTCTTCATTAAACCGCCGAAGGAATTGCCTGACCGGCTTAAATTTCGGATCAACATTGAGGGTGTGCTCAGCAAGTTCTCTAGGTACACCTGGCATGTCAGACGGCTTCCATGCAAAAATGTCCCTATTCTCACGGATGAACTCGATGAGCGCGCTTTCCTATTTTGGATCCAGATTGGCACTGATGCTAAACTGCTGAGATGAATCTCCTGGAACAAAATCAACAAGCTTAGTTTCATCAGCCGACTTAAATTTCATCGCCGGCTCATTTTCCGTAGTCGGCTTTTTCAGAGAGGTCATATCTGTTGGGTCAACATTGTCTTTGTAAAACTTCAACTCCTCTGTTGCACAAACAGATTCTGCATAAGCTGCATCGCCTTCCTCACACTCCAGAGCCACTTTCCGGCTGCCGTGAACCGTAATGGTCCCATTGTGACCCGGCATCTTGAGCTGTAAGTACACATAACACGGCCGTGCCATGAACTTGGCGTAAGCCGGCCGCCCAAATATGGCATGGTACGGACTTCTTATCTTAACCACCTCAAAGGTCAATTTCTCCACCCTGTAGTTGTTCTCATCTCCAAAGGCCACTTCCAACTCGATCTTGCCGACTGGATAAGCCGACTTACCAGGTACCACACCGTGGAAAATAGTGTTGGACTGGCTGAGGTTCTTATCAATCAACCCCATACGACGGAACGTCTCATAATAGAGGATGTTGATGCTGCTGCCTCCATCCATGAGCACCTTAGTGAACTTATATCCTCCCACCTGAGGAGCCACCACTAAGGCCAAGTGGCCCGGGTTATCCACCCGGGGAGGGTGATCCTCCCTACTCCACACTATAGGCTGCTCAGACCACCGCAAGTAGCGTGGAACCGCCGGCTCAACAGCATTCACAGCCCTCTTATGAAGCTTCTGATCTCTCTTACACAGACTGGTGGTAAACACATGATACTGTCCACCACTAAGCTGCTTTGGATTGGTCTGATAACCCCCCTGCTGCTATTGATGACCCTGGCCAGACTATTGATTAAAGCCCCCTTGACCATTCTGAGGATTAGAATTTGAGCCGCCGCCCGGGCCATGAAAGCCGCCGGCGCCTGAGCCGCCGCCCGGGCCATTGTAATTCTTAAAGGCCTTCATGATTGCACAATCCTTCCATAGATGGGTAGCTGGCTTCTCTCTGGAGCCATGCCTTGGGAAAGGCTCATTCAACAGCTGGTCCAGCGTCGGGCCTGACCCGCTGGCTCGGGGAGGGGGCCTCCCCTTGCGTCGCTGGTTATTACCTTGTGAGCTGGCGTTGGCTACGAACTCTAGGCCGCCATCGGCCTTGCGCTTGCCACCTCCTTGGTTCCCCGGGTTATGCTGAGGACCCTTGCCATTGCCGTTCTTCTTTCCCTTCCCTGTCCTTTCATCATCTGAAGGGGGTCCTTGGTACCATCAGAATCGGCGTACTTGACAAGAGCCGCCATTAGTGTACCCATATCGTTGCAGTCGCGCTTAAGCCGCCCGAGCTTCATCTTCAGGGGCACAAAACGACAATTCTGTTCCAACATTAAGACTGCAGAGCCGGCATCCATCTTATCAGAGGAATGCATTATCTCCTTAACCCGGCGAACCCAATGTGTCGTAGACTCACCCTCCTGCTGCTTGCAGTTAGTCAAATCCACAATTGACATAGACTGCCTACAGGTATCCTTGAAGTTTTGGATGAACCGGGCTTCAGCTCAGCCCAAGACCCAATGGAATTCGGTGGTAGCCCTTTCAACCAAGTGCGGGCAGTCCCATCTAACATCATGGTGAAGTACTTAGCCATGGCCGCTTCACTGACCTCCAGCAGTTCCATGGCCATCTCATAACTCTCGATCCAGGCTGCGGGTTGTAAGTCTGCCGTGTAATTAGGCACCTTCCTAGGGCCTTTGAAGTCCTTGGGTAGACGTTCATTGCGGATAGCTGGCACTAAGCAAGGGACACCCCCAGTCCTGGTAGGGATACCCACGTCGACGGAAGTCGTCGGATAAGCCGGGGGAGTCTGGTACGCCGTCAACTGAGGTACCTGCTCCGCCTCTTGCCGCGCTCTGTCTTGGTCTGCTGCGTGAAAGGCTCCGTTATGAGCCGGGCCATGGCCAGGGGGCGGGTCATGGCGTCGGACGTTACTTGAGCCTGTCGCTGAGACCATGTGTCTGCTGTAACTCGGGCTCCGGCCTGGACGAGGGGTCGAGTGGATCCTGTCCCGGCTGTAGGAGTACGCCTCTTGCTGCGCCAGTGCTGTCTGAAGGAGTTCCCTGACCCGGCGGGTTTCAATAGCCGTCGGAGAGTCGCCGTCGACTGGGAGAGCCGCCAGCCGTGCTGCCGCGGCGACCATGTTCTCCAGCGGGTTATTATAATGACCCGGTGGTATTGGCACGTACTGAGGCGGGGCAGGGTGCACCTGGGGAGGCCCCATTACTTGCGGCTGAATAGGGGTCCCAGACCCGGGCACTATGACCCCTGGCGGGTTACTAGACCCTGCACCTGGCGTGTTGAAGAGGTTTCGTGGATCGTAAACCGGAGGGAGTCGAGATTGGGCCTTTTGATGCCTCCTTCTCAGGACCTCATTGGACGCGTTTTGATCCATCGTGAGCCGGAAGGACTGCGCTTGAATCAACTGGGTTTGGGCATCGAGAGCCGCCCTCTCCGCAGCCATCCTGATCCCTTCTGCTGCCAGATCCTCCTTAGCTTTCACTAGATCCAACTTTAACTGTGCCACCTCCGCATCATGCTGAGCTTGATCCGCCGGGTCAACCGTGGCGGTTAACAGGGCCGTCATCTTGTCCGTGAGATCCATTAGCACCTGAGCCGGCGAAGGCACCGGGTTTCCCGCTCCAGCAGCAGGGTTCTGAACAGGCTGCGCACCGGCCATGAAGATTCCAACCCGGCTTGGCGGCTCAAACGGGTCCGGAATACTGTCACCATCGGAACAACCCATGAGCCTGCCATCTTGAAGTTGATACAACGAGTTTGACTCATCGGTGGACGACTCGCCGTCAGAGCCGGCGGCCGTCTCATCACCAGATCTAGATCGATCCGAGAGCCCTCCATGGATACATCCCACGAAAGCATTCCTTAAGGCAGGCCGGGCCCGGGCGGGTCGTGCACGCTGAGCCGTCTCGATGAGATCGGCGCAGAGATCCGGCTCAGGGCCCGGCTCACCAATCTTGCCAATGAAAACATGAATTCCGCCGAAGGGGACCCGGTACCCGTACTCAATTGAGCCCGCGTCGGGGCCCCAGTTTGCATCGTCGATGTAGAGCTTGCCGCGACGACTCTTGGTCATCCGGCCCATAGCGTATCCCTTGAGCCCTTCGAAGCTGCCCTTCAAGAACTCAAATGCACCGTGCGCTGGCCCCACGGTGGGCGCCAACTGTCGTGGAGTTGTCACGGCAGATGTCCTCGAGCTAGGACTTAGTCGTGGAGCCATCGCAACTAGGAAGCTTGAAGGGGTTAAGTGGGACAAGGAACACGAGGGTTTATACTGGTTCGGCCCCTTACGGTGAAGGTAAAAGCCTACGTCCAGTTTGAGGTGGTATTGATTAGGGTTTCGATGACCAGGGAGCTAAAGTGCTATGCCTGGCTCTCGATGAGATCTTTCTTGTCCCTAAACCGCTGCCGGGTTGTCCCTTTATATAGGGAGGCTGACGCCCAGCAGCTCTCAGAGTCCCGGCCGGCTCATAAGAGTGTCCGGCTCGGACTCTCGACTATCCTTGCCTTACACTACAAGTTCTACCATAATAATGATTGTAACTATGGGCCTTAAGCCATATCCGGGTCTTAAGCCCATCTTTGGCCCACCATCTTCAAGCTTGGCGCCGGGCTTCTGGCGATGACCATTATGAGTAACCCGGCCCCTTCTGGCGGGTGACTCTAAGGTCTATATCCTCAACAGGATTGGTGCTGGATCCAGGATAAAGGAGCCCTCTAGTTCTGCGAAGCACAGAAGGTGTGCGTTGAGCATGGCAAGGATTGGAGCTTAAAAGGACTCACTGAGGATAGGCTGCGCCCGGCAACCAACAGGATCACCCGTTTGAGGGCTGCCCGGTTGACCATCGAACATGTGGGGGCAGATTTTCTTCTCCGCCATATTTCGCCGCTGTAGGAAAGGGACAAACCCGCGTGGTTGTATGGCGATGCTGCAGATAGGATGAGGCTGCTTCCAAGGTTGGCCAATAACTTGTAGGTTTATGGCCATGGTTGGTTGTGTGACCAACTGTTTAGTCGCTTCGAGTTGTTCAAGCTCCCGACAACCGTCATCCCTCTGAACATCAATTCCTCCCGGGACCAGATACTGAAGTGGATGCCGGACTACAATGCTGAAGGGGTATCGAGCACTTGGCAGCTCCCTAGTCTGGATGAAGAGCTCCAGTGGTCGAGCACCCTGGTGGAGAAGGCCACCAGGACTGAAGATGGGATGTATAAACGCACCTCCGCTGCAGAGGTGGCGTATATTCTGAAGAGGTCGAGAAGGACAAAGCTGCCCACCACGCGGAGATGGAGAAGGCTGCGAAGGCCGGGAAAGGCAAAGGGAGGGCTGGGGACAGAAGCTCTTCTTAGGGTGCAGTGCAAGCCATTTACGATGTTGCCGGGGAAGAGCTTGCCGGGGATAACTTTGCCGGGCTAGACGCCCTAGCCACGACAGCAACGGAGCTTCAGGAGGGAGAGGAGGAGGAGGAGGAGAGGGAGGAGGACATGGCAATGACCCCTGAAGATGAGTGGCTTGCGGCTGGAACGCAAGCCCCCGCACCGGACCCAGACCAGCGCACCCGCAGACGCGCCGCAGCCTGAGGGGCGGCGACCTCCAACCGAGCGCCTGCCACCAAGAGGGTGAAGAAGACCTCCACCAAGTCTACCAAGGCAGAGGCGGCGTGTCGCCAATCCCCTTGCCTTGCTCAGGCCAAGGCTCCCTCCGCCAAACGGCCAGCGGCCGCGGAGGCGGAGTCCAGCCCCCGCTCCAGCTCGAGCTCCTCGCAGAGCTCGTCTTCCCCGGAGCTCCGGATGTCACGGCAGACACCGAAGCTGTCGGGGAGTTTAGTCCCTCCGCCCCAAAAGAGAAGACGGGAGTCCCCACCTCCCATGGAGTTCAACTTGAACTCCATGCTCCTCGCGGAAGAGTAAGGAGGGTTTTACCTTTCATGGATAGCTTGTGCATGTCTAATTACTTCCGCTAGCTAACCTCTTGTTCTTGTTGTCGTCAGCAGGGAAGTGGAGGAGGACACGGAGACCCTCGTCCACCATTCCCGGAAGAGGCTCCAGCGTCTTGGGTCGTTGAAGGGCACAGAGAGCCCGATCTTTGCAGGGGGTGATGCAGAGGACCCCGTGCCGAGCCCCCAGCTCAGCCCCCGGCCCGGAGTGGAGACTTTGGCCTGTTCTGCCGGAGGTGACGGGGACGGCCTTCCCGTTTCCCCCAATGGAGGAAGGGGTGAGACGATGCAGGGTGAACCCCTCCTCGGGGGGCATGCTTCCCCTGTCGCTCGAGCCAAAGAAATCGCTATGGAACCTTCCGCGGCGGAGGCAGCACAGAAGGCCGCCAAGCCTAACCCGGCTGAGGACAAAACTCATGACCCGGCAACAGTCGTTGCCGGGGAAACAGAAACTTCTGCCTGGCAGACCTCTTCAGGTATCTTGTTTAATTCTTCCTTTTCTTGATGCTCTGGTTGTTTCCACTGGTTTCTTCATTCGCTCGAGACTTCCATTTCTTCATTATTCACTGGCCCTTTCATATGCAGCCCCTCAAACCGAGGAACCATATCTGCTGGAGGTGGTGGCTGACATAGGGAGGGCTGCCGTGGATGAAGCCGCAGAGCTCGCAGCCACTGAGGGTCAGGATCTCGCTGCCGTGGATGTTCAGGGCTCCTTGGCGGTGATGGAGCATTCTTCGGAGGACGCCCTGGTAGGGGAAGTGGCCGTTGAGATGAAAATCCCACTTCATACCATGGGCCCGCTCCCCGCCACCGGGATCATTGCTGGGATTCCGCCACCCTCCTCGAGCGCGCTGGCAATGGTGCTATCGTCGCCTGACATTGGAGCCACCATCCCGTCCTTGATGGACGCGGAGCTCGATCAAGAGCTTCAGCGCCTCCTGGCGCCGCTATACCTGGGAGCCGGGGAGGCCGACAACTCAGCTGCCATCACAAATGGATTTGTCCTTCATGGAGTCCATGGCGGGGGGCGTGAAGGAAATGCAGGCTCGACACCGTCTGAAGTGGCAGGAGCTCAAGGAACGGTGTGAATCCGCCGGCAAGGTGGATCATAAGCTGAAGGACAAGTGCTTGGAGTCGCGCGAATGGCACGGCAAGCAGTTCATGCCGCTCATGAGGCAGCAAAGACCCTCCAGATGATGAAGGAGGATGTCATGGCTTGGGAGGCGCGTCTGGTGGACCACAAGGCATCTCTGGATACCAGGGAGCGACAGATCTCCCTCCGGGAGGAGAGACTCGAACTACTCTTCGCGCCAAGGATGAGGATCTGGAGGCTCTTGTGCAATAGCGTACAAAGGAGCTGGAGGACAAGCACGGGGCCGCCCTGGATGCTCTTGTCACTGACCATGCTGCCTATTTGAAGAAGCTTATTGAAGATCTAGACGCTGCTTCTTCCGCCAAGACTGAGCTCGACCGGCAGGTGGCTAAGCTGAATGAAGACCTTGCTGGGAGTACCAAAGAGGTAGAGGCATTCAAAGAAGAAGCACGGCAGGCAGAGATCCACTTGGCTGATGTGCATTCGCAAATTTCCTCCAAGACCCAGAGCATTGAGACGACCAATGGCAACATCACGGACATGAAGGCAAGGATCAGCTCGCTGGAGCAGTCGGCGGAGTCCCTTGGATCCCGGCAGCAGCTGTTGTCCAAGGATTTGGAGACCGCCAAGCATCGCCGGCAAGATGCAGAGGACAGTTTGAAGAACCAGGTCGATATGAGCAGCCTCTGGATCAAGAGCATGATCGACATCACCGAGCGTCTTGGTGCCCAAGCCGCGGCGATGGGTATGGACGGTCCAGTCTTCTCGGGCAGCAAGCAGGAGGTCCCAAGCGTCAAGCTGGGGCTCTTCTTCAACGAGCTGATCGAGAAGCTGAAAGCGCATGAAGAGGGGAGGGCCGAGCGTTTTGCGACCGAATCTCAGAAGCTTGCCCGCAACACCCTCTTGATGGTCTTGAGCAATATCGCCTGCTGCCACCCAGAGCTCGATCTTGACGACGGATTCAAGAAGCCACCAGCGGGTGCCGACGCCGCGGCCGCTGAGAAGGAAGCCGCTCCCCGCGCCGACTGGGTTATTCGCATTTAAGCTGTTCCTTCTGGCCACCGAACCGAGTATCGAGCCACTATTGTTTCCACTGGGCCCTGTAATGGGACATGATATATATTTTGCGCTTAGTTATCTCTAGTTTTTGCGTAAAACTAATATTTCTAGCTGGATCATTAAGTGTGCACTTATCCCTTTGAGCTCTATATGTTCGCGTTCGTATGATCAATTCCTATATATGCTCTGGATGCCTGCCGATATCATATTGCCGCAATTGTCCTAAGGGTCCGGCCCTTAACAGTCATCTTGGCATGGATGCGTCTCGGCAGGTTTTTCCTAGGTCGCTCTCCATGCAGCCTCTCGACCTGTGAGCATGGCTCTCGACAGGACGATGGTGCAATCAAAGAAAGTAGCCATGGTTCTGTCGCATGAGGGCTTTCATGATACGAACGTTCACCAGAGTCAAGGGATAAAAGACTGTGAAATCTTGGAGTGTATCAACAAGAGGTGATAACGTAAACTTAGCTTTCTCTTGGAGCGTCTCCCTCCTCTGCCGGGTTGCGCACATTGTGCGCGCCCGCGGCACTTGGAGGAGCGGGACTTAATCAGATGGTTTCTTTGTTCCCGGCAAGGATCGACATGCATTTCTTATGGTTGGTGGGCATCGGGGCGTAGTGTCGGGTTTCTCTGGTCCTTTTCCCTTTTCCCCCTTCCCTTCGAGTCAGTGCAGCAGCTGCCGTTTCATGGGTCGTGCCAATTCAGGAAGCCTTGCTAAAGCATGCTTTGCCAGGGCATCAATCGACAGACTCATACCAGCGCTCCGCTCAGGATTACCCAAGACCGGGGAAATACTGGACCGAGCATCGCGCGGTAATCATCAACATCGACGATGCCGAGGCTAGAGTAGCTCAACTACTGACGAGGGGGAGTAGCGGGAAGGAGGGAGCTCGTGCCCACACGCCCTGCGCCCCTTCTCCGAACAACGCCCGAATCGCGGGCACGCTGTACGGGCCGTCGGGACGGATCCATCACCGCCGGTGACGGTTTTCGTCAGAGTCGTGGCTACGACGAGGTATGGAGATCAACAACAACAGTGCAGGGATAGCTCTGCTTTGCTTCTGTGTCTTCGTGGACGCCATGATTGGTGACGTTGTCGAAGACGAAAATGGTGATGAAGTCAAAACGCTGTGCACGCCTTCAGATTCGCACAAGCGAGCCCCCTACCTGGCGCGCCAAAGATGCCGCGGGAAACCATGGCCACCTATGGGACCAAGAGGCCCCTTGCTGGTTCGGCAGGGGGGCGACGCGTTGCACAAAGAGCAGACGAGCGTGGGGCAGCGCGACAGGGATCACACAAGCAATTTACCCAGGTTCAGCTGCCGTGAGGCGTAAAAACCAACTCCTGCTTTGGTGGATTGATGGTGGAAAAGGTGGTGGTGGAGCGCAGTACACTTGCTCGGTAGGGGTTGACTACGCGCGTATAGGGGTGTGAGTTATCCAACCTTCTAACCTGTTCTACGGTTGCCATGGGCCTCCTTTTATAGATCAAGGCGTCACTACAATGGAAAAGTAGTCATTATGCACTGATATGATAGCAAACATTGCTATCATACCTAACTCTGTGGGCTGACAGGGCGCATTAAATGCACCTCTTAGTGTCACGTCACTCGTTGCACGACAAGGCCTGTCGGGCTATCTTGACAGCTCCGTGCCTACTTGCTTGACAAGTCACAGGACATGTGTCATCTGTGGGTTTTTCCTGTAAGGAGAGGCAGCCATGTGGCGAATGGCTGCCTCTCAGTAACTTTGCGGCTTGGCACCGCACTGATCAATGACGTGGGTCGCGATGGAGTGGTTCGTGAGGTGGTTTGGCTTCCATGAGCCCCAGTAGGCTCTCCGAGGGGCTTCGGTTGTCTGCTTCTGGGGGTGCTTGCCCCTTGCTGGGCTCGCCTGCCCGGCAACGGAGGACTTTCTCTTGGCGATAATCTGCTTCTATGGTTCGATCTTGGTCTCTCTGATCTGCATGTTGGTCCTTCGAATCCCTTGATACCTTGCACATCTTGGTTCGATCTTGGCTTGACCGTGCACGAGTAAGGGGAGAACGTATGCCCCTGTCTGCTTTCCCCGACAAATATCAACCTTCCTTTTGCATCAGAAGTGAAGAAAACCAAAGCTGCAGAGAAGGCAGCTATGAAGAAAAGGAAAGCATCAATGACTGCAGAGTCCTCAGCTCCTAAGAAAGTGAGGACTTTGACGAGCTCTTTCAAGAACCCAATTGATGTTGTTCCCATTTCAATAGTGCCATCAAAGGAAATTTTTCCTTTTGGTGAAGAATATGTCATATCAGATGACACAGATGAAGAGAATCCTTCTGTTTCTTCTTTAGAGCAGTTCGATGAAGAAATTGAAGTGGAAGATATCCCTTCAACCCCACTGGTATCATCTCCCATGCCTCAGTTCACAGCTGAAGAGGCAGGCGTTGAGGAAATGGGAGTAGACGAGGATTTGGACATTGGTTCTACAACACCAGTTCTGAATGATGACTATTGGGAAAGACTTCATCCCAATTCGCTATTGACCACTCCTCTGCATCAAATTCCTCAGTCCCCTGTGCAAACTGAAGAAATTCAAATGGGACCCGAAGGACCTCAAACATCACTTCTTTCCATTCCTGAAGAAGCTCCACCTGCAACAGCTGAAGAAATGGAGAAACCAACCACTGCTGAAGAATCTGAAGCTTCAATTCCTCAGGTAGCAGCTCCAGAGATTTTGAGGCAAGAGGTCGTGAAGTCCTCCACTGCTAATCTACAGCCCAAGCAGCAAAATCCTTGTGCTAAAAGGCCAAAGTACAAAGCTGATAAGTTCTTCGCTAAGCACCATTTCTTCACGGACTTCAATCCTTATGACTCAGCAAGAATTTGACGCAAGCGGTTCTGGACTGCCAGTCAGATGAACTTCTATTCATCACTCTTATTTGATAAGGACAAGGCATTTGAGCACCGTCAAATTCCTCATGTGGATATGGAGTCCCTCCCTTGCTTCCAACTTGTCCTGAATATTCTTCATGACGCTGGGCTCTTGAACTTTTGTGTTGACATCTGCGACTGGAATGAAGAGCCAATTCTTCAATTCTACGCTACACTGCACCTCACTGGAAATGTGGCTGATGTGAATTCATGGGTGCTTGATTGGATGACTGAGAACACGCACTACAAAGCTCCGGCCTTTGAATTACTTCATGCCATTCCAATCAGTCCTCCTGCTGAAGGCGCAAGGCTTCTGCATGAATAACTTGAACTCTTTCACCATCTGATGCAAGTGCTCATGAAGCCTTTGAAGCCAGTCCAAGCTCCAAGAACCACATTCCTTGTGAAGGAATTGCTATATGTGCCAAGGACGATCTACCGCATTCTGACCAAAACCCTTAGACCAATCAAAGGCCACAAATCTGAAGAAGAAGAGGTTGTTGGCATCATGAAGAATCTGCTATTCAACATCATACATGGCATTCCCATCAACTACCATGATTTCTTCATGAGAACCGTGGCTAATGCTGCTCTGTCACCTTTTAAGTTGAAGCCTTACGCTCCCTGGATCATGAAATTCATCAGATCAAGGTCTTCAATTCATTACGAGGAACATTGTCAAAATCATCTCAACTATTTGCCTCATATTGAAGTCCTCAAAAGGACTATTTCCTCAGCTGATGAGAAAGGCAGAGCTGCTGTTATTGATGAAGGCACTCGTCCATTGGATGGTCAGTTTCGCAAAGCTGCATCTTATTCCACCAATGATAACTCTGCAACCCAAGACTCCGCCGCAAAAGCTTCAAAACCTATTCCTCAAGCCACTGCTCCACGAGTGATGACTGATCGGGTGCTTCTTCTAAGTCTTCATCAGAAGGTCGATCGCAATCACAAGTGGGTCAACAGTCAATTTGGATCAATTCTTTAGAATATGACTGTCACTCAAAACACTGTGAAGAAGAATCACTACTACTTGCATGAACTCTTCGACCACACTTGGGCTATTCTGTCTCACCTGTATGGTGATGAAGATCTCAAGCAGATGGGCTTCCAACAGGACTTCGACTGGTCTCGGCCTCCTTCAAAGAAATTCAAGAAGGCCAAAGTTCCTCAGCTGCTCACAAGTTCATATTCTTCATCGCGATACATGGATGAAGCTGAAGATTTGAACGACACTGCGGCAAGCCCTACCTCAATGGACGACCCCAACAACGCTGGCACTCCTCCATCGACATCATGATGAAATTCTTCAGGGCTGTTAGTCCTCATTTTTCGTCCCTCTTGGTCATTTGATGACAAAGGTGGAGAAATTTGAGTTAGTCTTCAAGCGGGTCTTATATATGGGTGTTTTTTCGTTAAGTTACAACTCTTGCTCTTCTGAGGTGTTTGCTCTGATGAGTTGTAAACTTAAGTCCTATGGTGCTCTGATACTTTTGAACTGCTTTCCACATGCTTATTTCCTCAAGTACCTTAATGCACACATGCTGAATTTCATCAGACACCATATTTCATAATGCATTTCAAATTCGTCATATCATATGTTAAATGCATGTATGAATTACAAGATATAGGGGGAGATCTCGATGATATTACTCTACAATGTGCATTTGCTATCCAAAGCAAATTCCTCAAATATGCACATCTTCAGGGGGAGTTCTTCTATATCTTGCAATCAAATTCCTCAATATCAGTATTTACACTTCATATGTTTATCCCCGTTTAAAATTTAACCTATTTGTCATCAATCACCAAAAATGGGGAGATTGTAAGTGCATCTAGTGCCCCTTAGTGATTTTGGTGTATTGAAGACTTATAGGTTAAGGGACTAATGTGTTTGTGAGTGTACACATGTTCTATAAGTCTATGAGGAGTTTGATATTTACGGTGAAAGTCGATCCCTAAAAATGAATGTCTTCAGTTGAAGACTTTGGTTTCTTGAAGACTTTGAAAATGAGAAAATTGGTGTGACCTTGGCTACTTTGATACTGATGCGAGGATTATGAAGCGTGAAGACTTTTGTTTTCGTAGTTTCATTTTCTCTTTCTTGAGTCATAGGAAACACCGTACTATTAAAGGGGGTCGAGGTAAAACTAAGGAAAAGTTTCCAAGTGATGCTCATCTCACCTACACCTAACAAAATCCTCTCGAGTGAAGCAATTGGAAATCTCAGACAGTTTAGTCAATTCCTTCAGTGACAGAGATGAACATCTTCTGTTCTCCGATGAATTTGTTCTGACTGAGGAGTTAGGAATTCGCCAGTGTGGATTACCTACAAGTGAGGAACATGATAGCCATTAGGAATTTGAGAGCTCAAATTTCCGACCGTTGCTGTGCTACGCGCCAGCTATCCCAAAATATCCTACCCACCTAACGGTCATATCATTGAAGGGCATTTATGTCTTATCATGTCGGGCTGCTCCCCGGCTATGAATAGCCGCCCCTGCAACCACTAGCTGGTTGGCTGCTCCGAGAGAAAGTGACACTTGTCATTGAGAGCATCCCATCCTCCGAGGACTTTGAGCGAAAATCATTAGTGAGGAAAACCCAAACCCAAACACCTAAAACCCAAAGTGATTGAGCATCACTGAAGAGATTGTTCCTGTGTTGAACCGACGCTTGTTACCTTTGAGGACTGTGCATCCTCCAGACGGTTAGGCGTCATGGTCTAGAGCATCCAAGAGGAATTGTAGATCGCTGAGTGACCGAGTCTGTGAAGGTTTTGAAGTCACCTGAATACTTACCACGAGTGATTGGGCGAGGTTTGTGTGATCTTAGCTCAAGGAGAATACAGTGAGGACTGTGTGTCCGAGACTGTGTGTCCTCAGGTTTAAATATAGCCGCTCCAACCAGACATACAACTGTTACAGCAGTTAGAATTGGTCTACCAAATCATCGTCTTCACCAAGTTAGTGGTTCTATTTCCTCAGCCCTTTCATTTCCTCATTCATGTGTTGATGAAATTGATCGTTACTGTTTGTAGACTTTGACTGAAGACTTTCTCAATTTCCTCAATCCTAATTCTTTAGTCACTTTGTCTTCAGCCTGCTTATCCTGTTTACACGCTACCTAGGCTCTGTGTATGTTTCATTTCATCATGATGACTAGGCTACTGCTTTGCTATGCATGCACCTGAGTACTTATTCTGCTGCTTGTAGTTTGTTGCTTAGGAAATTCCTCAAGTTGAATTTCCTTAGTGACGAATTTGTAAAATCACCTATTCACCCCCCTTTAGTCGATATAACGCACTTTCAGGCCTCGATTTGGATATTTGGTGTAGTTGTGTGATGCCATCATGCCTGTGTACAGTCTGGGCAACATACGTGAATGTTTGTTGTATCGACAGTAACCCCCGGGCCTGGCCCAAATGTGCTGCCAAGCACTGTTGGGGTAGGCCCTATCACGTTTACAGACGAACACCTTGGTTGAACTTGCGACGAGATTCTCCTCTTCCCTGATATCTTCCTTGCTTCTTCATTAACCTGTGCTTGAGTCAGTTTCCGGTTTTCCCATGCGTCGTGCAAGACAATGTGGGGGAAATTTATGCCATGATCCGTGGGCTGCCCACGCCCCACGTTTACGGGGCGGCAACTGCCATTTTACTTGTTCTACCACTCCTGCAATTTCCGGCACGTACGCTGCATGCATTGCGCAGGGTTGGTGGCGGATGCGAAGGGCGTGGGTGATGGTGTCCTGGACTAGAGGGTACTAACCACGTCTTCTCCTAACCAGTTGGATCGGGCCGAGGACCCCCATGGCGGTTCACTCATGGGCCACTTCGGGTAGCCCATGCCGCATACAAGGGAGATTCCACAAGACTTGGTGCCCAAGACGAGGATCCCCCTAAACCCTAGGCCTCTGGTGCATTATATAAACCGAGGCCAGGCTAGTCAATAGAGGATCTCATATTCATTAGAACAATCTCGTGGTAGAGACATGTACCATGTACTACACGCATATCAATACAATCAAAAGCAGGACGTAGGGTATTATCTCTTCGAGAGGGCATGAACCTGGGTAAAATCCTGTGTCCATGTTACCATCGCTCCAAGACGCCTAGCTTAGGACCCTACTATGAGATATGCCGGATATAGAACCGACATTGATGCTTTCATTGAGAGCCTACTGGGTGATCGCCACGGATCGATGGATGATCAGGTGATATTTTTGCAGTTAGATTTGTTTCACGTGAATTATCTTCTCTCTGCAAATTGTTGTTGCCTCGGGCTATTCATTCGCAGTGCTAGATGTAGATGAAAGAGTTTTTGCGGCTGCTAATGTCTCCGGATTGGCGATTCGCCAGATCCGAACCCCATGTTGGCTATTGACAGCACATGCGAGCTGTCGCTTTCACGTACAGTGGATGTTCCTCAAAAACCACGTGCATAGAGGCGCGCCAGCCGTAGAAGAAAGTTTGATGTGGGTCAATGTCTGAAGGTAGAAAAGAGGGCATGATCAGTACGCGTTGTCCTGATGCAGCCAGCGCCAGGTGGAGGCGAGAGCAAACAAGCAACGACAGCCGAGGAGATTCGTTTTCCTTTCCGTTTTTAATTTGACGCATAGATTGCCGTTCGTCCCCTTATTTGCCTTTTTCCAAAGCATGCCAAGACAAGAGTACTTCTAATTCAATTGAGTTAGTTTTGTAGCACGGTTTCCCAAATCTTGCTGGACAATACTAGTATAATCCAACTAGTACTTCTATCGCACGTTTTGGTGATTTCTCCTGTAAAGATCGAAGTGATCTGATCCTCCGTATTAGTCCAGTACGAATCAGTTCTTCTTACTGTCGTCGACTGCGGTCATCGCCGTCGAACTGGTTTTATGTTTCCTGACTATTTGTTTAGCGCGTGAAATTATTGCATACAGAATATTTTGTTGTTTTGTACTGCATTATTTTTGCAGAGATATTCGACCGACGCTCGTATGGGACGCCAGTCTGGCCAGCCTTTCACCGTCACCTCGGCCAGCCGACCTATGTCGACATCGAGCCCATGCCTGATAATCGACCTTGACTATGCCAAACCACCAGCTCGGCGAGCCGACGTCCTTGTCCCACCTGCGATGACTAATTTTTGGCGTCGCCCTGGCGCGTCGTCCCTCTGTGTCGTCGTCTCCACGCGGCCACTACGGCGGGCCGATCATGAAGCTCATGCCATTCTTTTGTTATAATCCACTTCACTTAAATTAATTAAGTAGACGAATTGTTATTTGTTATTACTTTTTCCTTGCACTATTTATATGTGGGCAGGAAAACTACTTTGTCTGCGCCTCCTCGGTGAGCCGACGTCATCATCCCCACAACGACGATCAAGATGTGTCATCAATTCGGCAAGCCACCCAGCACCTGCATCACCGCATCGTCGTTTCTTCGGCCGACGTCCACCACGCCGACCAGTTTTGACACGTCGGCTGACATAGGGCTCTCGCGTTACCCCGCCAACCTTCCCCGGCACCTTGGCTGGACCGGGGGCTTCGCCATCCCTTCATCAAACTACTCCGGAGACTTCGGCGTCACCAGCCGACCAACTTCTTTATGTTAGCTGGACCGAGGGCTTCACCTCACCACATCGATCATGCTGCATTGCCACTTCATCAAGCCGAACTCCTGCACGGTCACTCGGGGTGGGGGCTGGGACCTCGGTCAAGTCGAGGACTACACATCATATTGAATCTGTCAAATTTCGTTGGTTGTCCTTGTCCCACGACAAGCCCAGACCCCGTCATTAACACCGAGCACATTAACCAGCTAAGTCGCTTCCATGCTCAATTTTTTTTAAATATGTATTTAATTTTTGTTCGGCTCGACCAAGCACATCCTTTAGTGACATCTCATGAACAACAATTATACCAATGACTTATGTGGGCTTCAGATCTTTGTTATTGGGCATCATTTGGATCAAAGTTCACACCGTGTCGTATTTTCCATCCAAGGCTGTTAGGATCTTCTTGATGATGAATTTGTTGGTCAGCTCTTCACTTCCTAAGTCGGCGATCTCATTTGTGATGAGAGCAAGCCTAGAGTACATTTACCGACTGAGATAGCAGGGATGGTGCACCCGGGCTCCACCTCCGCCCACTTGGTGAACTTGTCGATGGTGACGTATAGGTAGCGGTATCCTTCGGCTGCTCAAGGGAACGGGCCCAGGATATCCAGCCCCCAGACCGCAAACGACCATGAGAGCGGAATGGTCTGGAGACCTTGCGCAGGCTGATGGATCTGCTTGGCATGGAACTGGCAGGCCTCGCAGGATCGCACCAGCTCGGTGGCTTCGTTGAGCACCGTAGGCCAATAGAACCTGCTGCGGAACACCTTGCCCATGAGGGTGCGCGATGAGGAGTGGTGCCCGCAATCTCGCCATGGATATCGGCCAGCAACTCGCGACCCTATTCTTCGGATATGCACCACAGCGAGACGTCGTTGGGGCGTCGCCGGTACAGATCGCTGTCCTGCAAGCAATAAGTTGTGGCCTGGCGGACCACACGCTCCGCATCTTCCTCCTTCTCCGGTAAGGTGCCGTGGAGCAGGTACGACTTGAGCACCTCGGTCCAGCAGCCTGCCTGAGGTTCTAGCGCCAGGAGTAGGCGGGCTCCCTAGGTCAGACCACAAGCCAGGGCTCTTGAGGTCAGGGCCGGCGGTGCCTCCTCCTGAGCAACGCCGGGCTCGTGGCTGAGGGTGTCGTTGATGGCTTGAAGAGCCTCTCCTCGAAGACACCAGGCTTCTGAGGCTCGCGTCGGGACGCCCTCTTGGTGACGTCGTCTGCTTCCTTATTTGCGTCGTGTGGGACATCCTGTAATTCCAAGCCCAGGAAGCGCTTTTCGATTTTACGTACCTCTGCGAGGTAAGCCTCCATGTGCTCGTCCTTCAGTTTATACTCCTTGTTGGAGAAGTTGATGAGGAGTTGGGAGTTACCCTTGATGGTGAAGTGCTTGATCCTCAGGGCGGTTGCGGCCCTGAGGATAGCAATCAAGCTCTCGTACTTCGCAATGTTGTTGGAGACCTTCTCGCAATGCTAGAAGCAAAGTTGGATGGCATAGTAGAGCTTGTCCTTGGTGGGTGAGATGAGCACGACTCCAGCCCCTGCGCCCTGCCGTGCGAAGGCTCCGTCGAAGTGCATGACCTGGCCGTCCGGTGCTTTGTCACTAGGCGTGAGGGACTGGCCCTCATCTAGCCCCCGGTCTGGAGCGTCGGTCCACTCCGCCATGAAGTCAGCCAGGGCTGCTCTCTTGATGAACCTGGTTGTGCTGAACTCCAGCTGGAAGGCCTATAGCTCGATGTTCCACTCTACGACCCTTGCCGTGGCATTGGGGCTACACATAACCTTCTCCAGGGGGAACGCCGAGACGACCTTGATGGGGTGGCCCTGGAAATAGTGGCGCAACTTCCTAGAGGCAACGAGGAGTGCGAGCAAGAGCTTCTGCTGCATAGGGTAGCATGTGCGCATCAAGCATTACTGTGCTGACAAAGTACACCAGATGGTCGACGTGACACGCCGCCTCGCTCGGCGGGGGACGCAAGGGACTCAGGAGGCCCGCGGGTCGGTGAAGCAATGGGGTCCTCAGGAGCGCCATCCTGAGGCGGCGGAGCCTGCGCGACTTCTCGCGGGCCACCTTGCTTCGCACTTGCACCGACGTGCTCTTCCCGAACTGCCACGAGTGCTACACTGGCTGAGTGGGCAGTGGCCGCCAAGTAAAGTACCAGGGGCTCACGCAGACGAGCGCCACCATGCCGCGCGGGCTCGTGAGGTATCGCTTGAGGTCTTCGAAGGCTGCCTCAACTTCCGGGATCCATTCGAACGGGCCCTTACTCTTCATCAGCTTGAAGAAAGGGAGGGCGCGCTCACCAAGCTTAGAGATGAAGCGCTCCAAGGAGGTCACGAATCCCGCAAGCTTCTGCATCTCCTTGAGAGTCTGAGGTGGGCTCATCCTCCCTATTGCCTTGACCTTCTCGGGGTTGGCCTCGATCCCGCTGTGCGACACTAGGAAACCCAGCAACTTGCCGAACGGAACCCCGAACACACACTTCTTCGGGTTGAGCTTGAGGTTTATGCTGCGCAGGTTGGCGAATGTCTCCTCCAGGTCTTTGATCAGGGTCCTTGCCTCCCATGACTTCACCATGATGTCATCAACATATACCTCCGCATTCCTTCCCACATGCGGCCCAAGAACGATGTGCATTAGCCGCTGGAAGGTCGCACTAGCGTTCCACAGGCCAAAAGGCATGCAAGTGTAGCAGTACATGTCGGTGTCAAAACCGGCGGATCTCGGGTAGGGGGTCCCGAACTGTGCGTCTAAGGTCGATGATAACAGGAGACAGGGGACACGATGTTTACCCAGGTTTGGGCCCTCTCTATAGAGGTAATACCCTACTTCCTGCTTGATTGATCTTGATGAATATGAGTATTACAAGAGTTGATCTACCACGAGATCGTAATGGCTAAACCCTAAAAGCCTAGCCTGTATGACTATGGTAATGTATCTATCCTCCAGACTAAGTCCTCCGGTTTATATAGACACTGGGAGGATCTAGGGTTACAAAAGGTCGGTTACAAAGAAAGGAATCTACATATTTGGTCGCCAAGCTTGCCTTCCACTCCAAGGAGAGTCCCATCCGGACACGGGTGCAGTCTTCGGTCTTCGTATCTTCGCAGCCCATCAGTCCGACCCATGACTAACAGGCCGGACGCCCGAGGACCCCTTAGTCCAGGACTCCCTCAGTAGCCCCTGAACCTGGCTTCAATGACAAGGTATCCGGTGCGTAGATCTGTCTTCGGCATTGCAAGGCGGGTTCCTCCCTCCGAACTCCAAGATAGTATTCGGACGTATTACACGTGTCCGGACCTGTAACATACACACCACACACAACCGTAGAGAGAATATAATATTCCACGAGTCCAATCCATTGACAAATTTTTGTAACATGACATCACGTCTGCCCGGTCATAATTTCGAACCGTTTTTCGTCTGCCACTCCATGTTTCGAGACGCGGTTGCCATTGGCATGTCTTGTCAAAGCAGAGATCGTGTCCCCTTATTGCGGGATTCTCATCAATACGGGCGTGGGTAACCCAACCGTGCTGTTTACACAACCCTTGGGAATGGGCGAGTTCTGTGGCGAGTGGGGAGGCGTTCAATATTCTCGGCCTTTATAAAGAGATAAGGATTCCCCTCCTTCACCCATGCCTTCTCTTCCTCTCATTCTCGAGCTCCAGCGCCCAAGTTCCCATCTTCTCCATCTCTTAGGAAGCACTCAATCATATCCGGATCCGGAGGCCAAGGCAAGTGGATGGTCCCCTCCGTCAAGGAGAAGGACATCACCCAGCTCCGGGCGGCGGGGTACCTGGTGAAAGGAATCACCCACCGTCTTCCCACCAAGGGGCAAGTCATCCCCACCCCGAAGCCTACTGAGAGGGTAGTTTTCCTCCCTCACTTCATCCGCGGATTGGGGTTTCCACTTCACCCTTTTGTCCGCGGACTAATGTACTATTACGGGCTAGATTTCCATGATCTAGCCCCGAACTCCTTCCTCAACATCTCGGCATTCATTGTCGTGTGCGAGGCCTTCCTACGCATCCAGCCCCAATTCGGCCTATGGCTCAAGGTCTTTAATGTGAAAACGAAGGTGGTGGATGGTCAGCACGTGGAGTGCAGAGGCGCCATGGTGAGCAAGGTGCCCAACGTCACTTGGCCCACAGGCACTTTCGTGGAGACTGTCAAGGAGTGGCAGAAGCAGTGGTTCTACATCACAGAGCCACGCGGCGCCACTTGGGCGGCGGCTCCCGAGTTTAAGGTCGAAGCTCCAATGCGGCTCACCTCTTGGACGGAGAAGGGCCCCAACTGGTCTGCGTCAAACGAGCTGATAGCGCTGCAAGCGTGCATTAAGAGCATGGTGGATAAAAACATCAAGCTCGTCAACGTGATCCAGGTAATGCTGGTTCACCGGATTCTCCCCTACCAACGCCAAAGCTTCCCTTTATGGGAATTCGATCCGGAGAAGAACCAGACCCTGGGAGGGCTCTTCGGAACTACTCACGAAGATGCCTGGAAGTTGCTCTTCAAGGGCAACGAAAAGCCACCGGTCCTAGATTCGAACCGTGGGCACGATCACACCCATCCCGCCAATGAGGTAAGTTCTTTAAGGCATACCTTCTACTTATTTGTTCAAGGAGGATACCTAACCTTTGCTGTATTTTTTGTTTTTTCAGGCGTGGACGGAGAGAGCGAAGCAGATCCATAGTTCGGCTCCACTGCCCGAAGAACCAGTCATACCGCTCCTGGCGAAGATGCTGGTTCCGGCGCCCTATAGGCCGCCGGAAAAGAAGGCCAAGGGGGCCAAAGGTGGCCCCCGTCGCAAGGGTGCTTCGGACGTGATGTCCGAAGACGAAGTGACCCTTTCCTCTGCCGCCGAGGACGACGACGACGAGGAGGAGGACGAGGAGAACAACCCTCCCCCTGATGAGGGAAAGAAGAAAAGGGCGGCCTCCATGAACCTGGAGGCGGAGACGTCCAAGAAAGGGAAGGGCTCCCTCGTGGATAACTCCACGTGGGACGTCGACAGCAGTCCGGAGCGACGCCCCCGCACTAAGCCTCGAGCTGCATCATAAGTGCTAGGAGTCATACATGCCCATAAATCTAGCCTCTCCTCTTCGTTGTATTGACATGACTAGTCATGCTATTGTAGTCCGGCCCACGACAGCTCCCAGCGATCCTCATCACGAGGTTCGTTGGATTCAAAGGCGATGCCAGCGAGTCACCACCGACCGCTCACTCCCCCAATACCAAGGAAAACGCTGAGGTGCTGTCCCGAAGGACCTTCCCAGGCCGGGGAGAGGTTTAGGAGGCGGTAGAAGGCAAAACCCCCGTCGCCGGACACCAGGGGAGCCAATCCCCATGGGGACAGGTGATGAGGGCCGTACTCAGTTCGGCCCTCAGCCGGACTCGACTCCGGAGACCGATGCGGCTCCGGAATCCGGCACGCAACCTCCTTCAGAAGAAGGGAGTATGCCTATTCCGCCGGTGACCTCTGTCCAACCAGGGGCATTGGATAATCTGCTGGAAGCGCTGCGAGGCGCTTCCATTGTGGATGAGCACCGTCTTCTTATGGAAACGGTAATTGAAAGGGTTCAGTCCGCCAAGAGCGGACTAACCGAAGCCTACAGCAGCCTGCTGACAGGTTTTGAGGTAAGCGACGCGGAAAGAGAAAAATCCCAATATATACAGTAGCCCCTGAGACATAGTCCGGTGTTGGGAAAGATAAAGCCGGACAGAGGATCAATCCCTTATTGTAGGAAACTAACTAAATTTGTCTAAAATGAATACGCAGGCGTCGTTGTTGGCCGCAGCCTCGCATACTGCCGAAGTCTCCGGACTGAAGCAAAGACTGGAGCAGGCCGAGGAGGAGCTCGGCCAGGTGAGGAGGCAGATCCAAGAGAAACAAGGTATGTAATAACCTGTTATATGTTCGAAAAAAGTAAAATGATATGCATTGACCGAAGCGTCATGATATGTATAGAAGCTACGACCGAGGCCGAGGCCCTGAGAAAGGCCCTGGCAGAAGCCGAGGGGAAGGCTGTCAAGGAGCAGGCCGCCCGTAAGAAGCTCAAGGCCCGGGTCAACGAGGCCCAACAGGAGCTCTAGGACGCGGTGAGGAAGTGCGAGACCCTGGAGCGCGATGCGTCGGCTCAAGAGACCAAACTCGCCAAGGCTCGTCAGAGTGCGGAGACGGCCCGGAGTGAGGCCCATGGCGCCCTCCAGGAGATCCAGGAGGCCAGGAAGATCGCGGTGGGTAAGGCATTCAGTATGCAAAGCAAATATGTAAGGAGGAAGTATCTTTTACTAACCCGGATTCGGAGTTCTCCAGGGGCTTTTGCTGATCTGCCATGTAATGTGTCCGACGCCGCGGAGTTCTTCTGAGCCGAAGAAGGGAGCTCTACGGAGAAGCTGTTCTGGTCGCAGTATCTTGCGCCAGAGCATCCGGTGCCCTTCAGCGATAGACTAAAGCAGCTGGTCGAGCTGCACAGGGTGGCCGAACTGGCCATGAAGGATTTAATAATCCGGCTGTGGCCAGCCAAAGCTATACCCAGCAGTTACTTCGGCCTTGTGAAGCGGCTGGTGGATGCCTGTCCTCAGCTGGATGCCGTCAAGCGGTCTGTCTGCATCGAGGGCGCGCGCCTGGCCTTCTCCTATGTCAAGGTGTGGTGGGCGAAGATGGACGCCGTCAAGCTAGCGAACGAAGGGCCGCCCGAGGGCAAGGAGCACCGCACACCTAAGCAATATTTTGGAGACGTCCTAGAGGGGTCCCGCATTGTTGCGGAGCAGTGTGCGAAAGACGTGATCTTTGAATGAATACATTCATATTTTGTCTCGCCCTGTATTATGAAAACAAAGACAGTTGATGTAATATAATGCTTTGTGTTAGATTTGTACCTCTTGTGCGGCCGTTTTTACTAAATCCGAGAGTTGGCCAGTCGTCGGCTTCAGCCCCCACGTATGAAATATGGAGGTGTTCGGGATGGAATCTAAACACTCTTGATCCAATTATTTGGTCCTTGAAGGAGGTGTTTAGCGCGACGAACAAGGCAATCCGACTATAATGCTTTATCACCCTCACTTAGCCATAGGAGTTCGATAATAAAGTTTTAGGCGCAGCCCCTGGTATTCGAAAGTCGGAACTGGGGGATTCTGTACACACCTGATCGGATAAAAACCGATTCATCGCGTAATGCGGAAAAAACCTCTAGCGATTTGAAACCTCCGAAGAGCTGACCGGCTCTCGCCGCATCATGACAGTCAGTTTTCGGCTTTCTCTACTGAGGTGCTCATCCAGATGAACCAGGGCACAATTGCAGTAGTTCTCCCTTTACTACCCTAGCCGATATAGCGGAACGTAAGGTAGTAAGCACAGGAGCCGGGTAACCCAACTATTGACCAAAGACATGATTCGGAGCCAATGCATATAATGCTAAATTCAGGGTGCCGAACTATACTGTAAAAAGTGTTCGGACTTTGTTGTCGTATTGTGGGGCGCTATAAAGCCCCTGGCAAATGTACACTCTGGTACGGGTGCTATCTAATAAGGTTTATTAACAAAGAATAAAGGAAAACAGAAAAGGAGCAAAGGTAATGAGCTAGGGCCGCAGAATTTGGGTCGCGAACTGTTTTCATTGCAATTTTATTAATACGTCAAAGCGCATTGATACAAATAGTGCGTTAAGCAACAAGCTATTTGACATGCCAAAAACCAAGGAAGAGCTGCATGTGGGTCCTACAAACAGGTAGAGTGATTGTTAACGAAACCACCTTGAAATTCCCCAATACGTTTGTGCTTCTTGCCATCTTGGCGTATTTGTCCTTCGAGAGGACCGGTGAGCTAGCCATTAGGGAAGGTCTGCGAAAAAGAAACCTGAAAAAAGGAGACAATTAAAGTATATGTGTCCGGTAGCGGTCGAGACGTATTGTGGGTCACCGGCTAGTTATGCATCCGTCTATGCCCATGGTATTTTGAGTGCATAGTTATGTATGTGCGGTACTAGTGCCGCCACCTGATCGGGACTGGGATGGAGGCCAAATTGCTAATCAAGCTCCTGACGAGCCGAGCTGTCATGCTGCAGGATGGTCCTGACTCTCTTGACAGTGTCCGGGAGCTTGGCCGCCGAATTAAGGTTCTGCTTAAGAAGGCCACTCTATACTTCTGCGGCTAAGGCAGCGGTGTGCTCTTCTGTACGGAGGGAGCGTTCCGTGTTTCCATTAACTGTTATGATGCCACGTGGCCCGGGCATCTTGAGCTTGAGGTAGGCATAATGAGGCACCGCATTGAATCGAGCAAATGCGGTTTGTCCGAGTAGTGCATGATAACTGCTGCGAAAAGGGACGATGTCAAAGATTAACTCCTCGCTTCTGAAGTTGTCCGGGGATCCGAAGACAACCTCTAGCATAATTGAGCCCATACAGCGAGCCTCTACACCTGGTATGACTCCTTTAAAGGTGGTCTTTGTGGGCTTGATCCGTGATGGGTTAATGCCCATTTTGCACACTGTATCCTGGTAGAGCAGGTTCAGGCTGCTGCCGCCGTCCATAAGGACTCGCGTTAGCTGGAATCCGTCAATTATTGGGTCAAGGACCAATGCGTCCGAACCGCCATGGCTACTGGTCGGATGGTCCCATCGATCAAAAGTGATCGGGCACGACAACCATGGATTAAATTTTGGGCCGACTGGCTCTACCGCATAGACGTCCCTGAGCGCGCGCTTGCGCTCCCTCCTGGGGATGTGTGTAGGATATATCATGTTCACCGATTTGACCTGGGGGGAAAATTCTTTTGTCCCCCTGTGTTCGGTTGCCGGGGCTCCTCGTCATCGTCCTCGCTTTGCGATCCCTTTTCTTTGTTCTCTGCATTTAACTTGCCGGCCTGTTTAAAAACCCAGCAATCTCTGTTGGTATGATTGGCTGGTTTATCAGAGGTGCCATGGATTTGGCACGGACGATCGAGTATGCGATCCAAGCTTGATGGTCCCTGATTGTTTCTTTTATATGGCTTCTTCCGCTGACCGGACTTGGAACCACTGAATCCGGCATTGACTGTCGTGTCATCGGTGTTGTCACCATTACTTCGGCGTTTGTGTCTGCTGCGTCGGAGCTTGCCGTTGCTATTTTTGGCCTCGGAGGTGCCCGTGTCACTTGCTGTATTTTTGCTACGGGCCAGCCAACTATCCTCTCCCGCACAGAAGCGGGCCATGAGTGCCGTGAGAGCTGCCATGGATTTTGGCTTTTCCTGGCCGAGGTGGCGGGCGAGCCATTCTTCATGGATGCTATGTTTAAATTCCGCTAGGGCTTCGGCATCCGGACAATCGACGATCTAGTTCTTTTTAGTTAGGAACCTAGTCCAGAATTTTCTGGCTGACTCTCCAGGTTGCTGGACTATGTGACTTAAGTCATCGGCATCTGGTGGCCGGACATAAGTACCTTGGAAGTTGTCAAGGAAAGCTTCTTCCAAGTCCTCCCAGTTACCAATGGAATTTTCAGGCAGACTGTTTAGCCAGTGCCGAGCTGGCCCTTTGAGTTTTAGTGGGAGGTATTTGATGGCGTGAAGATCATCCCCGCGGGCCATGTGGATGTGGAGAATGAAATCCTCGATCCATACCGCGGGATCGGTTGTGCCATCGTATGATTCAATGTTTACGGGTTTGAATCCTTCTGGGAATTCATGATCCATTACTTCGTCAATGAAGCAAAGAGGGTGTGCGACGCCTCTATATCGGGCCGCATCGCGACGTAGCTCCGATGGAGTCCGTCTGCGGTTTTCGGCCCGGGCGTGACTGGGTTTGTCACGTCCGAATAGATAGCCGTCCTCGCATGTCAAGGCACATCCTCGCGATCCGTAGATCGATCTTGTATGTCCTACTCTACTGTCCAGGTCTTGACGAAGGTCATATGTATAGCCCCGAGCTGTCTTATCCCTGCCTTTACGGCGAGGTGGGACAGTCTGGTTTTTGGCTTGGGTTGCCGTTTTATCCCGATCGCGTGGTGGCCGATCAACCGCATTGCGTGATGCTGGTGCGAGCTCTGGCGCCTCATCATCGAACTGAGGTAGCAATTTGCGCTTCGGGTAACTTTTCGCTGGGCGTTTGAGGCCGTATTCCTCGGCTGCCAGGACATCGGTCCATCTGTCATTGAGCTGGTCTTGATCAGCTTGAAGCCGCCGCTGCTTCTTTTTCAGGCTCCTCGCAGTGGCTATTAGCTGAAGCTTAAAGCGCTCCTGCTCGAGAGGTTCCTCAGGCACGATGAAGTCTTCGTTGCCGAGGCTCACCTCCTCCTGGGAGAGCGGATGGTAACTATATGTCCTCCGAGTCTTCTTCT
The DNA here is from genome assembly GCF_018294505.1 of Triticum aestivum. Taxonomy (NCBI): domain Eukaryota; kingdom Viridiplantae; phylum Streptophyta; class Magnoliopsida; order Poales; family Poaceae; genus Triticum; species Triticum aestivum. The sequence goes on from NC_057799.1 coordinate 244,752,501, forward strand.
ATGGCCTGTTCGTCAGGGCTGACTTGCCCATCTTCCCGATTGTGTTGTTCGGCAGTTTGTTCGTCGGGCTCTTCTGTGTCTTCGGCACCATCCGGAGTGTTGTTGTCTCCTGTGCCGGTGTTGCTGTCTCTGCTACAGTGCGATTTAGAGCGGTGCCGCTGACGCCGACGCTTTGGTTATGTCTTAGGAGGGTCCTCTTTCGCGGGGTTTTCCTTGTCATCACCACTATTATTTTTTGGCGTATCTACCATGTATACGTCATATGAGGAAGTGGCCGTCCATCGTCCAGTGAACGGCGGGTTTTGGACCTCCTCATCTCCGGCATCGTCATCCATACCGTCGATGTCTTCGGAGTCATAGTCAAGCGTGTCGGTTAAGTCTTCGACAGTGGCTGTGAAGTGGGTGGTGGGTGGGAAGCAAAATTCTCCCCCATCATCAGCCTCCAGTTCAAACCGGACATAATTCAGCTGTGAGTCCCCCACCAAGGACAGATTTCTTAATGAATTTAGCACATCGCCCAAGGGCGAATGCTGGAAGATGTCCGCGACACTGAATTCGAAGATCAGTGATCGATCAAGTTCGGTGTCCGCGGACCCACATGGTTCGGAACTTATAGCCGGAGACGAGTCCGGAAGTCTGGTGACACAGATATCGGGTGATGTTAGGACTATGTGCGGCTCCATCGTTGCGGAATCTACGACCTCCGTGGCGGGGTTGAGCCTCCCGTCCTCGGAGGATGCGGTCTGCTCTGGATCTAACGCTGGAGTAGTTACGGAAGCCATCTCCTGGATGCGGTCCGATGACAGATCTAAGTCATGTTCATCGGGGCAAGAAGGGGGGTCGCCGCGGTCTCAAATCCGTCGAAGATCAAGTCTCCACGGATGTCCACGACGTAGTTCAGGCTCCCAAATCTGACCTGGTGGCCAGGGGCGTAGCTATCGATCTGCTCCAGATGGCCAAGCGAGTTGGCCCGCAGTGCGAAGCCGCCGAACACGAAGATCTGTCCAAGGAGGAAGGTCTCTCCTTGGACAACATTGTCGCTGATGATTGAAGGGGCCATCAAACCTTTAACGAACGGCACAGTGGAACTCTCAATGAAAGCACCAATGTCGGTGTCAAAACCGGCGGATCTCGGGTAGGGGGTCCCGAACTGTGCGTCTAAGGTCGATGGTAACAGGAGACAGGGGACACGATGTTTACCCGGGTTCGGGCCCTCTCTATGGAGGTAATACCCTAGTTCCTGCTTGATTGATCTTGATGAATATGAGTATTACAAGAGTTGATCTACCACGAGATCGTAATGGCTAAACCCTAAAAACCTAGCCTGTATGACTATGGTAATGTATCTATCCCGCAGACTAAGTTCTCCGGTTTATATAGACACCGGGAGGATCTGGGGTTACAAAAGGTCGGTTACAAAGAAAGGAATCTACATATTTGGTCGCCAAGCTTGCCTTCCACGCCAAGGAGAGTCCCATCCGGACACGGCTGCAGTCTTCGGTCTTCGTATCTTCGCAACCCATCAGTCCGGCCCATGACTAACTGGCCGGACGCCCGAGGACCCCTTAGTCCAGGACTCCCTCAGTACACGCAGCATGGGGAGATGAAAGCTATTTTCTCAACGTCCTCTGTCGCCATCTTGATTTTATGATACCCCAAGAAAGCATCCATAAAGCACAGGAGGTCGCACTCGACAGTGGAATCCACGATCTAGTCGATGCGCGGGAGCAGGAAAGGGTCCTGAGGGCAGGCTTTGTTGAGGCTCGTGAAGTCAATGCACATGCGCTCCTTCCCTCCTTTCTTAGGGACAGTCACTGGGTTGGCCAACCAATCCGAGTGCCGCACTTCCCGAATGACACCGGCCTCCTGCAGCTTACGGACCTCTTGGACAATGAACGTTTGCTTCTCCTGTGCTTGACATTGTGCCTTTTGCTTTACTGGGCGCGCACCAGGGCATACCATCAAGTGGTGCTCGATCACCTCCCTCGGGACGCCAACCAAGTCTGACGCCTCCCACGCGAATACTTCCTTGTTGGCCCTTAGGAAGCTAACTAATGCCTCCACCTGGTCCAGGGGAAGGCCGACGCCAATGGTGAAGGTGAGGCTCAAGCCCCCGATGTCAACAGGCACCTGCTTGGTCTCGGCCCGGTCCTGAGAGAACAGTTGCTTTTTCTTTGTGGGCGCGGCCTCCTGAGCCTCTGCGACGCCCCCGGCGTCAAGGCACGAGGCCGCCGCGGCTCTGTAGGCGAACTTGAGGGCCCGGACCACGTCTTTCGTATCCCCGACCACCATGATAATGCCGCTGCTGCCTGGCATCGTCATGACGTTGTAGCCCGGATGGGTCGCCGCGATGAACTTGGTGAGGGCCGGGTACCCCAGGATGGCGTTGTACGGGAGGCTGATGTGGGCCACGTCAAAGTCGATCAGCTCGGTGTGGTAGTTGTCGTGCATGCCGGAGGTGAAGGGGAGGCCTATCTACCCCAGGGGGTGACTGAGCCCTTGACCACCCCCGAGAAAGGCTTGGTGGGGGTGAGTTGGTCGTAGGGCACCTGGAGCAGGTCGAAGGTTTCCACGGAGAGGACATTCAGGTCAGCGACGCCATCGATGAGGGTCTTGGTTACCAAGACGTTGTTAATGCTGGGCATGTATAGCATGGGGAGGGCGCCCAAAGCCGCCGTGGTCTTGGGATGATCTCTGGGATTGAAGGTGATGTCGGCCTCAGGCCGGAGCGGCCCCGCACTGCCTCGCGCTGCGGCCGAGTAGCGCTTGTCCAACGGAGAAACCGCTTGATGTGGCGGCCAGAAGAGGGACCCTGCAACCCACCGATGCTGTACGCGACCGCGTGAGGCACCGGAGACGTGAAGCGTGCAACGAATTGGTCGTAGAGCTCTTCCCAAGAGGAGATCAAGGCATGTGGGAGGCTGCTGATAACTGATGCGGCTTGAAGCTACGTCGGTATTTCCTCAAGAGGAAGGGATGATGCATCACAGCTGCGGTAGGTATTTCCCTCAGTGATGAAACCAAGGTTATCGAACCAGCTGGAGAACCAAGCAACACAACGTAAACAACACCTGCACACAAATAACAAATACTCGCAACCCGACGTGTAAAAGGGGTTGTCAATCCCTTTCGGGTAACGGCGCCTAGAGGTAGGCAAGCGGACGTGAGAGAGTTGTAAATATTGATAGATCGAACACCAAATAAAATAAATTGCAGCAAGGTATTTTGTATTTTTGGTTTAATAGATCTGAAAATAAAAGGCAAATAAAATAGATCGCAAAGGCAAATAATATGAGAAAGAGACCCCGGGGCCGTAGGTTTCACTAGTGGCTTCTCTCGAGAAAATAGCAAACGGTGGGTGAACAAATTAATGTTGGGAAATTGATAGAACTTCAAATAATCACGATGATATCCAGGCAATGATCATTATATAGGCATCACGTCCAAGATTAGTAGACCGACTCCTGCCTGCATCTACTACTATTACTCCACACATCGACCGTTGTGTATTAAGTTCATGGAGAAACGGAGTAATGCAATAAGAACTATGACATGATGTAGACAAGATCTATTTATGTAGAAATAGACCCATCGTTTTATCCTTAGTAGCAACGGTACATACGTGTCGGTTCCCCTTCTATCATTGGGATCAAGCACCGTAAGATCGAACCCACTACAAAGCACCTCTTCCCATTGCAAGATAAATAGATCAAGTTGGCCAAACAAAACTCAAATATCGAAGAAGAAATACGAGGCTATAAGCAATCATTCATATAAGAGATCAAAGAAGACTCAAATAACTTTCATGGATAAAAACATAGATCTGATCATAAACTCAAAGTTCATCCCATACCAACAAACACACCGCAAAAAGAGTTACATCATATGGATCTCCAAGAGACCATTGTATTGATAACCAAAAGAGAGAGAGAGGAAGCCATCTAGCTACTAACTACGGACCTGAAGGTCTATAAAGAACTACTCACGCATCATCGGAGAGGCACCAATGGAAGTGGTGAACCCCTCCGCGATGGTGTCTAGATTGGATCTGGTGGTTCTGGACTCTGCGGTGGCTGGAATAGATTTTTGTCGACTCCCTAGAGTTTCTGGAATATTGGGGTATTTATAGAGCAAAGAGTCGGTTCAGGGGGCACCCGAGGTGGGCATAACCAACCAAGGCGTGCCTAGGCCTCCTGGTGCACCCTGGTGGGTTGTGCTCCCGTCGGAGCACCCCCCAGGCGCTTCTCCGGCCCACTGGATGTCTTCTGGTCCAAAAAACTCCACAAGAAGTTTTGCTGCGTTTGGACTCCATTTGGTATTGATTTCCTGTGATGTAAAAAACATGCAGAAAACAACAACTGGCACTTGGCACTATGTCAATAGGTTAGTACCAAAAAATGATATAAAATGATTATAAAACATCCAAGAATGATAATATAACATCATGGAACAATAAAAAATTATAGATATGTTGGAGACGTATCAGCATCCCAAGCTTAATTCCTGCTCGTCCTTGAGTAGGTAAATGATAAAAACAGATTTTTTGATGTGGAGTGCTTCCTAACATGTCATCTCATATTCTTTTCTTTATAGCATGGACATTTGGACTTTTATATGGTTCAAAGCAATAGTCTAGTTTTGACATGATGACTTAAATACTCAAGCATATCAACAAGCAACCATGTCTTTCAAAATATCAACGCTAAAAGTTATCCCTAGCCCATCATGCTCAATCATTGATCCATTCATGAAACACACGCGCATATTAGCTACAACCAATGCTCAAGTACGATCATAGTGCCTCCTAGTTGGTGCTTTATAAGCGAGGATGGAGACTCAAATTCAAAAAAAAATTGCATAAATTAAAAGAAAGGCCCTTCGCAGAGGGAAGTAGGGATTTGTAGAGGTGCCAGAGCTCAAAGTGAAAAACTTAGAGATACAACAATTTTGGGAGGTGTGCCTTTCCCACCAACGAAAACGACTTAGAGCTCACTAACCCAACAACATGAGTCCACTATACCTACCTATGGAGCTCACCAACAATTTTGGACGGAGAAGTATTTCATTTCTTCGTCTTCGGCATCTGCGTCGGTGTTCACCTTCGCGAAGATTGCCACCACCTTGTCGATGCACCAGATAATGTTGCTATCTCTATAGCTAATAAAATAAGTGCATTACTTAAGGTTAACACGCAGGTAATTAAAGTGACAATCATATGGCTCTAGCCATCATGCCGAATCATGACACGCAGGTCATCTTAATCAATTTTACATCATATAGTTATTTCATACATAATCAAATTGTTATGAGCTCTGCTATACCACATCACATGCACATGCAAAACCCTCCTACAAAACCCGCCTGCAAAACCAAGTTAGACGCCTCTAATCGGTTCATGCAAAAACTTGTTTTTCGTGGCTTCTAAGGTTTCAAAACAAACCCAAGCTACCAACATCCATCATCAACTATGATAATTCAAGTCGCTAGATTAACTTGGCGGGGTGTATGAAGCATGACATAATAAAATCTCGAAACCCATACTAAACTTCGTTATATGCATGACCCCCATGCAGATCATATCTGCATTGCCCTTTCGTCTGCGAAACATCCATCTTTCTTTAACTATGGTGGAACCCAAAGAACTGTTAGCACTTTGTTGATCTATCAATCAGCATACTCAGGAGCAGCATGAAAGGATCGCGGATTGCCAGAACTTTGTGAGATTCCATCATGCTGTCAAGATCAGGATTATGCAAATTCAAGGGAAGCAACAAGAACACCGTGTAATAGATTTCATCTGCTACCCGCACAAATAATTTTTAGTAATAGAACTCATCTATTACCTAATTATATTGTGCAACACCCATACATCTCTATGTATTCTAGATAGCAACCTGCATCTACGCATAGCACGGCTAATGATGCCACTATAGGGTAACACAGCAGAAAAGAAAAAAAAATTGACTTACGCCCCAGCCCAGGACCACTATGGAGACTGCATACAAGGTTTGATCTTTTCGTTACCGACTTGTAGCGCAGCGGGAAGTAGAGTCGTTGACGATCGGCGGTGTAGATCCCCGCAGCTAGGATTTACAACCTCCCAACCGCGAGGATGTATACCCTCATCTGCCCCTCGGACAGCCCTCCGGGAGGTGGTCGAACAGTCCCCCGGACGGTGTCGCGGACAGCCCTTCGGGAGGACCATCGAAACTCGGACGGTCACTCAGACAACCCTTCAGGAGGACCTTTGAAACTCAGACGGTCACACGGACAGCACTTCGGGAGGCACTCTTGAACTAAGACCGAAACTGCGATCTCTCTACAGAGTTGCACACATACGTGTTATCTATCCGGCAGGGCTTCGCCGTCCAGAACTAGTTCCCACCGGAACCCAGATAGCCTTTCGGCTCTACGAAACTATTTTACGGGGTGGGAGAGAGAAGCTAGATCATTGCACTGGCACTTGTATGTGAGCAAGAGTGAGTGTGGAGAGTGCCTCTCCACCTCCATTTATAGGAAACCCCAAGGGGTAGGGGGAAACATGAAAAACCCAAAATGCCCACACTTTATGTCACACATAAAAGGGCATAAAGGGCATAAAGGGATGACAAGTGGAGCTCCATGGAGGAGCTGCACCCTCCAATGTCCCACCTTACACTTCCAATACATATTTTCTGAGAGAGAACCACCTACACTTGTGTTGAGGTCAAGATATTCCATTCCAACCACATAAATCTTGATCTCTAGCCTTCCCCAAATTGCTTTCCACTCAAATCTTCTTTCTACCAAATCCAATCCTATGAGAGAGAGTTGAGTGTTGGGGAGACTATCATTTGAAGCACAAGAGCAAGGAGTTCATCATCAACACACCATTTGTTACTTCTTGGAGAGTGGTGTCTCCTAGATTGGCTAGGTGTCACTTGGGAGCCTCCGACAAGATTGTGGAGTTGAACCAAGGAGTTTGTACGGGCAAGGAGACCGCCTACTTCGTGAAGATCTACCCTAGTGAGGCAAGTCCTTCGTTGGCGATGGCCATGGTGGGATAGACAAGGTTTCTTCTTCGTGGGCCCTTCGTGGGTGGAGTCCTCCATGGACTCGCGCAACCGTTACCCTTCGTGGGTTGAAGTCTCCATCAACGTGGATGTACGATAGCACCACCTATCGGAACCACAGATAAAAAATCTTTGTGTCAACATTGTGTTTGCTCCCTCAAACTCATCCCTTTACCTTCATATGCAATTGTTTTACATTCCACTGCTATACTCTTAGAATTGCATGTGTAGGTTGATTGCTTGACTTGTGCTAAGTTGCTAAAATATGCCAAGAACTAAAATTGGGAAAATGCTAGATTTTTATTTGGTCAAGTAGTCTAATCACCCCCCTCTAGACATACTTCCGATCCTACACTCCCGACCTTGTGGCCACCTCGTGGCTTTCCTGACGTGCACTCCAAGCCCTCTGGATGTCTTCTAGTCCAAGAAAAATCATCGCGAAAGCTTCATTCCATTTGGACTACGTTTGGTATTCCTTTTCTGCAAAACTCTAAAACAAGGAAAAAAATTAGGAACTGGCACTGGGCTCTAGGTTAATAGGTTAGTCCCAAAAATAATATAAAATAGCATATTAATGCATATAAAACATCCAAAACAAATAATATTGTCGGATTCAGGGTTCCGCAGACCCGTGAGAGGTTCGAACTCTGGGGTGCATGCGAAGAACTTGTCCTCCCCGGTCTGCCTACTAGCTAATCTCAATGCCTGGCTCGACGAACTGGATGTAGAAGGGACACAACAGTTTATCCTGGTTCGGGCCACCTTGCGGTGTAATACCCTACTCCATATTTGTGGTGGATTGCCTCGGGCGGCTGAGGATGAACTAGTACAATGGTAGAACAACTTCAGGAGGTGAGGTGTTCTTGTGCTCGATGAGCTGGTGGGTGTGAGGATGATCTGAATGATCCATCCCCCTCTATGGTGGTGGCTAAGTCCTATTTATAGTGGCCTTGGTCCTCTTCCCCAATGTAGGCGGGAAGGGATCCCACAACGGCAACATTTGAAGGGGGACAGCTAGTACATGCTATCCTGACAAAAGTAGTCTTCGCCTGCAAAAGCCTCTGGTCGTGACGCTGCGGTGGGCTTGGCAATGACCTCCGTCCTGCCGTCCTGGCGGTCTTGGTCTTGTTGCACCGAAATGGAAACCTTTGGTTGATTCCTCGGGACTCCGCGCCTGCGCTTGCCTCCTTAGCACAAAAGAGGAAACTTGTACACTGCACCCGCTGGCGCCCGCCTGGCCTTGATCGTCATGGCTCACGTCACCTGAACCTCGCGAGGTGAGCCTTGCATAGAAATCTCCGCTCCTTGGGAGCCAGCCTGAGGAGGCTGTTCCTTGAGGAGGTCTTGGTGTCGTCCGCCTCGCAAGGCTTGGCCCCTCGTGAGGGTCTTGGGTTGTTGATCCTGAAGCTGGGCCATACCAGGCCGCCGATGGAGCCACGTCATGGGCAGCAGGCAGACAAGTCTGGGTACCCCCGTTCCCAAAGCACCGACAGTAGCCCCCGGGCCAAAGGCGCACTCGAACTTGGCTTCCAGGCGAAGCCAAGGGGCAAGTGCGGAGCGCCGCGGGCCCTAACCGCCTGCGGCCTTGGTTGACGCGTCGCGATTGAGGGAGGTTGCCGTTTCCGCTTCCCCACGCTACCTTCGCAAACGTCCTTGGCTGACAAAAAGGCTGGTGCCTGTCGCGAAGCCTTCATTTCCCTTGCTTCGCCTTGCTCTAGATCCCCTTTTCCTTCTGCCAAAAAACCTCCAGATCCGCCAATCTCCCTTGAGCTTGCTGCCAATGGCTTCCAATAAGGTGCAGTCTTCGGCTCCGGCCGCGCACCCGGCTCATTGGTTCGAGCCGAGGGGAAGCACGTCGCCGAGGGGAAGCACCTCGCCGCCGCGCTCCAACTGACGGCGAGCAGCAGCAACGAGGTGGGAGAGACGGTGCTCTGGGTCGGCTATGCGAGGACGGATACCTTGGGCGGTACTTTTTACCCCTTCTTCCTGCATAGCGTCTTCGCCGGGCTGGTTCCCCCTTTCTGCAGCTTCTTCTACGCCATTCTTCGCCATTACAAGCTCCACACTCTCCATCTTCATCCCAACTCCATCCTCCTCCTGTCAATCTTTGCCTTCTATTGTGAGGCGTTTGTGGGGGTGATGCCCTCCATGGCGTTGTTCCGCCACTTATTCTATCTCCGGATCAATGGCAGCCAGTGCTCGGGGTGCGCCTGCTTCATTGCGGCCAATGGCAGCAATGCGATTTCGCTGGCCGGGGAGAAGGTGGACGACTTCCGGAACAAGTGGATCTTCATGGACGCCAAGTGCTCCTTTCCTTGGCCGCGGCTGCTGACTGGGCTGCCGATGCCCCGGGTGGGGTGGTCTCACGAGAAGCTCACCGATCCCCGGGCATAGCAGCTGCTGGAGAAGATGGTGGCCGACCTGAAGGCGGACGACCCGAAGGCGGAGAGGCTGGCGGGGGCCATGATTGTCAAGGAGTTCCTGACGTAGTGCCTGGCCCCGCTCCAGGTGCGCTCGCGCCCCCTATGGAGATTCAAGGGCGCGGAGGACAACCTCCGAATGTGCCCAGACAACTTGCCTGACAAGGAGCTGGGCAAGATCATGCGCACCCTGCTCGGGAAGGACCAGGGTTGCCCCCCTGACACCCATCTCCCGTTGTATCGCCGCCCTGATGGGGAGAAGATCGCAGACGCCATGCCTATCTTCGATGAGCGTGGGCTCGTGCCTCGGGAGCCTTCCCAGCCCCCGGGCTCCCCGGTGACGGTGTCCTCTGGCGGGTCCGATGAGGAGGAGAAGGCAGACTCGGAGGCGACATGGGAAGGTGCAGGGGAGACATCTCCCCCGCGCCAGACCGATCTCCTCCGCGTCCTTTCCGATGATGACGATGCCGGCGAGCACCCGGTCAGGGAGTCGCCACGCTTCGCTGGGGTCACCACGAGGTCCAAGGGCACCCCTCCAAAGAAGGTGAAGTTTGGGGTCCTGAAGAAGGGCAGGTCGGCGCTGATCCCTCGAGGCGATGCCCCTGCCTCGTCGCCAGCTGCCATCATTGCAAAGCCAGTCGTGCGTCCGTCTGCCCCTGAGGGCATGATGGCTCCCATGCCCAAGCAGCCCGCGGGCCTCGTGTTCCTGAAGAGGAGGAGAGATTACGTTTCCACGGACCAGTAACCACACCGCCTTGTCTTGGTTTCTTGATCTTGTCGTAGTGTCCTGACGTTTGTTTCCTCTCCGTCCAGGCCAACGCCGGTGGCGAAGAAGAAGGAGGGGGCCGGAGCCACCGAGGTCAAGCAGCTTGCCGTGGTTGCGCCACCTCCGACGTAGAAGAATGGGCCCTGCCCGCGTGCTCCTGCGGCTGCGTCGTCCTCCCGAGGCTCGAAAGCCCATCCCCAGGAGCAGGCGATCTCTGCAGCTAGGCCAGCTCCCGAGGCGCCCGCCCTCAGCTCACCTGCTGAGGTCCCGAAGGCTTTGGAGTCCCCGGCCCTCTCTGTCGCTGCTGCTTGGCCGGTCCTAGCGCCAGCGACACTTCCTCCCTCGTCCATTACGCCGCTGAACCGCGACTCCTCTGCTGCACTTGGTGCTCTAGAGGAGGCTCTTCTTGCAGTGAACCGGCTTCGTGATGACCTTAAAGGCTCCGACCTGCGCCTGGCGTCGGGGCGCCTGGAGCTGATCTTGGAATGGCTCCGAGCCGACACGTCCGTCAGGGCGGCATGGCGCTAGGCCGTGGCGGCCTCAGAGGAGGGCGAGCAGGCTGCTAGCCTGGCCGCGGCCGCCCGCGACATGGTGGTGAAGGATGCCGAGGCTGCCGAGGAGCGCTGCCGAGCGGCGGAGGCCGAGCTGAAGACCCTTTACGACAGGCAGGCCGCCGAGGCTCGTCAGCGCGAGGCACGGGAGGAGGAGCTGAAGGCTCGGGAAACTGCAGTCACCGACCATGACACCGAGCTGGAGCAAGCAGCACAGAAGCAAGCCGCGGAGTGCAGACACCTAGAGAAGTTGAAGGAGGAAGTGGAGGCGGAGAAGGCCTAACTGGAGGCCAAGGCAAAAGTTCTTACCGAGGGGCGTGCCGCCTTTGACTCCCTTGAGTAGAGGTCCCGCAAGGCACTGCGAGATCTCTACAGGAGGGGGTTGAAGAAGGCGTTGGTGACTGTGGAGGAATGCCCCGCTGAGCTGCTCCCCCAGCTTGTCACGGTGCTCGAGGGCGTTGTCATTGGAGTCGGCCCCATGGTGGAAGGAGAAGCCCGCGCGCTCTCCACTTTGGCTGTGATGCGCGTCTTCAGCCACCTCCATCTTCGCGACCCCAGCTTTGACTTTGGTGCCTTGCTTGAGCTTGTGAACCCGGAGCGCCGCACCACCGCTGCCAACGCCGTGAAGGACCAGGTGGAGGCCCTGCTGCGGAAGTTCCTCGCCATCGACCCCGCGACCACGGCTGATGGTGCGACCGACCCCACGACCACGGCTGATGGCACGGGCGATGGCGACATCGTCGACGACGGGACTCCCCTCGCAGGCGATGGCGGTACCCAAGGCTGAAGAAGAGGCTCGATGGTGGCGCTCCCCACCATTTAACTCCTGCAACATGTTTCATGCCTCATGGAGGCATAAGAACTTATGCTTTGTACTTTTAAGAGACAATATGTTTTGTAATAATTTTCTAGGATTCTGCGATTTCCTTCCTGTTTGCTTTAATGTTCTGCGTCGGCAGGGCCCGGCCCTGCGTGTACCTCAGCCGTCGTGGGGTCGTCCGGATCACCAGCACGAGGCCAAGATGTGAGGGGCTACGTGAACAATTAGGCTCCTGAGTCGCGATGCTCGGGAGTCCCCCTTGATGTGCAAACAGCCCTCGGGAAGGAGATGTGAGAGTCGGCCTTAGCGTTCTGCGTCGGCAGGGCCTAGCCCCGCGCATACCTCAGCCGCTGTTGGGTCGTTCGGATCACCAGGACGAGACCAAGGGGTGAGGGGCTATGTGACCAGTTAGGCTCCTGAGTCATGATGCTCGGGAGTCCCCCTTGATGTACGAACAGATCTCCATACCTTTCCTCGCCGAGGTCCGCTCGGGAGGGGCACACGAAGACCAGGTCCGAGGGACCTGGCAGGGTGGCGTACGCTAGGCGTGACCTGACCGTAGCCTTCGTGCCGAGCCCCCTCGCACGACTCTCCCGAAGGGAAAGCATTGCGGTGAGGCTGAACACCGAGCCTGGCGGCTCCCTAAGGTTTTGCGGCCATGGGGCCGCCCTCAGTTGTTTATCACCAGCGCGGAGCATGGCGCTTCCGCACTTGCACGGGCATAGCCGCTCCTCGACCGTGTCGACTGCCAGCGCGAAGCATGGTGCTTCCACTGGTGCATGGGTGGGGGCTCCCTCTGAGTGGAGCCCCCGGGGTATGTACAGCCCCACCCTGACACGTGGCTTGCAAGGCAGGGCTAGAGGAGGTGTGTCTGGGCACTCGTGAGCCAGCGCGGTACTCACGAGGCCCTACCTCAAGGCGGGTTGTGCCTGAATTTGATTCGGAACACTTGTGACGATCCTGCGATATGGTTAGGCGACCTGCGCCGAATGAATCTCCTGAGGATATCACATCAGAAGGCCAAAAACCAACGACCCCAGGAGGTGACGTGAACGGGGCTGGCCCGTCAGGCAGAGCTCAGCCGTTGGGTTTGTCGACGCTGCAGGGACGGACCCGAGCACAGACGCCATGCCCAGTCTTCTCATGCGAAAGTCCTGAAGAAAAACAACTGGCGCGCGGCTCCCGTGGTGACGAGGCAGCGGGTCGCATGCCCTAGCTCATCCGCCTGCGATTAGCTCATGCGAGAACAAAGCACCAAGGGCCATGGGTGGTGACGTGCACGGGAGTTGGCCCACGAGCTAGAGATCAACCTCTTGGGTTTAGCAACGCTGCAGGGACGGACCTGAGCACAGATGCCGTGTGAGTCCTTAATCACGAGGCGGTCGTGGGTGGGTTTGCAAGGGCGTACGACGTTCATGGCAACGAAGTACCGAATAGGCAGATGGTAATCATAAAGCGACTGATGGAAAGAGTAAAGCTAGTTCTGATAGATGCAAAGGATACATGCCATAGGGACGGACCCATGTGGCTTGGGGATGATGCAGCCCGAGGGGTGCCCCAACTGAATAAACCAGAAAATGTCACCTGTTACCGTTGTTGAAGAGATGTCGGAGTAGCTGAAGACGCGTGCTGAAGGACTCGCTCCTCACGAGCCACCTTGGCCTTGCGCCTCAGGAGGCCCCGGAGGCTCGGTAGGCTTGCGAAGGACCGTCGCCATCTCCATTAGGACCGCCTGGTGCCTGGCCTCCTGAGCTGCCTGGACGCTCCGCATGTGGCGCTGGAAAGAAACAACCACGTTCGGCAGGCCGAAAGGCATGCGAACGTAGCTGTGAGAGGGGCCCTCGCACCGACCAATGCGCGATGGCCAGAAGCACTCCTGAGATGCGGCCCTGTTGAGCCCTGGGATGTTGATGCAGACGCGCAGCTCGTTATCCTCGCCAGGACAACAAGCCGCACCGGGTGGTGGGCGGCGTTCGCCGCGCGTGGCTCTTGCCTCTAGAAGCTCCTCAGTTGCGTTGGTGATGAACTCCTGAGCACCTGGCACCCCGTGCCTTGTGCCCTCCTGCTGGAAGCGCGCGCTGAAGCATGCCTCCAGAGGAGAGCCCCCGAGCCTAGCCTGAGAGGGGCGCCGGGTGCACCTTCCTATGCGAGAGAGGGAGGTGCCCCGTCCGTGGGCGCAGGTCCTGAGGTGGTGCCACTGGACACACCGCTCTCCTGAGGCTCTTGGCAGAGCAGCTTCTTCTTCTTCTTGGGGACAGCCTCAGGAGGGCATACGGTGCCTTCGTCATCGGGGTTCTCGACTGCCGCAGCCTGGTAGGCATGCTCGAGATAGCACACTACGTCCTTCTCCTTGCAGGCAATCGTGATGATGTCGTGGTTCCCTCGCATCTTGAGGACATTGTAACCATGATGAGTCACCGCCATGAACTTGGCCATGGCTGGATACCCAAGGATGGCGTTGTACGGAAAGCAGATGTGGGCAACGTCGAAGTCGATGAGCTCAGTGCGGTAGTTGTCATGCTTGCCAAAGGAGACAGGGAGGCAGATTTGCCCTATCGGGGTGGTGGAGCCATCGGTCACTCCTGAGAAAGGCTTGGTGGGCTGCAGCTGGTCATAGGGCACTTGGAGGCGGTCAAACGTCTCGATGGAAAGAACATTGAGCCCCGCACCTCCATCAATGAGAGTCTTGGTGACAAGGATGTTGTTGTTGATGGGCGAGCAGAGCATCGGGAGGGCACCAGCAGTTGCCGCGCACTTGAGCTGGTCTGACGAGCTAAAGGTGATGGTGCACTTGGACCACACTACTGCAGGGTGGTCCAAACGCGACACTACGATCAGAGACCCTTCGACAAAACTGTGTGCGATGCCATAATTGCAAACGATGGTGTAAAAAACCGTCAAAAAATGTGCAAAACATTTGCGATGATGGATGCATCAAACACGGTTCAGATTTTAGTTGCGTGTGCAATGCAGGGCATATGGTTCAGCTCAATTAACTGTTTGGGATGAGGAACAAAAGAAATGGGCAGCCGAATGAAGGCGTGTGCGATATACAGCATAAGATTCACTGGGATGAACTCTGTGTGATTAGGCAACACAATGGAAACGGTTCAACTGAACAAGATATGTGTGATACGCGGCAAACAGGTCCGTAATCTGAAATGTGTGCGAGACCAATAATAACACAGAGGATTGCTTCTAATAAGTCGTGTGAATTGCTCTGTCTATAGTAGAATAACACACACACACACACACACATATATATATAACTGAAATAAACATCCAATTACATAAGTGACTATACAGATCATTCGCACACACCTCAATAAACAATTGCATGCATTCTAAAGTAGGAAAACGACCGTCTAGTCATCTACTTCTTGTGACGCTCCCGCCACTGCTATGTGGCTCGATTACTCGTCTTTGTCAGGAAGAAGACACTTCCTCATGTCAACGATCCGCCTGTACATCTCATTGCTTGTGTACGCATCCATGGCCGCGTACTTGACATGTTGTTCATCCAGTCTCTTATGCCACACACTGTGCCAGGCGTTCTTGTCCTTATTGCTCTCATTCTTCATTTCGCGTAGTAGGGGTCGATGATGGCCGAGGCGAGGTCAACCAGGGAGTTCAGTTTGTTTTTGTCGCTGCCCCAGACCTTGTAGTGGTGCTGGATGTTGACAAGATTCGGGCATTTCATGTCCAAAACCTTGAGCGCTTTTAGATCGTTGGTGGTGTCGACCGTAGCGAAACTGTAGTCAGAGCTGTTGATAAACCTGGAGAAACGCTTGCAAGGCCTTGTGGCAAGGTGGAAGTGGTAGACGAGGACGTCATGTCACACGCACAACTGGGCGACGGCAACCTTCTGATCGTGCCCGGCACGACTGATGGTGTACTCGAGGTCGAAGCCGACCATTCGGTACTTGTCCTCGGCAAGGAACTGCTCCATAGTTTGGATGGAGCTCTCCACCGAGACCAGATCGTTCATGTACACCACCGAGAGGACCTTCCCCCTCATGTGGGTGTCCACTACGTGATGCGTGGTGAACTGCCCGCCGCTGTCGTCGGTGGCTGCTGGGAGCGCCATTGGAGCCACGGGGAGCGCCATTGGAACCGCTGGATATCCTCTCAGTATGTGTCCTCGTGGGTGTGCTTATTGTGTCATGTTAGATGAGAGATGAAGGTAAATGGCCACAGGAATAAAAGGGCGCCGGGCGGCGTGGATTCTCGGCGCGTCCGCATGGCAGTTTTTGCAGCGGGTAACTGCATCGTTGCGCCGCGCCCGGCGCAACCGCTTACACACGAACGTGCGTGATCGTGCGCTGGCCCCAAACACTGGCAGCGCGCATGGAGGGACGAGGGCAGAGCACCCGGAGGGACGTGAGAGCAGAGCGCGCGCGGCGGGACGCGAGCAGAGCGCGCCGCAGCCACCTGAACCGCAAGCAACCACACGCATAGAGCAGTTGAACACGCAGGAAATAGTCGCCTACAAGCCGGCTGACAGTTGCGTCGCTGCGTAGAGAGTGGCCGTGTGGTACCACCTCCATCTAGTCTATAGTCTCCTTTATATTCCATGCGATACTTTGCCCTCAAATTTAACCAACAAAATGTTAATGCATGTTTTAAAAATTATATAATTGGAAACTATGTTCAAATACAAATCCAACTATATAATCTTTGGCGACATGCATTCGTATTTTGTTAGTTAAATCATACTTATAAACCAGGACGGTGGTATAGTAGGTAATTAAATCGCAAACGTTTTTTTATTAACCATATGTGTACGTGGCCTTTCGTCCTCCTCTCGCACGTCTTGTCACCCCGTTGCCGCAGATGGCTTACAGCGCAAGCTTGCGCAGCGCGCGAGGGCGTTCTTTTTGCCAAATGGTGGCGCCAATGAATCATCGGTGAGCCCGTTCTCGGCAACCTCACAGGTTCCCGCGCAAGCTTCCCGCCCGACTCGGTGAAATCCCCCAAAATCCCAATGCTTACCGGCCTGCTATAAAAACCCTCACGGCCGGCGAGTCATGTGTCGCATTTTCCCCTCCATCCCTGTAGCTTATCTCGTCTGCTTCTCCCACAATTGCCAATGGCACCGGTCCGTCGTCGTCGCTCAGCCACTCCGCCGTCATCAGAGGACAACTCCAGCAGGGAGGCTACACTGCAACGGCGGCGCAGTCCCCGGCATAGTGTAGTGCGTGTGGCGTCCCTGTTGGGTGTGCGGAGAACACCCACCACACGCTCCGCCGCCGGTGCCCGTCGGCAGCTGTTGCCGGCCGCTGTTGCCGCGACACCACCATCGAAAGCCAGGGCCATCACCCGCTCCGCCGCCGCGGCCCGAAGGCGGGAGGTGGCCGTCGTGGCCGCCACCCCACTGCCGGCCACTGTGGTCATCACCCGCTCCGCCACCGCGGCCCGAAGGCTGGAGGTGGTGGTCGTGGCCGCCACCCCATCGTCGGCCGCCGTGTCCGCCAGCCCACCGTCGACCGCCGGGGTCATCACCCACTCCGCCACCGCCGCCCGAAGGCGGGTGGCGGAGGTGGATGCCGGCACGTGCGTCAGCGACCTTGCGCGCTACAGCGAGTTCCTGCGTGAGAAGGAGGAGCGCCTCGTCGAGGATGCAAAGAGCCTTACCGCCGCCGTGGCCGTGGCACATGCCGCCTAAGGGGCGAGTAATCAGGAGATCTATGAGGAGAACTACCGCTTCGAGAGAGGTCGTCTGGAGCGGCAGAGGGCGTTCGAGGTGAGCGTCGTTGAAGCTGCATTAGCGGCAGGCACCGCATTGCGGTTGCCCAGCTCGTTGGTAGGCTCCTCCTCCTCCGCTCCTTACTGAGTGCGCTCGGCAGAGGAGAGGCAGCCAGAAGTAGTACAAAGCCCCTCCGCAGTAGTAGTATTTAGGGGCTATTTTGTTCAGTTCATCTGACTACAGATGTGGTGGAACTGTACAACGTACTTAAAATTAGCTAGTATATATAGTTGAATTAGCTATTCCAGTACGTGGTTGGGAACAATTGGGGAAAAGTTTGGTTGGTTCAGCTGCCCAGTTGAACTCTTTGTATAAATTAAGAACGACTGCTTAATCTATGAATGTAATCTATGCTTAATTACTGAATTTTAGTTGCAAAAATTAGATACTGCTAGTGATTTTTAGCTTCATATTTTGACAAATCACAGTGTTACAAGGATTGACAAATCTTACCAAATTGGTTGTACATGGTTGCACACGGGTCATCCAAAACAACCGTTTGCATTGAAGGGATGCACAAATCCTGCGCAGCTCTCACTTTGCATACGGGTGTTCTATCTAAAACGTTTGCGATCAAGAGCTGCAGAAATCCTGCTCGGCACATTTTATCTTGGCTTCCTGGGGAAGCTGTCGGTTTGCATACGGGTGTTCTAACTAAAACGTTTGCGATGAGTGTTTTATATTTAAAAAGCGAATTAAACTGTGGCTTGGGCACCATTAATGGAGAGGATGCAAGCAAGGCGGGCGGCCATGGAAGTCAAAGGGCTCACTTCCCAGTGAGCCTGCGCAGCATACAACTCGCACGCTTCTCGATGAGCCTGCGCACTCGAGGACAGCTTGCATGCCTCTCGGTCGGCCTGCGCACCGGACGACGCTCGCACGCCTCCCATTCAGTCAAGGTCAAGCAGCTGTCCGCACGACACCTCCTACAGCCATTGAAACCAAGACACGTGGCGTCACGTGAATGGTTAACATAATTTTGGGTTTACTATAATTTAAAAACCAGGCATCTCAATGTTTTGCCGACAACCAACAGTGCCCTGGTGTTTGAAATTCATTCCCATTTCTTGCATGGTACCTAAGCATGCACCCAAGGACACAGATTTGATTTTTCAACCAATTTATATGCACTGGAGCATGTGCATGTAGTTCAAATTTGAATTATGCACATAAATGCATTGAAAACTCAGTTAATGCATAAAAATGTCCAAACGAACCCCGAAAAATCACAAAAATTCACACAACACTCCTGTTGTTCTATGTTGACATGAGAAAATTTTTGAAAGCAAAGAGGCAATGGATATCATTTCGTCCCCAAAGGTGGGACGTTCCCTACCGAAAACCATCATGCTTGTTGTGAGAAGCTCCGGTTTGTGAGAAGCATATACCCAAACCTGCCCCAAATGGGACAAAATTTGTACCACGGGATGTTGATGCCACTCCATGATAGCATGCCAAGTTTCATGAATTTCAGACGCGTTTTGGATTTACTAGAATTTAAAAACCAAGCATCTCAATGTTTTGCCGGCAATCAACGGTGCCCTGGTGTTTGAAATTCATTCCCACTTCTTGCATGGGACCTAAGCATGCACCAAAGGACACAGATTTGATTTTTCGACCAATTTATATGCACTCGAGCATGTGCATGTAGTTCAAATTTGAATTATGCACATAAATGCATTGAAACTCAGTTAATGCATAAAAATGTCCAAACGAACCCCGAAAAATCACAAAAATTCACACAACACTCCTGTTGTTCTATGTTGACATGAGAAAAAAAATTGAAAGCAATAAGAGGCAATGGATATCGTTTCATCCCCAAAGGTGGGGCGTTCCCTACCGGAAACCATCATGCTTGTTGTGAGAAGCTCCGGTTTGTGAGAAGCATATACCCAAACCTGCCCCAAATGGGACAAAGTTTGTACCACGGGATGTTGATGCCACTCCATGATAGCATGCCAAGTTTCATGAATTTCAGACGCGTTTTGGATTTACTAGAATTTAAAAACCAGGCATCTCAATGTTTTGCCGGCAATCAACGGTGCCCTGGTGTTTGAAATTCATTCCCATTTCTTGCATGGGACCTAAGCATGCACCAAAGGACACAGATTTGATTTTTCGACCAATTTATATGCACTCGAGCATGTGCATGTAGTTCAAATTTGAATTATGCACATAAATGCATTGAAAACTCAGTTAATGCATACAAATGTCCAAACGAACCCCGAAAAATCACAAAATTCACACAACACTCCTTCTATGTTGACACGAGAAAAAAAATTGAAAGCAATGAGAGGCAATGGATATCGTTTCATCCCCAAAGGTGGGGTGTTCCCTACCGGAAACCATCATGCTTGTTGTGAGAAGCTCCGGTTTGTGAGAAGCATATACCCAAACCTGCCCCAAATGGGACAAAATTTGTACCACAGCATGTTGATGCCGCTCCATGATAGCATGCCAAGTTTAATGAATTTCAGACGAGTTTTCGATTTACTAGAATTTAAAAATTAGGCATCTTAATGTTTTGCCGGCAATCAACGGTGCCTTGCTGTTTGAAATTCATTCCCATTTGTTGCATGGGACCTAAGCATGCACCCAAGGGCACATATTTGATTTTTCAACCAATTTATATGCACTGGAGCATGTGCATGTAGTTCAAATTTGAATTATGCACATCAATGCATTGAAAACTCAGTTAATGCATAAAATTGTCCAAACGAACCCCGAAAAATCACAAAAATTCACACAACACTCCTGTTGTTCTATGTTGACATGAGAAAAAAATTTGAAAGCAATAAGAGGCAATGGATATCGTTTCATCCCTAAAGGTGGGATGTTCCCTACCGACAACCATCATGCTTGTTGTGAGAAGCTCCGGTTTGTGAGAAGCATATACC
Organism: Triticum aestivum; assembly: GCF_018294505.1. NCBI lineage: Eukaryota > Viridiplantae > Streptophyta > Magnoliopsida > Poales > Poaceae > Triticum > Triticum aestivum. The sequence continues at coordinate 244,772,753 of NC_057799.1, forward strand.
CAAACCTGCCCCAAATGGGACAAAATTTGTACCACAGCATGTTGATGCCGCTCCATGATAGCATGCCAAGTTTCATGAATTTCAGACGAGTTTTTGATTTACTTGAATTTAAAAACCAGGCATCTCAATGTTTTGCCGGCAATCAACGGTGCCCTGGTGTTTGAAAATCATTCCCATTTCTTGCATGGGACCTATAAGCATGCACCCAAGGACACAGATTTGATTTTTCAACCAATTTATATGCATTGGAGCATGTGCATGTAGTTCAAATTTGAATTGTTCACCTGAAATGGCTAGAAAACCAATTTAATGTATAAAATGTTCAAACGAACCCTGAATAATTCCAATTCTTTTACGACACACATATAGTTGCATGTTCACTCCAGATAAGAGGTCTAGCAATTAAAACACTGTCCATTGCCGTTGTGACCCCATTATGTAATTCAAATCAAGATGAAAAATCAAGTAGATCGCGCACAGTTTATTATCAGCAACTGTGTGAGATGCAACACAAAATATCCTGGAGCACCGACGGTGTATAGTACGCCTATGGCTTACGCGAGAAGGTGCGTCGGCTACAGTCCACAGCTGGCGTCTCAAGCACACTAGCTCGCTCCCCAAATATTATTTCACTGTTCAATTGTCGCCGGTGAAAGATGGGCACGTGGACCCACGTCGTGAGGGCTACTTCGGTGGCCCACTCCGGCGAGAGCGCGGCCGCAGCCGCCATGCGCGTGCTAACAAGGTGCATGAGCGCGGCCGCAATCTGCGACCGGGCGGCAAAGGCAGCCCAAACGGCCGCTGTTTCTTCTCAGGTGGCGGCAGCAACATCTGCCTCGGGGATAGCAACTGGTGAGAGCGGCACAGCAGCTGTCCATTCCGCAGCGGCAGCCTTAACCCCGATGGAGGCCGCCCACGACCATGTCGAGGCCCCCGACGCCCAGCTCCTGGCGGTCACTGCACAAATCGAACGAAGCTTCTCCGACAATGGTCGGCAACCCACGACCGAAGAGCTGGCAATCGCCGAGAGCATTCGAGCAGCCGGCTGTTCCTTCGCCGCATACGTTGCGACGATGGCGCCGGTGCAAGCCCAGATCGCGTCCGCCCACGCCCAGCTCATGGCGGCATGTTCCAAAGAGATGGCAGACGCAGATGGTGAGATGCTTGCCGAGTATGGTGCGATGGATGCCATGGAGCCCCTTCCCCAGAAGACCGTCAGGCGCGAGCTGGACATGGAGGCGGCGGCGGAGATCGACGAGCACCAGCCATAGTAGTACTCTTTTTTTTGTTTAATTAAGAGCGTCGGTCTTTAATTTGTTAGAGTAATGTTTAGGTCAGCTAGCTGTGTTTAATGGCTGAACTTGCTCGATTAAGAAGTGTGGGTGTGCTGTAGTCTCCTTTGTGTACCCAAATTATGCAATGATGTGGATGACCACCGTAACCATGGAAATTTAAACCAAAAGTTTTGACGTTCAATCTCATCACACACGGGTTAAGCTATCTGAATCATTTGTGATGTCCACATATCGTACACAGTTCTGAATAAGGGACCGTGTCTGATGACGCTTGGCGCGCCAATTTTTTGGCTGAGGCGATTCCAAATTTTCGGCTTCCGCGGAAATATCTACCTCCCCGCCCCCTCCCCCTTACTAAAAGCCACATTTCCCCTCTTTCCGCCTTCCTTTCCAAGTTGAAACCTTCACTCCTTGCTTGCAGCACCGCCTCCTCGTCGGCGACCCTCCTTCATGCTACTCGGCCTCCTCTATCCAGGTAGGTAATCCACACCCGACCCCCATCCTCCTCCTCCTTCCACATCCCACAAGCCCAGACCGCCGGCGTGAGCGCGACACCTTCCACCCAAATCACCAACCCCTCCACCAAATAAGCCCGACCTAAGCCATGGTGCACGCAGTATAGCCAGGACATCAAGGAGCATTTGGCAGCGGAGAAGCAAATCGCGGCCGCACGCGCGGATGAGGTCGCGATGGCTGCCATTCGTGCCGACCCCCAGATCTTGAAGGAGCACCTTGCCATTTGCTAGCTACGCCGGTTAAGCATGCTCGGTTTACCCGTTGCGTGTGCTGCTCGTGCTTTCCTTCACAAATTCTAGTGAATTGTGCTATCTAATTTTACCATCCAATCTGTTGCTCTAGTGTATATGTTCTATATGTCGTGCAGTGTGGTGCTCACTTATTAACTGTTTTGTTAATTAGTTGTCGTCTTCAGTTAACTGTTTGGTTCAATTCTGCAAATGTGATGTTCAATTCTTCAGGCTACAATTTTTTATTGTCTTCCATGTGAGAAATAAATCGAATTTATCTTTACAAAATTGTGGGTGCATTCTGTTATTGTATACCATGTGAGGAATAAATGGAATTTGGCTATAGTAAATAAATGAGAAACAAATACAATTGCTACAATTGGCTGTAGTTAACTATTTGGTTAACTGTCTGATCTTCTATTAGGAGTATGTTATATTGTGCAATGTGGCGCTCAGTTAATGTTTGGTTCATTTGTTGTGGTGTTTAGTTAACTGCTTGGTTCAATTCTGCAATGCGATGTCCAATTGTCGTGGGTAGAATTTTGTATTGTTGTGCATGTGAGGAATAAATCAAATTTGGCTCCACTTAATACATGAGAAACATATACAAGTGCTATATCTCCTAGTTCTTAATCATGCTTGGTTTGGATAAATGGGTTTTCCGTGTGGCTTGAATTAATCTGAGGAATCTGCAATGTGATTATTTTTCATCAACATATTTTACTGATAGCATGCGAACCCTTACTTAACCTGATGACTAACTACCTTATATGTGTTGCAGGGAAACAATGGGAAGCACTGAGGTTTACAATTGAGGTTAGTACGTGCATGGTCTGTTGTCTAATAGCACATTATTGTGCAATTGCAGGAACCATTCTAATATTAGGTTTTTAACAATTTGGTCTTGCACATGTAGGTCCTCCTGTAAGAGGTTTTGACCCACTGTTCGACCCTTTTTGCATATGGGGAAATGAATTGTCCATGAATATCAATCAAATCAAGAAACTCAAAAAGATTGTTAGGATAAAGAAATTAGCGACAAAAAACAACAAGATCTTTGTCTGCACAATGAAGAAGACATCAGTTCACTTCAAGATGGTACTAACTATTATACCTTGCCTTTTTTATTCCTTTACCCCATTTCCAATATAGAGAAGATATTTATGCACATCCTTGTTTTCAGGCCTTTCCAAAGCAGTTCACCGATGATTACCTCTCAAACCACCTCTACTGTTAGGAGGCGAGGAAGGTTTTCATACAACACCCACGGTTCAATATTGAAGTGTTCCTGAAGAGGACGAAGGACGGATGGTCAATCATCCATAGGCACTGGCCTAAAGTCGCAAAGACCTTCAACATGAATGAAGGCTCAATATTCGCCTTCCGCTTCAGCAGTTTTCCAGATGAGATGCATCTGTCTATATACCGTCTATGATGCTAATTTCGAAAGGTTCTACATGTTGCATGTGGAACTTGCTGCTGGTGCAGTTGTGTAAGGGTAGCTGAGTGCTGAAGCTATATCATGTTGTACTCGGATGTATTTCAATTATGAAATCTGCTTCCTTAATATGGAAATGAAATATATTGTGTGCTTAATATGAAATGTCAATTAGATTAATAAATGGATTATGAATAATCGGATAATTAGCCTGCTAATGGTGAATTTGCCTGCTAATTGGGTTTTGCTATTGCAAACTGTGGCGTTCTGGGAACGGGGGTCCCCAGACTTGCCTGCCTGCGGCCCATGGCGTGGCTCCACAAGCGGGCCCGTACGACCCATCTTCACCAGCTAGCTCTCAAGACCCTCACGAGGGGCCAATCCTCGTGAGGCGGACGACACAATACCTCCTCGGGAGCGGCCTCACCAGGCTGGCTCACGAGGGGCGGAGAGATCAAGGCAAGGCAAACCTCATGAGGTTCCAATGACGTGAGCCATGACGATCAAGGCCAGGCGGGCGCCAGGCGGGGGCCAGCGCGCGCAGTGTCCTTGCTTCCTCTTTGGTGCTAAGGGGGCAAGCGCAGGCGAGGAGTACCGAGGCGTCAAGCAAAGGTTTCCATATCGATGCAACAAGACCAAGACCAGCGGGACGACAAGACGGAGGTCATCATGGAGCCCAAGACGGTGTCACCACCAGAGCCTTTGGCAGGCGAAGACCACTTTTGTCAGGATAGCTTGTACTAGCTGTCCCGTTTCAAATTGGCCGTTGTGGCATCCCTTCCCGCTCAATATTCGGGAAGAGGACCAGGGCCTCTATAAATAGGACTAGTCACCACAATAGAGGGGGATGGGATCCTGGCCAACCAGAACTCATCTCAAGCGATCCTCACCCACACACCAGCTCACCTAGCACAAGAACACCTCTCCTCATGAGGTTGTTCTTCCCTTGTACTGTTCATCCTCAGCCCAAGAGGCAATCCACCACCACCACACTGGAGTAGGGTATTACACGACAACGGTGGCCCGAACCAGTATAAATCTTGTGTCCTCGTGTTTTTTGGGTTCGGCGAGCTAGTCCGTGAGTTTGTGGAGTGTGAGAGCATGGGAGAGGAGCGATCTTCATGCGCAACCCAGTGTTCGAACCTCAAGGGTTTTGCCGGAACCCTAAATCCGACACAAACGGTTGTTGAAAAAATACCGTGGGCGATGACCTCAGGCAACGCACACAGTTTCTAGGATTAAACCGTGTTGGATCAATGAACAATCACACATGAATTTCTCTTGAAAAATGTTTGCGTTAGGCCACCTTGCGCAAACGTTTACCACATAAAAACTATGTGTGATGGACAGTCTTTGCCACACAGTTTCTTCTATGTACCGTTTGTGATACATTCAATAACGCAAACGATTTAACGGGAAAAATTGTGTGTGATGTACCTGCAAACGAAAACGTTTTCCTTGGAGCGACTATGTGGGATGTGCATATGAATGGAAACGTTTGGCGGGGACTGACTGTGTGGGATGTACTTGCGACCGGAAACAATTTCGCCGTATAATTTTTTTTAGCTCTACTGTATGTATTTCCGTATTTGAGCGCTCGCCGGTCGCACACGACCTCATTTTGCCGAACGTGTGTGCCAGGAGGGCATATCCCTGACAGTTTCTGGGTCGTGTGGGAAGGACCCCCCTATCGCCCACACTCACTTGGCGACGGTTCCAAATGCCGTCGCGGAAAGGGGTAAAAAACAGTTTGTTTAGGACCGACGCGCACCAGTGTCACCTGAACGGACGTGTAGCCTCGAGCTTGGGGAGGGTCGCGTTCACCTCACGGGCGAACTGCTTGAAGATGCAATGAGAGGCAGGGGCCTGGGCATCGCCCAGGATGCTGTCGATGGCACGAGGCTCCTGGAAGCCCCCAGCCCCCTCGTCCTTGTGGTGATCGTCGTTCCTCCTTGGTGGTGGTGGCAGCGGAGGGAGGCCAGCGTTTCCCTGAGGTCGGTCCTCATGAGTCTGATCTTTCCAGGTGCCCTCACGAGGCTGGGCTTGCCAACGCTCCTCACGGCGGGGGCCGCGGTCGTCCCAGCGTCCTCCTCCTCGGCCGTATCCTCGGTCATTGCGCTCGAGGCGACGACCGGGGCGCCCGTTGCGGATGGCCGTGAGCTCCTGACAGTCTTTGGTGTTGTGACTGTGCATGTTGTGGAAGACGCGGAACATGTGGCTGCCCTTGGATGACTCTCGGTGGTCGCAGCCGCGCTTCATCTCCGGCTCAGCCACAAGCACGACCAGTCCCTTGTGCTTCACGTCCTTGGCCTTGGCCTTCTTGTCTTCTGGGTCTGTTCCCAGGAGCTCCAGGAGGGAGGGGCGACCCTCCTCAGCTCTCGCGCACCTGGTTGCCATCTTGAACATCTCAAGAGCCATGCACAGGTCCTCGTGTATGGCAAGCTCTTCCTTCATCTTGACATCGCGGACGCCATCAGAAAACGCTGAGATGATGGCCTCGCCTGAAACCTTGGGGATCTTGAGGCGAACGCTGTTGAAATGCTAGATGTACTTCTGCAGGGTCTCCCCTGGCTACTGCTTGATGCGCCGCAGGTCACCCGCCGCCGGCTGGTGGTCACGAGTGCCCTGGAAGTTGGCGACGATCCACTCACGCATCTTGCCCCAGGAGGAGATCGATCCCGCGGGCAGGTTCAGGAGCCACGAGCGTGCGCCATCTTTGAGGGCCATGGGAAACTAGTTCGCCATGACCTTCTCGTTGCCGTTGGCTGCCTCGATGCTCAGCTCGTAGAGCTGCAGGAACTCTGCAAGGTCGGGGGTGCCATCGTAGTGTGGTGGCAGGTTAGGCTTGAACTTCCCCGGCCAGACGACGCTGCGAAGCTCCAGAGTGAAGGCACGACAGCTCGCGGTAGTCACGGGAGCCCGTTGTGGAGATGGAGGCTGATCTTGGCACTCACGCGCCACCACCACAGGCGGCACGCAGTCTTGACATGGTGGTGCTGGGAGTGCAGGAGCATCTTCTTGCGGCCGCTGGACCTCCTGGCAGCTTCCCTCTTCACGCGCGGGCGCCCGGCGCGGCGGGTCACGCCGTGGGGCCGCGTGCCTTGGCCAGAGGGCGACGTCTTGATGGGGAGGTGGAGGAGGTGCTCCATGGGCTACGTCACCCGCGGCAGGCGGCTGGCGAGGCAACGAGATAGAGGGTGCAGGAGAGCCCCCAGCGGTGCTGACTAGCTCGGCGATGCAGTCCAGCCAGTCTTCGTAGAAGTCGTCGATGGGGCGGTAGCGCAGGAGCTCGCGCGCCATGAGCAGCCCAGCCTGCTCGTCCGCTTGCGCACGAAAAGCATGAGATGACGAACCAGCCGAAGTCAGCGACGGGGTGGCCGTGCGTCCATCACGCCACACGGAGGGGGTGCAGCAATGAAGCTTGCTCCTTGTGTCCCGCTGGGCCGATGGCCGCAGGCGATGGAGAACGATGGGGAGGCCCGCCGGCAGGCGCCGTCTGGGCGACGCGAGCGGTGAGGGCGGCCCGACACCCGACACAGGCTCGTCGGGCGTCATCCATGGAAGCAGTCAAGCGGTGGCGGGTCGACCGACGGAAGAAATGCTCCGACGCACCCCTACCTGGCGCGCAAAATGTCAGATTCAGGGTTTCGGGGACCCTTGAGAGGTTCGAACTCTGGGTTGCGTGCGAAGAACTCGTCCTCCCTGGTCTGCCTACTCGCTAATCTCAATGCCTAGCTCGACGAACTGGATGTAGAAGGGACACAACAGGTTATCTTGGTTCGGGCCACCTTGCGGTGTAATACCCTACTCCAGCTTTGTGGTGGATTGCCTCGAGGGGCAGAGGATGAACTGGTACAATGGTAGAACAGCCTCAGGAGGTGAGGTGTTCTTGTGCTCGATGAGCTGGTGGGTGTGAGGATGATCTGAATGATCCATCCCCCTTTATGGTAGTGGCTAAGTCCTATTTATAGTGGCCTTGGTCCTCTTCCGAAATGTAGGCGGGAAGGGATCCCACAACGACCAAATTTGAAGGGGGACAACTAGTACATGCTATCCTGACAAAAGTAGTCTTCGTCTGCAAAAGCCTCTGGTCGTGACGCCACGGTGGGCTCAGCGATGACCTCCGTCCTGCGGTCCTGGCGGTCTTGGTCTTGTTGCACCAAAATGGAAACCTTTGGCTGATTCCTCGGGACTCCGCACCTGCGCTTGCTTCCTTAGCACAAAAGTGGAAACTGGTACACTGCGCCCGCTGGCGCCTGCCTGGCCTTGATTGTCATGGCTCACGTCACCTAAACCTCGCGAGGTGAGCCTTGCATAGAAAACTCCGCTCCTTGGGAGCCAGCCCGAGGAGGCCGTTCCTCGAGGAGGTCTTTGTGTCATCCACCTCGCGAGGCTTGGCCCCTCGCGAGGGTCTTGGGTTGTTGATCCTGAAGCTGGGCCGTACCAGGCCGCCGATGGAGCCACGTCATGGGCCGCAGGCAGAGAAGTCTGGGTACCCCTGTTCCCAGAGCACCGACAAATATAATAGAATGGAACAATAAAAAATTATAGATATGTTGGAGATGTATCAAGCATCCCCAAGCTTAATTCCTGCTCGTCCTTGAGTAGGTAAATGATAAAAACAGAATTTTTGATGTGGAATGCTACCTAACATATTTATCCATATAATTTTATTTATTGTGGCATGAATGTTCAGATCCGTATGATTCAAACAAAAATTTAATATTGACATGAAAACAACAATACTTCAAGCGTACTAACAAAATAATTATGTCTTCTCAAAATAACATGGCCAAATAAAGCTTATCCCTACAAAATCATAAAGTCTGGCTATGCTCCAACTTCATCACACAAAATATTCAAATCATGCACAACCCTGATGACAAGCCAAGCAATTGTTTCATACTTTTGATGTTCTCAAACCTTGTCAACTTTCACGCAATACATGAGTGTGAGCCATGGACATAACACTATAGGTGGAATAGAATACAAAAAGAAGGAGATAGTCTCACATCAACTAGGCATACCAACGGGCTATGGGGATGCCTATCAATAGATATCAATGTGAGTGAGTAGGGATTGCCATGCAACGGATGCACTAGAGCTATAAGTTTATGAAAGCTCAAAAAGAAAACCAAGTGGGTGTGCATCCAACTTGCTTGCTCACGAATACCTAGGGCAATTTGAGGAAGCCCATCATTGGAATATACAAGCCAAGTTCTATAATGAAAAATTCCCACTAGTATATGAAAGTGATATCATGAAGATCATGGTGCTACTTTGAAGCACAAGTGTGGTAAAAGGATAGTAGCATTGCCCCTTCTCTCTTTTCTCTCATTTTTTATTGGGCCTTCTTTCATTTTTTTGGCCTCTTTTTTTTATTTAGTCCGGAGTCTCATCCCGACTTGTGGGGGAATCATAGTCTCCATCATCCTTTCCTCACATGGGACAATCTCTAATAATGAAGATCATCACACTTTTATTTACTTACAACTCAAGAATTACAACTCGATACTTAGAACAAAATATGACTTTATGTGAATGCCTCTGGAGGTGTACCGGGATGTGCAATGAATCAAGAGAGACATGTATGAAAGAATTATGAACGGTGGCTTTGCCACAAATACGATGTGAACTACATGATCATGCAAAGCAATATGGCAATGATGATGCGTGTCATAATAAATGGAACGGTGGAAAGTTGCATGTTAATATATCTCGGAATGGCTATGGAAATGCCATAATAGGTAGGTATGGTGGCTGTTTTGAGGAAGGTATAAGGTGGGTGTATGGTACCGGCGAAAGTTGCGCGGCACAAGAGAGGCTAGCAATGGAGGAAAGGTGAGAGTGCGTATAATCCATGGACTCAACATTAGTCATAAAGAACTCATGTACTTATTGCAAAAATCTATTAGTTATCGAAACAAAGTACTACGCGCATGCTCCTAGGGGGATAGATTGGTAGGAAAAGACCATCGCTCGTCCCTGATCGCCACTCATAAGGAAGACAATCAATAAATAATTCATGCTCCGACTTCATCACATAACAGTTCACCATACGTGCATGCTATGGGAATCACAAACTTTAACACAAGTATTCCTCAAATTCACAACTACTCACTAGCATGACTCTAATATCACCATCTTCATATCTCAAAACAATCATAAGGAATCAAACTTCTCGTAGTATTCAATGCACTTTATATGAAAGTTTTTTATTATATCCCTCTTGGATGCCTATCATATTAGGACTAATTTTATAACCAAAGCAAATTACCATGCTGTTTTAAAGGCTCTCAAAATAATATAAGTGAAGCATGAGAGTTCATCAATTTCTATAAAATAAAACCACCGCCGTGCTCTAAAAGGATATAAGTGAAGCACTAGAGCAAATTTGCCTAGCTCAAAAGATATAAGTGAAGCACATAGAGTATTCTAATAAATAACGATTCATGCGTGTCTCTCTCAAAAGGTGTGTACAACAAGGATGATTGTGGCAAACTAAAAAGCAAAGACTCAAATCATACAAGACGCTCCAAGCAAAACACATATCATGTGGTGAATAAAAATATAGTCTCAAGTAAAGTTACCGACAGACGAAGACGAAAGAGGGGATGCCTTCCCGGGGCATCCCCAAGCTTAGGCTCTTGCCACTCCTTATTCCATAGTCCATCAAATCCTTACCCAAAACTTGAAAACTTCACAACACAAAAATCAACAGAAAATCTCATAAGCTCCGTTAGTATAAGAAAATAAATCACCACTTTTGGTACCGTTGCGAACTCATTCTTTATTTATACTGGTGTAATGTCTACTGTATTCCAACTTTTCCATGGTTCATACCCCCTGATACTAGCCATAGATGCATCAAAATAAGCAAACAACACGCGAAAAACAGAATCTGTCAAAAACAGAACAGTCTGTAGCAATCTGGATAGTTCGCATTCTTCTGTAACTCCAAAAATTCTGAAAAATTAGGGCGACCTAAGCAATTTGTTTATTAATCTTCAGCAAAAAGAACCAAATCAAACGCACTCTTCTGTTAAAAACGAGAACTGTTTTCCTGCGTGCAAAAGTTTCTGTTTTTCAGCAAGATCAAATCAACTATTATCATAAGCTATCCCAAAGGTCTTACTTGGCACAAACACTAATTAAAACACAAAACCACATCTAACCTGAGGCTAGCTGAATTATTTATTGGAAAACAGCAAGGAAAATATTGGGTTGTATCCCAACAACCGCTTTTCTTTAAAGCATTTTTAGCTAGGCCTTGAGATTTCAATGATGCTCACATGAAAGACAAGAATTGAAGCATAAAGAGAGCATCATAAAAGATGTGACAAACACACTTAAGTCTAACATACTTCCTATGCATAGGTACTTTATAAGCAAACAAATTATCAAGGCAAGCAAAAACTAGCATATGCAAGGAAGAAGATAAAGACGATAGCAATCTCAACATGAAGAGAGGTAATTTAGTAACATGAAAATTTCTACAATCATATGTTTTCTCTCAAAATAATTACATGTAGGATCATAAGAAAATTCAACAAAATAGCTATCACATAACATATTCTCAACACGATCCACATGCATGCAAATTTGACACTCTTCCAGAATAGTGGGATTAACATTAACTAAAGTCATGACCTCTCCAAACCCACTTTTATCAAAAATTTCATAAGGTTGAACATTCTCCAAATATGTGGGATCCAAAGTTGACACTCTTCTAAACCCACTTTCAATATTATTGCAAACAATATTATCAATCTCATATTCATCATTGGGGCTTAAATAAATTTTCAAGATCATAATTAAGAAGAATCACCCCAATCATGATCATTGCAACAAATAGTGGACATAGCAAAACTAGCATCCCCAAGCTCAGGGTTTTGCATATCATTAACACAATTGAAGTTAATGGAATTTACAATAACACCATTGCAACCATGCTTTTCATTCAAGGCACTTTCATGAATCACTTTATAATTTTCTTCTTTCAACACTTCATCACAATTTTCAGATTCATGAATTTCAAGCAAATCCTCATAAAGATAATCTAGTGCACTCAACTGACTAGCAATTGGTTCATCATAATTGGATCTCTTAAAAAGATTAGCAAGTGGATGAGGATCCATAAACTTTTGGCAAGCGAAGATGCAAGCAAAAAGAAGGCACATGGTAACACAAGCAAACAAAAAGATCGAACGGAAAGAAGGGCGAAGAAAAAGGCAAATCTTTTCGAAAATCGTTTTAGAAGTGGGGGAGAGGAAAACGAGAGGCGAATGGCAAATAATGTAATGGGAGAGATGAGAGTTTATGATGGTATGTCTCGGCTTGGCCTAGATCTCCCCGACAACGATGCCCAAAATTCTTCCTGCTACCTCTTGAGCTTGCGTTGGTTTTTCCTTTGAAGAGGAAAGGGTGATGCAGCAAAGTAGAGTACGTATTTCCCTCAGCTTTTGAGAACCAAGGTATCAATCCAGTAGGAGACAAAGCAAAAGCCACCAAATACCTGCACAAACAAAAACCAACTTGCAACCAATGCGACAAAGGGGTTGTCAATCCCTTCACGGTTATTTGCAAAGTGAGATCTGATAGAGATGGATAAACGGTAAAGTAATATTTTTGGTATTTTTGGTTTATGGAACAGAAAGTAAAAGATTGCAAAGAAGTAAATAGGAAACTAAAATTGTAGATCAGAAACTTATATGATGGAAAATAGACCCGAGGGCCATAGGTTTCACTAGAGGCTTCTCTCAAGATAGAAAATATTACGGTGGGTGAACAAATTACCGCGGATCAATTGATAGAAAAGAGCAAAGTTCATGATGATATCTAAGGCAATGATCATGAATATAGGCATCACGTCCGTATCAAGTAGACCGACTCCTGCCTGCATCTACTACTATTACTCCACACATCGACCGACTCCTGCCTGCATCTATAATATTAAGTTCATAAGAACAGAGTAACGCATTAAGTAAGATGACATGATGTAGCGGGATAAACTCAAGCAATGTGATGAAAACCCCATCTTGTTATCCTCGATGGCAACAATACAATACATGTCGGTTCCCCTTCTGTCACTAGGATCGAGCACCGCGAGATTGAACCCAAAGCTAAGCACTTCTCCCATTGCAAGAAAACCCAATCTAGTTGGCCAAACCAATTAGATAGTTCGGAGAGACTTGCAAAGATATCAAATCATGCATATAAGAATTCAAAGGAGATTCAAATAATATTCATAGATAAGCTGATCATAAATCCACAATTCATTAGATCTCGGCAAACACACCGCGAAAGAGTATTGCATCGAATAGATCTCCAAGAACATCGAGGAGAACATGGTATTGAGAATCAAAGAGAGAGAAGAAGCCATCTAGCTACTAGCTATGGACCTGTAGGTCTGTGGTAAACTACTCACGCTTCATCGGAGAGGCAATGGTGTTGATGTAGAAGCCCTCCGTGATCAAATCCTCCTCCGGCAGGACGTCGGAAAAGGCCCCTAGATGGGATCTCACCGGTACAGAAGGTTGCGGCGATGGAAAAGTGGTTTCTTGGCTCTCCTGGAAGGTTTTAGGATATTTGAGAATATATATGCGGAAGAAATAGGTCAGTGGAGTCATGAGGGGCCGACAAGGGTGGGCGGCACGCCCTACCCCCCTAGCCGCACCTCCGACCTTGTGGCCGCCTCGTGGCTTTCCTGACGTGCACTCCAAGCCCTCTGGATGTCTTTCTGGTCCAAGAAAAATCATCGCGAAAGTTTCATTCCGTTTGGACTCCATTTGGTATTCCTTTTCTGCAAAACTCTAAAACAAGGGGAAAAATGGAACTGGCACTGGGCTCTAGGTTAGTCCCAAAAATCATATAAAATAGCATATTAACGCATATAAAAAATACAAAACAGATAATATAATAGCATGGAACAATCAAAAATTATAGATACGTTGGAGACGTATCAGATGGCGATGGTGGTGGCGTCCAACTCGGCGAGGGGTCGCGAGTCTGGCTAGATTTTGGTCCTTCCCCAGTTGGTTGAAGCAGCTGTGGTCATCGGGAGGACCTTATTGAGCCCCTAGGCGTTGAGCACCGTTGACCTGCCCAGGGCAAGCTCCAATGCCGCTTATCTGTCCGTTGTCGCCATTACGCTATTCCTCCTGCCCAGGGGCACCATGGCAATGCAACGAAACCAAGGGGAGCGGAGGTCCAGCGAAGGAAGGGAAATCTTGCGTGGGAAGGAAGGCGTAGGAGGATGGGTCTGGGCAGGAAGGTAATGATGGTCGCGCAACCTGCGTGGACCGGCTTTATGTCAGCCCAAGCGGTTATCGAGGCACCACGGGAGAAGTGGGGGTGCCCCATGTCCCGTTGATGACCCACAAGTATAGGGGATCTATCATAGTCCTTTCGATAAGTAAGAGTGTCGAACCCAACGAGGAGCAGAAGGAAATGATAAGCGGTTTTCAGCAAGGTATTCTCTACAAGCACTGGAATTATAGGTAACAGATAGTTTTGTGATAGGATAATTTGTAACGAGCAACAAGTAACAAAAGTAAATAAAGTGCAGCAAGATGGCCCAATCCTTTTTGTAGCAAAGGATAAGCCTGGACAAACTCTTATATAGAGAAAAGCGCTCCCGAGGACACATGGAAATTATCGTCAAGCTAGTTTTCATCACGTTCATATGATTCGCGTTCGGTACTTTGATAATTTGATATGTGGGTGGACCGGTGCTTGGGTGCTGTCCTTACTTGGACAAGCATCCCACTTATGATTAACCCTATTACAAGCATCCTCAACTACAAAAGAAGTATTAAGGTAAAGCTAACCATAGCATGAAACATATGGATCCAAATCAACCCCTTACGAAGCAACGCATAAACTAGGGTTTAAGCTTCTGTCACTCTAGCAACCCATCATCTACTTATTACTTCCCAATGCCTTCCTCGAGGCCCAAATAATGGTGAAGTGTCATGTAGTCAACGTTCACATAACACCACTAGAGGAGAGACAACATACATCTCATCAAAATATCGAACGAATACCAAATTCACATGACTACTAATAACAAGACTTCTCCCATGTCCTCAGGAACAAACGTAACTACTCACAAAGCATATTCATGTTCATAATCAGAGGGGTATTAATGTGCATAATGGATCTGAACATATGATCTTCCACCAAATAAACCAACTAGCATCAACTACAAGGAGTAATCAACACTACTAGCAACCTACAGGTACCAATCTCAGACTTAGAGACAAGAATTGGACACAAGAGATGAACTAGGGTTTGAGAGGAGATGGTGCTGGTGAAGATGTTGATGGAGATTGGTCCCCTCCCGATGAGAGGAGCATTGGTGATGACGATGGCGATGATTTCCCCCTCCCGGAGGGAAGTGTCCCCGGCAGAACAGCTCTGCCGGAGCGCTAGATTGGTTCCGCCAAGGTTCCACCTCGTGGCGGCGGAGTCTCGTCCCGAAAGCTTGCTTATGATTTTTCTTCGGATGAAAGACTTCATATAGCAGAAGATGGGCACCGGAGGGCCACCAGGGGGCTCACGAGGCAGCGGCGCGCCCCCCACCCTCGTGCCCAGGGTGTGGGTCCCCTCTGGTATTTTCTTCGCTCAGTATTTTTTATTATTTCCAAAAATAACTTCCGTGGAGTTTCAGGACTTTTGGAGTTGTGCAGAATAGGTCTCTAATATTTGCTCCTTTTCCAGCCCAGAATTCGAGCTGCCGGCATTCTCCCTCTTTATGTAAACCTTGAAAAATAAGAGAGAATAGGCATAAGTATTGTGACATAATGTGTAATAACAGCCCATAATGCAATAAATATCAATATAAAAGCATGATGCAAAATGGACGTATCAACTCCCCCAAGCTTAGACCTCGCTTGTCCTCAAGCGGAAGCCGATAACGTTTAATATGTCCACATGTTTAGAGGTAGAGGTGTCGATAAAATAAAATACGGACATGAGGGCACCATGATCATTCTTATAACAGAAACATATATAGTATTGTCATATGATTTCTTATGCTCAAGTAATAATATATTCACAATGTCAAGTATGAATCAGAAACTTTATTGAGAACCAACAAACTATAATCTGAGTCATTGAAGCAATTGCAATTTATCATAACATCAGAAAGAGTCTATGTCAGAGCTTTTCAGCAAGTCCACATACTCAACTATCATTTAGTCTTTCACAATTGCTAACACTCACGCAATACTTATCACTACTAGGAAAAGGGCTATAGATGGAATGGCCACTAATGGCGCACCAGACATGTGGTGCGCCATTGCTATGTAGCAGTGGTGCACCATGCGCTGGTGCGCCATTAGTGTGAAATACACTAATGGCGCACCAGACACACGGTGCGCCATTAGTAACAAATTTTTATTTTTTTTATTTTTCCAGACATACTAATGGCGCACCAGGACATAGTGCGCCATTACTAGTTGTAACTAGTAATGGCGCACTAGCAGCATAGTGCGCCACTACAATTTTTTTTCTTTTTTTGCAAAACTACTAATGGCGCACCAGGGGCAGTGCGCCATTACTAGTTTAAGCTAGTAATGGCGCACTGCTCCCCCGTGCGCCATTAGTGTATATTTCATGGACACTTGATCTTGATCCCCCTCCATCTCGATCGCTATCCCACCTCGCCAGATCCGGTCCCCCTCGCCGCCGAGCACCCCCTGCACCCTCTACCCCGCTCCACCGGGCGCCGCCGACGACCCACCGCACCCTAGCTCCCCTGCTCCACCGCCGCCGACGACCCACCGCACCCTCCCCGGCCCGCTCCACCGCCGCCGACGACCCCCGCACCCTCCCCCACTCCACCGCCGCCGACGACCCACCGCACCCTAGCTCCCCTGCTCCATAGCCGCCGACGCCCCCCCGCACCCTCCCCGGCCCGCTCCATCGCCGCCGACGACCCCCCCGGCCCGCACCCTCCCCGGCCCGCTCCACCGCCGCCGACGACCCCCCGCACCCTAGCTCCCCTGCTCCACCGCCGCCGACGACCCACCGCACCCTCCCCGGCCCGCTCCACCGCCGCCGACGCCCCCCGCACCCTCCCCGGCCCGCTCCACCGCCGCCGACGACCCCCCGGCCCGCACCCTCCCCGGCCCGCTCCACCGCCGCCGACGACCACCCGCACCCTAGCTCCCCTGCTCCACCGCCGCCGATGACCCACCGCACCCTCCCCGGCCCGCTCCACCGCCGCCGCCGACCCCCGCACCCTCCCCGGCCCGCTCCACCGCCGCCGACGACCCCCCGCACCCTCCCTGGCCTGCTCCACCGTCACAAATTATTACTGTTTTTGTAAAAAATTGTTACTGTTTCATATTCATATTCATTTTCTAAAAAAATTATTAGATGCAACAAAAAATAATAAAAAAATTACTTATGGCGCACCTATGGCTGGTGCGCCATTGCTACATAATTTTTTTTTACTAATGGCGCACCCGTCGTGGGTGCGCCATTTCTATGTAAAAAAGCATTCTAATGGCGCACCGCTTCGGGGTGCGCCATTAGTAAGTTTCCCCCCTTAGCTAATTCCTCCCCTCTCCCTCGCCAGTCCACCCGCGCGCTCACCTGACCCACGACGCCGCCGCCCCGACCTCCGCCGGACTCCACCCCCGTCACCCCCGCGCCCCCGTGCCCCCCACCACTGCAGCTCCCCCGCGCCGCCGCCCCCGCGCCCTCCACAACTGCAGCTCCCCCGCGCCGCCCCGCGAAGCACGTGGCCGCCGGCCTCCCCACGGCCAACCGAGGCGCCCAGGAGGACCGCCGCCGTCTTCCTCTTCGACTACGAGGACCCGGACGAGCTCGGACGCCCTCGAGCCATCCCTTCGATGCCGCCGCCGCCGCCGACCCCGACCCCAACCCCGACCCCGACCCCTCCGGTGACCGGCCGTGCCCGCCCAGGTACCTCTCCTCCTTCCTCCTTCCTCCTTGTCCAGCGCCCGCCGCCCCGACAGCATCTCCAGCAGCACCTCTGAGCAATTTGCTCCACTTGTTCATGCAAGCTAGTAAAACTGTTGTTCTTCTTCTTGCTCCTGTGATGGATTTTCTGAACCTTACATTCGTTCCTGCACTAGTACTTCTTCTGCTCTGTTTAAAACTGCTCTTCTCTTTTTGTATTAGTCTCAGATAAGCAAGCATGATGCAATTATGATCTGGGCAACCGCAGATAAGTAGTAGGAGTAACTATGTTTGTAAATCAAAATTGCTTCACTCCTCGTGATAATCTGCAGATTCAAGTTGTGGCAAAAAAATGTTCTGTCTATTTACAGTGTGGAGTATACAGTTATTACAGTGTCAATGTTGATGATTTACAGTGTGGAGTAGTCATATTTTTCTTTGAAATCTAAGTGCAATTTCTCTGTCTTGTTGCTAACTGAATTTACAGTACTAAGTGGTCTCTAAATTCTGCAGTATTTATGTTCATGACTTTACTGAACTATGTTGTCTTTTCTAACAGTGCCTTGATTTAAATAGTTATATTTTAGCTTCATGGTTCTGTGTAATTTGTGCCTTGATTTTCTGTCATCTCTGAATTTTGTTGTTCCTGTGCTTGCTACTCCTTAATTCACACATGTACAGGAGGTACAAGAGGTTAAATTGAATCTAACCCTCCAATGTTATATGTTTTGAACTCCTTCCTGAAATCCCTTCTATTATTTTTATCCCAAACAAGTACCCAGGTTTATAAAGATCTAGTGAGCATTGCCAGTGTTGGGGAGGGAGTGATCTGAATTGGTTTATGTGACTCATCCTCATTAACTTTTCTCTCTAACCTTTTTTACAGTACAAATAAATTGTTCCTTCTTCTGTATTTGACCACTGTTTATTGTGGTTTTGATTTTGTTACAGTGTTCTCAAGTATAACAACATAGTGGGATCATTTGTCAACATAGTGGGATCATTTTGCAGATTCCAGCAAACAACATAGTGGGATCATTTGTCAAGGCCAGCATCGGAGTGCTAATTTACAGGTATAAGTAGATAAAAGATTCAGTGTGTAGCTCTTTGTGCTCCCTGCATCCTTTTTCTGAGCTGTTTGTGCTCCCTGCATCTTTCAGCTCTCATTTTCAGTGGAGTTGTTGAATTATATGCTCTTATTGGACATGTTTTACGTGTTGATCCATCAGTTGCTAGTTTGCTGGGTTTTGTCTGCGACCATCGTGTCGTGATGATTTTGCAGGTACCCCGAGAGGCCCTTGAGTTTGCCGGAATGTCGATTAACTTCCGTTCCGGCAAATTCGGGTACTCCATATGTCCTATTTTCAGGAAAGGTCATGCTGAAATTTTCCGTGAATTTTAGCATGACTTTGCTAAAAATAGGACATATGGGGCACTTCCGACTAATGCATGGGCCGGGGTATCTTAGGACTTAATTAAGTAGGATCAACTGCCTCTTGTGTTATTCATATAGAAGTGTGATATCTACTCATAGTTATTACTAATGTCAGTTGCTCGTCATCGATAAACCCTAATCTGGTAGGATGACCTACTAAAAAAGCCCATACCACATATTCTATTTGGATGGGCGTATTTTCACCACACCGTGGATTATCTTATTGGACCCAACAGAGATGATGTAGTTTTGAATTATGAACATAGGAAATGTCATCATCGGACGACGAAAGTCTCCCGGGGGAGTGCGACTGGTGCCACGACGGTCGAGGTCTGTGCGACAGGCCTCACCTGGACGATGATCGGCGCTTCAGCATTAAGCTCGAGGAGACCTTCGAAGTTGAAACGGTACGCAACGACGACAAGTGTTTTTTGCATAATTAAGCATGACTTCAACTATTCAACGTGTAATTTCATCTTTTACAATTCGAGTATAGTTTATCCCATGCCATGCAAGACGCTATGTCTTGGAGAGGATGGATTTTGAAGATCATGAAAATTTTGAAACAAAGAAAATTCACCTAAGGACACATCATGATGTGGATTTTGAAGTAAATCTATATAATGCTGAGAGCGTAACCCATTTTGGTTGCAAAAATTGGGAAGCATTTTGCAAGATGTATGGTTTTGATGAGGGTATGCTTGTCACCATGGATCTTGGTGATCCTGGCATCGACCAAGACAATATGGACATTTGGGTCCTTGTTGATACGCCTCCAGTTCTACCGCTATGTGAGTTTCTCAAACATAGTTAATTATTAACTAATCTATATTGTTTATTTCAAAATAGTTGACAACTTATTTCCATTGACAGCTTATTTTGATTGTTCAAAAAATGTGCGGAAAATGGTAGACAAAACCCACTACACCGATGGCTCCGAGTTAACTTATCAGGAGAAAAATCATCTGGTCGGATTTTGTACTGATCTTGAGAATTACAATATCTACAATCAAACTCCTCAACATTATGGTCAATACGTGCCACTAGTGCACGTGTTGAACTACGGTAACTACCATGGAGATACCCTGGTAAGATTTTTTACTATTACGACATCCGTGCATCTTTTGCATACTTCTAAAACTAGTACATCATTGCTAACTATGAAGTTATTACTATGTTTTTCAACAGAGAATCCCAGAGGATTGTGTGCCTCATTTGATGTATCAGAATGGCAGCCTTCAAGTTTTGAACTTATATCCAGGTCATCCTACAAATCTCAACTGTCCATACCGGATTTATAGAAGAAGTGGAGACATGCTAATCAGAGAATGGAAAAAATGTATGGACAGTCGTAAGGAGGTTCTTGGAAGCAAAAGGAAGCGCCACGCAAGAATTGAAGATAGGATGATCTCCATTCTCCATAATGGAGAGTCAGGGTCTATATTGTTTTATGCTATTTTACCTTAAATAGGGTATTTTAGGTCCTGCCTAATACTGATGATCATGTGCTAAGAACAATTAAGTAGGGTTGGTTCGATGACTATCAGGATGATGATCGTATGACTTGTTATTAATAACAAGTAGAAGTTGTATGATGATGATTAGTAGGACTTGTTAGGATTAGTATTAATTTCGACAAACTTGCTACTCGCGGTCTCGAGACTTGTAATGTTCTATCTTTGTTCGGTCTTTTGATTTCGGAGACTAATATGATGAATTGTATTCGGAGACTAATCTTCTATTGTATTCGATGAATCTGCTGTTGCTGTGTGGTGCTGTTTATATTCTGTCCAATAATATATTTTGTAATCTGTGCAAATATCAGAAAAGAAAAAAATCCCTAATATACATACTAATGGCGCATCACCCATACGTGCGCCATTAGTATGCCAAAGGATACTAATGGCG
Organism: Triticum aestivum; assembly: GCF_018294505.1. Classification (NCBI taxonomy): domain Eukaryota; kingdom Viridiplantae; phylum Streptophyta; class Magnoliopsida; order Poales; family Poaceae; genus Triticum; species Triticum aestivum. Next base: position 244,793,507 of record NC_057799.1, read on the forward strand.
CATCACACAGCAGTGCGCCATTAGTATGGCAAAGCACATGCCCACTGGGAGGCATACTAATGGCGCACCGGGGCCTATACTAATGGCGCACTGCCCGGTGCGCCATTAGAGTACCAGATACTAATGGTGCACCAGCGGTGCGCCATTAGTAAAAATTACTAGTGGCGTGATGCTAGTGGCGCACCAGTAATGCGCCATTAGTAGGCAAAACTGGTGCGCCACTAGTAAGCCTTTTTCTAGTAGTGTATGGTTATGGAGTTTTAATCGGACACAGAGAAAGATAGGGGCTTATAGTTTCTCCTCCCAACCTCTTACCTCAAGGGTAATGTCAACAATAATAGCTCATGCTAACTTACATCCAATTAGATATATATATATATCAGGATCTTTTCAACACACTGTGCTTGCCAAAGGATAAAATGTAAAAAGGAAAGGTGACGATCACCATGACTCTTGCATAAGGGTAAGAGATAAAAGTAAAAGATAGGCCCTTCGCAGAGGGAAGCAGAGGTTGTCATGCGCTTTCAGGGTTGGATGCACAAAATCTTAATGCGAAAGAACGTCACTTTATATTGCCACTTGTGATATGGACCTTTATTATGCAGTCCGTCGCTTTTATTTCTTCCACATCACAAGATCGTAAAAAGCTTATTTCCTCCACACTAATCAATCATACATATTTAGAGAGCAATTTTTATTGCTTGCACCGATGACAACTTACTTGAAGGATCTTACTCAATCCATAGGTAGATATGGTGGACTCTCATGGCAAAACTGGGTTTTAGGGTATTTGGAAGCATAAGTAGTATCTCTACTTGGTGCAAAGAATTTGGCTAGCATGAGGGGGAAAGGCAAGCTCAACATGTTGGATGATCCATGACAATATAGTTTATTTCATATATAAGAAAACATAACCCATTACATTGTCTTCCTTGTCCAACATCAACTCTTTAGCATGTCATATTTTAATGAGTGCTCACAATCATAAAAAATGTCCCAGATAGTATATTTGTATGTGAAACCTCTCTTTCTTTATTACTTCCTATTAATTGCAACGATGACCAAAGCTTTGTTTGTCAACTCTCAACAATTTTTAATCATCATACTCTTTCTATGTGAAGTCATTACTCTCCATAAGATCAATATGATCTCTTTATTTCTTTTTATTCCTTTTCTTTTTCTTTTATTCCCTCAAGATCATAGCAAAATAATCAAGCCCTTGACTCAACACTAATCTTTATTATATAACTCACAAACTCGATTACATAGAGGGATCATAAAGCAAAACTCAAAACTAAATCATACCAAAACTTTATTCTACTAGATCGAGATATTACTAAAAGGATCGAAGTAAGAAAAACAGTAAAGATAGAGATGTGATGGTGATACGATACCGGGGCACCTCCCCCAAGCTTGGCAGTTGCCAAGGGGAGTGCCCATACCCATGTGATTATGTCTCCTTCTTCGGAGGTGGTGGTGTGATATTCTTGGCGATGATACTCCTCAGGATACGATTCTCCTCCTCGAGCTTATTGAGTTGCTGCTTGAGATCCATTATCTCCTTACGGAGCTTACCCATGACGGTTAAAGCTCCTTGTACCCATGGATGTTGCATAGCTGCGGGGGAACAAGTAACACTCTTTTTCATATTCTTGTAAGAAAGAAATCTAACATTGGAAGGGATAACCGAGTTTGGAATAGCCGAGCTCTGTAGTTCCCCCATCGTGAATCCAGCTCGGAAGCGAGAAGTGACTTCTTAATCCTCCTCCATGGCATCTATCCTCTTCAAATAAGCCTCCATCTCTTCCCCCGTCGCTGGCCCAAAGTGGTCAACATCGCTGTTTGTCCTTGATCTCGATGCCGGATGAGACACCCGGCTCTCCCCGACTGACTCTTGAGACGACATCTTGCTCAAATCTGCAACAGCAACAGCTCGAAACACAAACAGAGGATATTTGCGTGATACATGAGTCAAAACCTTTGGGAGAATATATAATGAATTTTTACCGACCAAAATACGTATCGTGCAAGAAAACGGAGTCCGGAGAGCGCACGAGGTGCCCACGAGGCAGGGGGCGCGCCCAGGGTGGTAGGGTGCGCCCTCCACCCTCGTGGAGGCCTCGTGTCCTTCCCGGACTGCTTCTTATTTTTCTATTTTTCTAAATATTCCAAAACAGAGAAAAATTGCCATTAGAACTGTTTTGGAGTCGGTTTACTTACCGTACCACATACCTCTTCCTTTTCGGAGTCTGAAACGTTCTGGAAAGTGTCCCTTATGTATTCCTCCGGGGTTACGGTTTCAATAACATTGGTTTCAACATTTATAGGATTACCTGAGATATAATGTTTGATTCTTTGACCGTTCACCACCTTCGGATTTGTGCCTTTGAAGTTGTTGATTTTTATGGCACCGGAACGATAGACATCCTCGATAACGTAAGGACCTTCCCATTTAGAGAGAAGTTTTCCTGCAAAAAATCTTAAACAAGAGTTGTATAATAATACACAATCACCTAAATTAAACTCACACTTTTGTATTCTTTTGTCATGCCATCTTTTAACTTTTTCTTTAAACAATTTGGCATTCTCATAGGCTTGGGTTCTCCATTCATCAAGTGAGCTAATGTCAAATAACCTCTTCTCACCGGCAAGTTTGAAATCATAGTTGAGCTCTTTAATAGCCCAATATGCCTTATGTTCTAGTTCGAGAGGTAAGTGACATGCTTTTCCATAAACCATTTTATATGGAGACATACCCATAGGATTTTTATATGCAATTCTATAGGCCCATAATGCATCATCAAGTTTCTTGGACCAATTCTTTCTAGATCTATTAACAGCCTTTTGCAAAATTAATTTGAGCTCTCTGTTACTCAATTCTACTTGACCACTAGACTGTGGGTGATATGGAGATTCAATTCTATGATTAACATCATACTTAGCAAGCATTTTACGGAAAGCACCATGAATAAAATGTGAACCACCATCAGTCATTAAATATCTAGGGACTCCAAAACTCAGAAAAATAACTTCTTTAAGCATCTTAATAGAGGTGTTATGATCAACACTACTAGTTGGAATAGCTTCTACCCACTTAGTAACGTAATCAACATCAACTATGTGTATATCCATTAGAGGCAGGAAACGGTCCCATATAATCAAAGCCCCAGACATCAAATGGTTCAATAACAAGTGAATAATTCATAGGCATTTCTTGACGTCTACTAATATTACCAATTCTTTGACATTCATCACAAGATAAGAAAAACTTACGGGCATCCTTGAAGAGAGTAGGCCAATAAAAACTGGATTGCAATACCTTATGTGCAGTTCTATCTCCAGCGTGGTGTCCTCCATAAGCCTCGGAGTGACACTTGCGTAGGATCTGTTCCTGTTCATGCTCGGGTACACAACGTCTAATAACACCATCTACTCCTTTATAAAGATGTGGGTCATCCCAGAAGTAATGTCTTAAATCATAGAAAAACTTTTTCTTTTGTTGGTATGTGAAACTAGGTGGTATAAACTTAGCAACAATGTAGTTAGCATAATCAACATACCATGGAGTAGTACGAGAAGTATTTATGACATTTAATTGTTCATCAGGAAAGCTATCATCAATAGGTAGCGGGTCATCAAGAACATTTTCTAACCTAGACAAGTTGTCTGCAACGGGGTTCTCAGCTCCCTTTCTATCAATGATATGCAAATCAAATTCTTGTAGCAAGAGAACCCATCTAATAAGTCTAGGTTTAGCATCTTTCTTTTAATAAGATATTTAATAGCAGTGTGATCAGTGTGAATAGTTACTTTAGAATCAACAATATAAGGTCTGAACTTATCACAAGCAAATGCTAAAAATTCTTTTTCAGTAGTGGCATAATTTCTCTGGGCATTGTCTAGAGTTTTACTAGCATATTGAATAACATTTAATTTCTTATCAACTCTTTGCCCTAGAACAGCACCTACAACATAATCACTAGCATCACACATAATTTCAAAGGGTAAATTCCAATTAGGTGGCTGGACAATAGGTGCAGAAATCAATGCTTTCTTAAGTATTTCAAATGCTTCTACACAATCATCATCAAAGACAAATAGTATATCTTTTTGTAATAAATAAGTCAGAGGCCGAGAAATTTTTGAGAAGTCCTTAATGAACCTCCTATAAAATCCAACGTGACCAAGGAAACTTCTTATACCTTTGATGTCCTTGGGACATGGCATCTTTTCAATAGCATCAACTTTAGCTTTATCAACTTCAATACCTCTTTCAGAAATTTTATGCCCCAAGACAATACCTTCATTAACCATAAAGTGGCAGTTCTCCCAATTCAAGACAAGATTAGTTTCTTCACATCTCTGCAAAACTCGATCAAGGTTGCTCAAGCAATCATCAAAAGAGGATCCATAGACGGAGAAATCGTCCATGAAAACCTCACAAATCTTTTCACAAAAATCAGAGAATATAGCCATCATGCATCTTTGAAAGGTAGCAGGTGCATTACATAAACCAAAAGGCATACGTCTATAAGCAAAAGTACCGAAAGGACAATTAAATGTGGTCTAAGCTTGATCATCAGCTGACACAGGTATTTGAGAGAACCAGAATAACCATCTAGAAAGAAAAAATGTGTATGTTTGGACAATCTTTCTAGCATTTGATCAATAAAAGGCAAGGGGTAATGATCTTTTTTAGTAGCTTTATTTAATTTGCGGAAATCAATTACCATCCTATAACCTGTAATAATTCTTTGCGGAATCAATTCATCTTTATCATTAGGAACGACAGTAATACCTCCCTTCTTAGGGACACAATGGACAGGACTTACCCACTGACTATCAGCAATGGGATAGATTATACCTGCCTCAAGGAGCTTTAGTATTTCCTTTCTTACCACTTCTTTCATCTTAGGATTCAGGCGTCGTTGGTGATCAATAACTGGTTTGGCATCTTTCTCCAAATTTATTTTATGTTGACATAGAGTGGGACTAATGCCCTTAAGATCATCAAGAGTATATCCAATAGCAGCACGGTGCTTCTTCAGAGTTTTCAATAATTTTTCTTCCTCCTTCTCTGAAATGTTAGCACTAATAATAACAGGATATATCTTCATTTCATCAAGATAAGCATATTTAAGAGTATCAGGTAATGGTTTAAGCTCAAACACGGGATCACCCTTGGGTGGAGGAGGATCCCCTAGGATTTCAACAGGCAAGTTGTGTTTCAGAATAGGTCCCTATTTAAAGAATACTTCATCTATTTCCCTTCTTTCATTCATAAACATATCATTTTCATGGTCTTGCAAATATTGTTCTAAAGGATCAGTAGGAGGTACGGCAATAGAAGCAAGACCAATAATTTCATCCGTACTAGGCAATTCCTCTTCACGGTGTTGTCTACGAAATTTAGAAAAGTTAAACCCATGAGACATATCACCTAGACCAATGGTAACAACATCCTTTTTGCAGTCTATCTTAGCATTAACAGTGTTTAAGAAGGGTCTACCAAATATAATGGGACAAAAGCTATCTTGTGGGGACAAGAAATCAGCAGGATATTTAGTTTTCCCACACAAGACTTCAACATCTCTAACAACCCCAATTGGTGAAATAGTATCTCTATTGGCAAGCTTAATGGTAACATCAATTTCTTCTAACTCAGCGGGTGCAATATCATGCATAATTTCTTTGTATAAGTCAATAGGTATTGCACTAGCACTAGCACCCATATCACACAAGCCATGATAACAATGATCTCCTATTTTAACAGAAATAACAGGCATGCCTACCACAGGTCTATGTTTATCTTTAGCACTAGGTTTAGCAATTCTAGCAGTCTCATCACAGAAATAAATAACATGCCCATCAATATTATCAGCCAAGAGATCTTTAACAATAGCAATATTAGGTTCAACTTTAACTTGCTCAGGAGGTGTATAGGTTCTAATATTGCTTTTACGAACCACAGTTGAAGCTTTAGCATGATCCTTTATTCTAACAAGGAAAGGTGGTTTCTCAACATAAGCAGTAGGAACAATACGATCATTATAAGTGATAGTCTTTTCTTCAACTTTAATAGGTGCAACTACTTTTACTTCTATGGGAGGATGATATTTAAACCACTTCTCCTTAGGGAGATCAACGTGAGCAGCAAAATATTCACAAAAAGAAGCTACTATCTCAGAGTCAAGTCCATATTTAGTGCTGAATTTACGGAAAACATCGGTCTCCATAAAAGATTTAACACAATCAAACTTAGGTGTTATACCTGACTCCTTACCTTCGTCGAGGTCACAATCTTCAGAGTTGCGTTTAATTCTTTCCAATAAATCCCATTTTAATTCAATAGTCTTCATCATAAAAGAACCAGTACAAGAAGTATCGAGCATGGTGTGATTGTTGTCAGAAAGCCGAGCATAAAAGTTTTGAATAATCATTTCTCTTGAGAGCTCATGATTGGGGCATGAATATAACATTGACTTAAGCCTCCCCCAAGCTTGAGCGATGATTTCTCCTTCGCGAGGCCAAAACTTATATATATAATTACAATCACGATGAACAAGATGCATAGGATAAAACTTCTGATGAAATTCCAATTTCAATCGTTTATAGTTACATGATCCCATATCATCACATAGCCTATACAATGTCAATGCATCTCCCTTCAAAGATAAATGGAAGACCTTCTTCTTGATAACATCATCGGGCATACCCGCAAGCTTAAATAATCCACAAACTTCATCCACATATATTAGGTGCTCATCAGGATGTAATGTTCCATCTCCTGCAAAAGGATTAGCTAGCAGTTTCTCTATCATACCCGAAGGAATTTCAAAGTAGACATTTTCATTTTCAGTAGGTTCAGTAGGTTGAGGAGCAACTCTTTGCTCTACTGGTCAGGGTGAAGATACCCCGAACAAGCCCCTCAGAGGATTACTTTCCATAGTAACAAGTGACAGTAAATTTCAGCACACTATATAAATTTTTCCTTAATAAATTCCACCTACCAAAGGCGCTTCACTCCTCGGCAATGGCGCCAGAAAAGAGTCTTGATGACCCACAAGTATAGGGGATCTATCATAGTCCTTTCGATAAGTAAGAGTGTCGAACCCAACGAGGAGCAGAAGGAAATGATAAGCGGTTTTCAGCAAGGTATTCTCTGCAACCACTGAAATTATAGGTAATAGATAGTTTTGTGATAGGATAATTTGTAACGAGCAACAAGTAAAAAAATTAAATAAAGTGCAGCAAGATGGCCCAATCCTTTTTGTAGCAAAGGACAAGCCTGGACAAACTCTTATATAGAGAAAAGCGCTCCCGAGGACACATGGGAATTATCGTCAAGCTAGTTTTCATCACGTTCATATGATTCACGTTCGGTACTTTGATAATTTGATATGTGGGTGGACTGGTGCTTCGGTGCTGTCCTTACTTGGACAAGCATCCCACTTATGATTAACCCCTATTGCAAGCATCCGCAACTACAAAAGAAGTATTAAGGTAAATCTAACCATAGCATGAAACATATGGATCCAAATCAGCCCCTTACGAAGCAACGCATAAACTAGGGTTTAAGCTTCTGTCACTCTAGCAACCCATCATCTACTTATTACTTCCCAATGCCTTCCTCGAGGCCCAAATAATGGTGAAGTGTCATGTAGTCAACGTTCACATAACACCACTAGAGGAGAGACAACATAAATCTCATCAAAATATCGAACGAATACCAAATTCACATGACTACTAATAACAAGACTTCTCCCATGTCCTCAGGAACAAACGTAACTACTCACAAAGCATATTCATGTTCATAATCAGAGGGGTATTAATGTGCATAATGGATCTGAACATATGATCTTCCACCAAATAAACCAACTAGCATCAACTACAAGGAGTAATCAACACTACTAGCAACCTACAGGTACCAATCTCAGACTTAGAGAAAGAATTGGATACAAGAGATGAACTAGGGTTTGAGAGGAGATGGTGCTGGTGAAGATGTTGATGGAGATTGGTCCCCTCCCGATGAGAGGAGCGTTGGTGATGACGATGTCGATGATTTCCCCCTCCCGGAGGGAAGTGTCCCTGGCCGAACAGCTCTGCCGGAGCCCTAAATTGGTTCCGCCAAGGTTCTGCCTCGTGGCGGCGGAGTCTCGTCCCGAAAGCTTGCTTATGATTTTTCTTCGGACGAAAGACTTCATATAGCAGAAGATGGGCACCGGAGGGCCACTAGGGGGCTCACGAGGCAGGGGCACGCCCAGGGTGGTAGGGCGCGCCCCCACCCTCGTGCCCAGGGTGTGGGTCCCCTCTGGTATTTTCTTCGCTCAGTATTTTTTATTATTTTCAAAAATAACTTCCGTGGAGTTTCAGGACTTTTGGAGTTGTGCAGAATAGGTCTCTAATATTTGGTCCTTTTCCAGCCCAGAATTCCAGCTGCTGGCATTCTCCCTCTTTATGTAAACCTTGCAAAATAAGAGAGAATAGGCATAAGTATTGTGACATAATGTGTAATGACAGCCCATAATGCAATAAATATCGATATAAAAGCATGATGCAAAATGGACGTATCACCCATCGTGAGCCATGCATCGAGCCTGGCCCGCGAGCACTTGGCGCCCGCACTGTTTCGCCCCCCAACAGGCAGCCGCATGCATGCTACGGGCCTGGGGGTTATTGTCGGGCCCGTGAGACAGGGGGTACCCAGGCCCGTCTGACTACGGCCCAGTGCGCAACGCATGTCCTGGGCCCAGCGGCTGGCCCACCACCAAGCTTTTGACCAAGACCCTCGCGAGGCCCCCACGTGAGGCGCATGACAGCAAGCATCATTAGGAGCCTCGTGAGGCCCCATCGTGAGGTGGCTTCCCAAGGCTGCCTCCAGAGGCCCCTCATGGAGGCGTACGAGTCAAGGGTAGTTCGGCGGACTCACGCGACCTTGTGTCTTCACGTGCGTGACACACGTGGTGACGAGCGTTTCCAGAGGCCGTGCCGGCAGGCACAGATGTGGAGGCCTTCCTCTTTTGTGCTATGGGAGCAAGGCCATCCACCAGTTCCCAAAGCAATCCCCAATGGTTGCTGATTCGGTCTAAGAGGATCAAGACAGCCGGCGGGCCAGGACGAAGGTCATCACCGAGCCCACCGGCGCGTCATGGACGATGGCTTTGCAAGTGAAGACCACTTTTGTCAGGATAGACATAGCCCTGTCCCCTTTCAAACTGGCCATTGTGGCAACCCCTCCCGCAGAGTGTTTTGAGGGAAGAGGCCAAGGCGCATATAAAAGAGGGCAGGGTGCCGCCGTAGATGGGATCGACTCTTGGTCCTGACACATTGTATTCTCATTCTCGCTCGTGAGAGCAATCCATCCACAAGAAGGAGTAGGGTCTTACACCGCAAGATGGCCCGAACCTGGGTAACTGTGTGTCCACTGTCCTTCTCCTCTAGCACAAACTCGTCGGAGCGTCCCTGGGAGGTTGTGAGGTCGCGAGGCATAGTTGAGCGGTAGCAGTGAGCGCACCGTAGAGTTCGAACCTCTTGGGTCCCCGGAGCCCTAATTCTGACAGACGCCATCTACCTCGACTTCTTTACCAAGGTTGTGGATTAGCTCGAGGCCGGTGCGAAGAAAGTGGACGAGATCATGGAGGAGGAATGATGCGATCTCCTCAGCCAGGCAGCGACACGCGTCTTCAGCCAACTTTCCACCGCGACCCCAATTTTGACTTTGACTCGGTGATTGCTCCCATTCCGGAGGAGCTTAGCGGCGTCCTTGAGAAGGTAGTAGAGGACCAAGTGGATGTGCTACACCTTCAGTTCTCCCGCGACACCAGCGAGGATCAAGGCGGAGCTGAAAAAGAAGGGGATGGTAGCGGCGGCGGCGACGACGAGGTATCTCCTTAAGCCACCCCTCTGTTTTCTTGCTCGGTGTTGATCATGGCCTCGCGGAGGCACAGAGATGATGACTTTTTGTACAAGTACATAGTGTTGTAATAGATGTTCACGCTCTAGCGAGACTTCCTCTCAATACTTGCTTTTTTTCCTTTTGCCCACCTTTGTGTTATGCACCATTAGGACCTAGCCCCCTTGTGTGCGTCAGCCGTCATGGGTACATCATGTCGCGGTGCCTGGATGGCCCGAGAGGTGAGGGGCACTAAGAGCTCACAAGGGCCCTGAGGCACGCCGCTTAGGATGCTGTTCCCTGACGGGTATGCGGTTCGTGCGAGGGAGAGACGCCAGCGCTCATGAGATTGCGCGAAGTGGGCTCGAGAGATGTCGCGAGGTGTTTAGGATTATCTTTTGTGGGATGCCACATCTTGTGAGGCCACTTGCCAATGGGGCGCGTCTCACGGGGCCCCTGCTCAAGGAATCTCCCCGCGAGGTGCCGCTCTTGATATTTTCCGGGGCGGTCTGCTCTTAGGTAATCCTTGCAGGGCAGGTTCAGTCCCAGGGAACGACGCACGCTCGTCGGCTCACTCATGGGTGTCACCCGAGGAGATCAGACACCAAGAACCTTGGCAGGGTGGCGTGTACGGGGCAGGCCTGCGAGCCAGAGCCCGGTTACTTGGGTTCCTCTGCGCTGCTGGGACTGACCCGAGCGTAGGCACCGTGTCTAGCCCCCGCTCGCACGAGGCCGAGGAGGAAGGTGGCAAGCACCTGCGGCTCGTGAGGCAAAAAGGATGCAACAAAATCAACACAAATCGGAATACCAAAGTTTTGCAGAAGGAAAAATCACCAATGTAATTATACAGTGAAAAAGAAGAAAGGTGGCTGTCGTGTCCTGCACGGATCATCTTAAGGTTGGTGCAACCGGTGGGGTGCCCTCATTTCGATTGTTCCGCCAGCGCGGGGCATGGGGCTTCCACCGGGGTGTGTGATGAGGACATCAATACCAATGTTACACCCACATCCCCTACTGATATACATACTGGACCAATTACTAGAGCTCACGCACACCAATTGAATTACCAGGTACTTTTGTTTCTTGGGGACAATTCTATTGTTCATGAGAATATGATGCTACCTAAATTGGATACATTTGTGTTTATTACTAATAAAAGGCCTAGCATGGACAAGAGGGACGAACACTGGAGTAGGATCAGCATGGAGATGAAGGCGCGCGCGAAGGGATCCAGAATGGCGTTTCTAGTGCATATTTGAGCACTTTGAAGCCTTCGTGATGACCTACAAGGACATGGACGAAATATAGAAGATGCCCCTTCTTAAATTTCGTCCATAGCTTATTTTAGGTGTTGCGCCACCTTATTTTTGGGCCAGGCCCACGTAATTTTGAAATACTTAAGTATATGCTGTTTCTAGAATCAGTATGTGTGGGCAAACGAAGTTAGGGTTGGTTTCATACCCCTCCTACAAGGGACTACGAAATTCCCCCTACTCCTCCATATATATAGCCTTTAGGGCATCATTTATACTTTGGGTTTTGTTTAGATAAATAGTTCGCCATAGCTGCAACTTTGCGTACTTCGTTTGTGTTCAACGACCAGACCAAGACATCACAGAACCCCACTTGATCAATAAAGCTTTCCTATTTTATTTGCAATATCCAGATTCCTATATCAGTTTCTTGCTTGTTCTTTGTTTGCTTGCAGGAAATAGACCCTCATGGTCAGGTTGATCATTTTCCGGCGTGGTCAATAACCTCTCGGAGTTGGTTTAGCAATTGCTAAGGCGCGACGTCCTCGCACGTTCGTAGTCAGATCATCAAAGTCTACTCCACGAAAAATGATAGCCACCATCTCATCAAAAGACGAGACACCTTTGCCTCTATATCAAGTGGTATCAGATTTCTAGGTTGCTCGGTGAGATTCTATAGTTTTTCATAGTTTAGATCAAGTGCATTCTTCATCCATATAGTCCACGAAAAAACCATTAAAACATTGGGGTTAGTTCATCATATCTGAACAATCTGAGCCTTTGCATAGTCTTTTTAGTATTTTGCTTTGTTGAATTTGCGGTTGCATCGTCGTGTCAAGTTGCTGGTCTTAGAGTCTAGTCTTTTAGAGTTTCGAGTTCTGGTTGTAAGTTGTCACGCCGCCGCCGCACCATCATCATCACCCCTGCCATCTACCACCACCGCTTATCCGCCATGCTCTGAATCCATATACCACCACCAATCTGTATCCACATACCACCACCGATCCGTAGCCATATACCACCACCAATCTGTATCCACATACCACCACCGATCTGTAGCCATATACCACCACCGCTACCATATCCCACCACCGCTGCCATATACCACCATTTCTGCCATATCCAACCAGCATATATCCACCACCAATCTGAGTTCTTTTCATATTAGGTTTGGTTTCGAGATCCATCTATTTTCCGATTTGTGTTTCCTTGCCCGAGTAGGTTTTGAAAAAAAAATGGCGACTGAAAATATTTTTCCCTATCCCGTTTTAGCCTTTTCTGAGTCTTTTGAGACACGTGCCATCATGCTGATTTTTTATCTCACTTTTTAGTCGTCACTGCCCTGATTTCTGAAGAAAAAAATAGTCATGTTATTTTGAATTGGGAGAGCTTTGATGCACTCGCCGTTATAGTGATTTTCGGCAAAAAAAAAGGAGCGCAAAAAAAAGAGTGCGATTTTTTTTCTGAATGTGCTTTTCGGTTGTTTCCGTGCAGCTCCATGATTTTGTTAGTGTTCTAGGCTCGCGTCTCTAGCATGGTCTAGCCTAGGACTAGCATAGTGTCGTCGTTGAGCGTTTATTCAACTTTGTATCTCTGAGTTGATTATTGCTGACATTTTTGCTACTATATCATAAGCCTTCCCAGCTCCGCATACATCTACATCCTGCATTTGACACCACCTAGCAATCACTATGTCGAAGCTTTGAGAGTTTTCACTACAACGGTTGCCGATCACCACCTACTGCTGGGTAAGAACAAGTAAGAATTTCAGATTTGCTTGACGGTTTTGTGACACCCCACCATCACCACTTTCTAGTAGTCTGTAGGATCATATTTTTGTGTGTTTCTATTGCTGCTAACCATGGCAGGACCACAAGCCGACAAGATTGATTGGGAGAACATGACGAAGAAGGAGCTTCACGATAAATTTCAACAAATGTTGGGTCAACAGGTGGAAGACGTGATGGCCAAATTTGGAAAGGCCCTGGAGAAGATTGATGATATTGAGAAGAAAATTGACACCAAGTTGGACGCCAAGTTCGATGAAGTATTCACGAGTCTACCACAACCACCACCTGCATCTGCTGCACCATTGCAACAACAACAACCACCACCTCCACGTCACGAAACAGCCCTCCGCTGAGCGGGCCGTGTTGCTCTTGAGCCCAGACAAAATTCTGGTGCCGCTGCTACTGCTGTTGATGCTTCTGTAGCTCCTATTGCTACTATAGAGGTGGAGGACCATTACGAGGATGAGGTTGACCAAAATCAGAACTACGTGCAACCACCAGCACCACCACCACTGGGTCGTCCTCATACATATCAGCGCAACTGTAGGGCTGCACCACCACCACCTAAGGTACGAGATCATGACCATCTTCCTACACTAAAATTGAATATTCCACCATTTGAGGGTAGATATGTTCCTGATATATATCTTACTTGGGGATTAGAAACTAAACAATGTTTTACATGTTTACAATATCATGAGGAGAGACGTGTTCCTGCTGTTGTTTGTGCTTTCACTAGTTTTGCATGTGTTTGGTGGTCTGAACATTGTAAATTATATCCTATTCCAGCTGCTTGGGCTGCTTTGAAAACTGCTATGCGTACTCATTGGGTTCCACCATACTATCAACGTGAATTACTTCAAAAATTGCAGCGTTTAAGACAAGGAAAAATTATGTAGAAGAATATTATCAGGAATTACAAACTGACATGATTCGATGTGGTATTGTTAAGGATAATGAAGCTATGCTTGCACGTTTTATGGGTGCATTAAATAAAGAGATTCAGACCATTCTAGATTATAAGGAGTATAATAATTTCACTCATTTATTCCATCTTGCTTGCAAAGCTGAACGTGAAGTCCAGGATCGACAGGCATTGGCGCGAACTAATTTTTATGCAGGTCGATCTTCATCATGGACACCACATACATCCTCTACTCCCACACGTCCTACTGCAGCACCACTGACTTCAGCCACCAATTCCAACCGAGATACAAGAAAACATGCACCACCACCACCATCTGCTAGGAGTACACCTTCTGGGCCTGCCGAGAGGTCTTCTCCATTCATGGCATCAACAGGGCACACACATGATATTATTTGTCGTCGTTGTAAGGGAAGAGGTCATTCTGCGAGAGAATGCCAATCTCCGCATGTTATGATTGCCACTGAGGATGGTGGGTATGAGTCTGCTAGTGATTATGATGAGGAGACTTTGGATCTTACTATAAGTGAAGAACATGGTGGAGATTATTCTGATCATGAGATGCAATACATGGCTGCTAAAGATGCTGACAGGAATGGAAGTTTAATTGCTCAAAGTGTTTTGAGTGTGCAGGTCACACAAGCTGAGCAAAATCAGAGGCATAATTTGTTCCATACAAAAGGAGTTGTGAAGGAACGTTCTGTTCATGTCATCATAGATGGAGGGAGCTGCAAAACCTTGGCTAGCATGGAGATGGTGAAGAAGCTATCTCTCACCACAAGACCACATCCACAATGTTACTACATCCAATGGTTCAACAATTGCGGCAAGGTTAAGGTAACACGTACTATTCATGTGCATTTTAGTATCTCTACATATGCTGATTATGTTGATTGTGATGTGGTACCCATGCAAGCATGTTCCTTATTACTTGGTAGACCATGTCAATTTGATAAAAATTATGTACACCATGGTAGAAACAATTAGTATACTCTTGTTCACAAGGATAAACATATTATTTTGCTTCCGATGACTCCTGATTCCATTTTGAAAGATGATATTAATAGAGCTAATAAAGCAAAACAGGAGAAAAATAAGAGCGAAAATCAGATTGTGGCAAAAGATTTTGAGCAACAAATGAAGCCTAATAATAAACCATCTAGTGTTGCTTTTGAAATTAAATTGAAAAGCCCATGTTTACTTGCCACCAAATCTGATATTGATGATCCAGATTTCAGCAAATCTGTTTGCTATGCTTTTGTGTGCAAAGAGGCGTTATTTTCATTCGAGGACGTGCCTTCCTCTTTGCCTCCTGCTGTCACTAACATTTTGCAGGAGATCACTGAAGTTTTTCCACAAGACGTGCCACCAGGATTACCACCTATTCGCGGGATTGAGCATCAGATTGACTTAATTCCCGGTGCTTCGCTGCCAAATCGTGCGCCATAACGTACCAATTCAGAGGAGACGAACGAAATTATGCCTCAAGTACAGGAGCTGCTCGATACATGTTATATACGTGAATCTCTTAGTCCTTGTGTTGTTCCTGTTATAGTAGTGCCAAAAAAGGATGGTATGTCGTGTATGTGTGTTGATTGTAGAGGCATTAATAATATTACTATTCATTATCGTCATCCTATTCCTAGGCTAGGTGATATGCTTGATGAATTGAGTGGCTCTACAATATTCTCCAAAGTTGATTTGCGTAGTGGATACCATCAAATTCCTATGAAATTGGGAGATGAATGGAAAACAACATTTAAAACTAAGTTTGGTTTATATGAGTGGTTAGTCATGCATTTTGGGTTAACTAATGCACCTAGTACTTTCATGAGATTAATGAACGAGGTTTTACGTGCTTTCATTGGACGATTTGTGGTAGCCTATTTTGATGATATACTAATTTATAGAAAATCTTTGGAAGAACATTTGGAACATTTACGTGTTGTTTTTATTGCTCTACGTGATGCACGTTTGTTTGCTAACCTTGGGAAGTGCACCTTTTGCACTGACCAAGTATCTTTTCTTGGCTATGTTGTTACTCCACGGGGAATTGAAGTTGATAAAGCCAAGATTGAAGCTATTGAGAGTTGACCGCAGCCCAAAACGGTCACACAAGTGAGGATTTTTCATGGACTCGCTGGTTTCCATAGGCGTTTTGTGAGAGATTTTAGCACCATTGCTGCACCTCTCAATGAGCTTACAAAGAAGGATGTGCCTTTTGTTTGGGGTACCACACAGGAAGAAGCCTTTACGGTATTGAAAGATAAGTTGACACATACTCCTTTACTCCAACTTCCTGATTTTAATAAGACTTTTGAGTTTGAATGTGATGCTAGTGGAATTAGATTGGGAGGTGTGTTATTACAAGATGGCAAACTCGTTGCATAGTTTTCTGAAAAATTGAGTGGGCCTAGTCTGAATTACTCTACTTATGATAGGGAATTATATGCTCTTGTTCGGACTTTAGAAACATGGCAACATTATTTATCGCCCAAAGAATTTGTTATTCATTCTAATCATGAATCTTTGAAACATATTGAAACTCAAGCAAAACTGAACCGTAGACATGCTAAATGGGTTGAATTCATTGAGACTTTCCCTTATGTCATTAAATACAAGAAGGGTAAAGAGAATGTTATAGTGATGCATTGTCTCGCTGTTATACTATGCTTTCACAACTTGAATTTAAAATATTTGGTTTGGAGACCATCAAATATCAATATGTGCATGATCCTGAATTTAAAGATGTATTGCAGAATTGTAAAGAAGGGAGAACATGGAACACGTTCGTCATTAATGATGGATTAGTGTTCCGTGCTAACAAGCTATGCATTCCAGCTAGCTCTGTTCGTCTTTTGTTGTTGCAGGAGGCGCATGGAGTAGGATTAATGGGACACTTTGGCGTGAAGAAGAAGGTGGATGTACTTGCTACACATTTCTTTTGGCAAAAGATGAGATGGGATGTTGAGCGCTTTGTTGCTCGCTGCACTACATGTCAAAAGACTAAGTCACGACTCAATCCTCATGGTTTATATATGCCTTTGCCTATACCTAGTGTTCCATGGGAGGATCTATCTATGGACTTTGTTTTGGGTTTACCTCGAACAAAGAAGGGGAGGGATAGCATATTTGTTGTCGTGAATAGGTTCTCGAAAATGGCATACTTTATACCATGTCATAAAAGCGATGCTGCTGATTTGTTCTTTCGTGAAATTATTCGCTTGCATGGTGTGCCGAATACTATTGTTTCATATTGTGATACTAAATTTCTTAGCCACTTTTGGAGATGTTTGTGGGCTAAGTTGGGGACTAACTGCTTTTTAGTACTACTTGTCACGCCCAAACTGATGGACAAAATGAAGTAGTCAATAGAACATTGTTTACTATGCTTAGGGCTATTTTGAAGAATAACAAGAAAATGTGGGAAGAATGCTTGTCTCGTATTGAATTTGCTTATAATCGTTCACTGCATTCTACTACTAAGATGTGCCCTTTTGAAATTGTATATGGTTGCCTACCTCGTGCACCTATTGATTTGTTGCCTCTTCCATCTTCGGAGAAGGTTAATTTTGATGGTAAATAACATGCTGAATTGATCTTAAAAATGCATGAGCTAACTAAGGAGAACATTGAGCGTATGAATGCCAAATATAAACTTGCTGGAGATAAGGGTAGAAAACGTGTTGTGTTTGCACCTGGAGATCTTGTTTGGTTACATTTACGTAAGGATAGATTTCCTGATTTGCGCAAATCAAAGCTAATGCTACGTGTTGATGGTCCTTTTAAGGTGTTAGAGAAAATAAATGATAATGCATATAAACTTGAGCTGCCTACAGATTTTGGGGTTAGTCCAACATTGCTGATTTGAAGCCTTATTTGGGTGAGGAAGATGAGCTTCTGTCGAGGACGACTTCATTTCAAGAAGGGGAGGATGATGAGGACATCAATACCATTGTTACACCCACAGCCCCTGCTGCTATACATACTGGACCAATTACTAGAGCTCGCGCACGCCAATTGAATTACCAGGTACTTTCGTTTCTTGGTGAAAATTCTAATGTTCATGAGAATATGATGCTGCCTAAATTGGATACCTTTGTGGTTATTACTAATGAAGGGCCTAGCATGGACAAGAGGGATGAACACTGGAGTCGGATCAAGCATGGAGATGAAGGCGCGCGCGAAGGGATTCAGAATGGCGTTTCTAGTGCATAATTGAGCACTTTGAAGCCTCTATGATGACCTGCAAGGACATGGACGAAATATACAAGATGCCCCTTCATAACTTTCGTCCATAGCTTATTTTAGGTGTTGCACCACCTTATTTTTAGGCCAGGCCCATGTAATTTCGAAATACTTACGTATAGGCTGTTTTTAGAGTCCATATGTGTGGGGAAACAAAGTTAGGGTTGGTTTCGGACCCCTCCTACAAGGGGCCACGAAATTCCCCCTACTCCTCCATATATACAGCCCTTAGGGTATCGTTTAGACTTTGGGTTTTGTTTAGATTAAAAGTTCGCCATAGCTGCAACTTCGCGTACTTCGTTTGTGTTCGACGACCAGACCAAGACGTCACAAAACCCCACTTGATCAATAAAGCTTTCCTCTTTTATTCGCAATATCCGGATTGCAATTTTAGTTTCTTGCTTGTTCTCTGTTTGCTTGCAGGAAATAGACCCTCGTGGTCAAGTTGATTGTGCTCCAGCGTGGTCAATAACCTCCCGGAGTTGGTTTAGCGATTGCTAAGGTGCGACGTCCTCGCATGTTCGTAGTCGGATCGTCAAAGTCTACTCCACCAAAAAGATAGCCGCCATCTCATCGGAAGATGGGACACCTTTGCCTCTATATCAGTGTGGGTATGATCGGGATTCTATCGTTCCGCCGGTGTGGGGCATGGGGCTTCCACTTGGGCGTGGGCATGATCATGGTTCGATTGTTCTACCAGCACGGAGCTTGGGGATTCCACTTGGGCGTGGGCATGATCGCGGTTCGATCGTTCCGCCAGCGCGGAGCATGGGGCTTCCACATGGGCGTGGGCGAGAGCTCTCATATGCCCACCAGGCGGCGTATTGAGAGTCTGCGGGGCGTGTACAGCCCCACATCGTTCGTCCGTGTGTCGGTCACGGGTAGAACTCGTGGAGATGCTGGATGTTCCATGCGTTAGGCATGGGAGCTCCATCCTCCATCTACAGACGGGCGGCGCCTGGTCTGGAGACATGGACGACCCGGAAGGGGGCCTCCCACATGGGCGAGAGCTTGTCGAGCCCCTCTCTTGAGAGGAACCGATGCAGATAAGGTCTCTGACCTTGAGCATATGAGGCCGGATGTCGCGGCAGTGGTGGTGGCGTAGGGCCTGTTGGTACCTTACGGCGTGAAGAGCAGCCTGGTGGCGGGCCTCAGTGAGGAAAAGTAAGTCGACGTCCCGCGAGTCATCCTAGCGTGCTTCATCAAATGCCAAGACTTGTGCGGTGCCATGCTTAAACTCCGAGGGAAGGACCGCCTCGGCCCCGTAGACGAGGAAGAAGGGGGTCTCACCGGTGGGCTTAGTCGCCGTGGTGTGGATGGACAAAAACACGGATTGTAGCCCATCGTGCCAACCCCTGCCGTAGGCCTCAGGTTTCTTCTTGATGCTCCTTGTGTTGAGGCCTTTTAGGACCTCAGCATTGGCACACTCAGCCTGATCATTGCTCCGCGGGTGTCCCACCGAGGCGTAGCATATCTACGTACCAAGGTTGGCGCAGTAGGACTTGAAGAGGCCGCTTGTTAACTGGGAGCCGTAGTCGGTGATGATACAGTTGGGGACGCCGAATCGGCTCACAAGGCCCTTGATGAACTTGAGGGCCGAGCCTGTCGGGATGGTGCACACGGGCTTGACATCCGCCCACTTTGTGGATTTGTTGATAGGGATGTAGAGGTATCGGTAGCCGCCAGCCAGGTCGGGGAAGGGCCCCAGTATGTCCAGCCCCCATACCGCAAAGGGCCATGAGAGTGGGATTGTCTAGAGCCCATGCGGAGGCTGGTGGATTTTCTTGGCATGGAACTAGCAGGCTTCGTAGGATTGGACCAGCTTGGCGGCATCGCGGAGTGTTGTGGGCTAGTAGACGCCGCTGCGGAACACCTTACCGGCGAGGGTACGTGATGAGAAGTGGTGCCCGCTATCTCCTCTGTGAATGCCGGTGAGCTGTTCACGGCCTTGCTCTTCTAAGATGCATCGCAGCGAAACGCCATTGGGGTGCTTGATGAGGTCACCTATTATAGGTAGGGTCAAGGACCCATCATCTGGAGCCCACAGGGGCCCCCTCACCATTATGGGTAGGCCCCTGGACCATAGCAGCATTTAGATCTTCATAGCAGGAAGTCCACTCAGATGCCTCGACGACACTCGGATGACTACCTGTCACTCGGCTGGACAACCACCACTCGAACTGAAGAGGTGAAGGGATGGTGTGTGTCAGAACCGGGGCTCCGCTGACCCTGGGAATGGTTCGAACTCTGGGTGTGCTCGAAGGACTCCGCTCTAATACTGCTCACCGCTCACTACCTCATAGGGATGCTCCGCGTGCTCGAGTGAGATGGAGAAGCAATGGACACGCTGATTTACCCAGGTTCGGGCCACCTTGCGGTGTAAAACACTACTCCTGCTTTGTGGTGGATTTCCTCGCGAGGAGGATGAGGATGAACTAGTACAAGGGAAGCAAGAGTGCTTGACCCGGATACCTCTCTCTACGGTGGAGACTAGACTATACTTATATTGGCCTGGGTCCTCTTCCCCCGAAAACTCTAGGCGGGAAGGGATGCCACAACGGCCAAATTCGAAGGGGGACAGGAGTACATCCTATCCTGACTAAAGGTGATCTTCGCCTGCAAAGCTTCTGGTCGTGATGAGCTGGTGGGCTCGGCGATGACCTCTGTCCCGGCGAGCTAGTGGTCTTGGTCTTGTTGCACCGAAGAGGTAAGCTTTGGGGATTCCATGGGAACCCGCGTGCTGGCTTTGTTCCTTTAGCACCAAAGAGGAAACTGTCCTGGACTGCGCCCGCTAGCGCCCTTCTGGCCCTCGTCATGGCTCAAGTCACCACATGCCTCGTGAGGCGTGGTGCGAGCCTAGAGTTGTCCGCCCCTTGAGAGGCAGCCTCAGGAGTTCGCTCCTTAGGAGGTCTTGATGTAGTTCGCCTGGCGAAGCGGGGATCCTCGCGAGGGTCTTGCTCGTGAAGTCCTGGCGCAGGGCCGCACCAGACCATTGGTGGAGCCACATGCTGGGCCGTCGGCAGACGGGCCTGGGTACCCCCAGTCCCAGAGCCCTGATAGTAGCCCCCCAGGCCTGCGGAGCGCTCGACCTTGCTCAGAAGAGGAGACAACAAGGCAAGGGAGAAGCGAGGCGGGACCTAACCGCCTGCTGGCCATGCTCGACGCGTGGCGCACAACGGGGCATGGACGCCCCCACTTCCCCATGTCGCCTCGGGAACTGCCCAGGCTGACATAAAGCTTGGCTCGTGCCATGGGTCCATCATTGCTCTAAAGGTGAGGGGGCGCATGCTGGCCTTGTCCGATTGCTTATAAGAGGGCGAAGGGGCGGAGCCCTCGGGCCATTCTGTCTTCTCGCCTTTCCGTCTTCAACCCTTGCCACAGCAGGCATGGCGCCCTTGAGAAGGTTCACCGCCGCCGAGAAGGGCAAGGCAAAGCAAGAGGTATCGGAGCCACCGCAGCCTGCCAGAGGGCGTTGCTGCCCTCGTAAGTCCACCGCTATGCCTGCGGCGCTTCCCCGGGGGCGCGGGTGCCCACCATTGGTGGCCCACACTGGTTTCGGCGGTCGCAGGAAGAACCCTTCCCGCGGACGCAGTCGTGGGGGTCGAGGCAGCCGTGGCCAAGGAGGGGAGAGACGGCGCGCTCCCTTGGCCGCCTCGGGCATGGGCCCACTCCGCCGACTCGGCCGGCAAGTTTTTCATGTGTATGGACAACCTGCCCCGCACCTGGCTCCAGCTCCCGGGGGAACTGGCGGCGGATGTGCCTCTTGGGTTGTGGTTGCAGCCGGATGGCTACTGCAGCAGGTCCTCCTGGGTGGAGGCTTCGTGTACCTGACTCGAGGATGGAAGTCGTTTGCCCGCACTCGCGGCTTGAAGGGGGGCATACCCTCCACTTCAAGTTCGACGGGGTGTTGACGCTCTTCATGAAGATCTTTGGGGAGATCGGCTGCCGCCTCGGATGCTGCCCGGAGGGCGACAGCAGCGGCAACGACCACCTTTCTCTGGCGACGACGACCACATCAGCAGTGGCAACTTCTGCGGTGAACATGCCCTTGGTTGTGGCCATGGAGCCTCCAACGATGATGGCACCTCCTTCGAGGGAAGCAGGAGAAACGACGACTACGACGAGCCGCCATGCCGCCGCATCAAGGTGGAGGATTACTCTCACTAGGCGCCCACGACATCAAAGGTGGAGGAGATTTCTTTTGTTCTTTCATGCACTTGGATGAGATGGGCCTCGTGGGGGCGTGTAAGAAACTGCGGCGCTTGTGCCTTTATTTTAATACTTCTATCTTGCGTTTAAATCGCTGTGGCATCTCTCGTTTGGGCTCGGTGTGATGCCCCGAGACCGATGCTCCAGTTGCCTTCCATTTATTTCGTTGACCTCGTCTGTTTCAATTGATTGTTGCATTCATCATCGCATCATCCGCGTTGCATGGGCACTTGTGTCATCATTCTTTTCAAACTTGCAGTCATCCATAGTTGCTGGGTCTCCCAGTTCTCACCGTTATCCATTCTGAGTCCATCCACACTCGCACGCGCCTGCGACACCTTCGAAATACTATTTTATAAGTGGGATAAAAATGTTATCGGAATGGGGTGGGAGTTGGCGTGCGGTCTTGTTATATTGTAGGTAGACCGCCTGCCAAATTTCATCGCATTCAGAGTCCGTTTGATGCCCCAACGGATAATTGTAGCGGCACTATAGTCGGTTTATCCGTCGAACGTTTTCGGTGCCACCGAAAACCCATACCGGGCTGCATTTCATCCCACTCTTCTCATCCCACACCTCCTACATAGCCCACCTAGACCAGCTAACCCCTCTATGGACCGGTGCCGTCCGATCGAGATCGGAGGGCTCCGGACCCCTCCTAACCCCTCAAAACCCTAGCCCCTGCTATATATGGACACCTCCCCTTCCAAATATGGCAGCCTACCCACTCCACCTACCTCTAGCCTTCCCCTCGGATCAGCCGCCACCCCACCTCCATTTTGGCTCTGATCCAACACCCTGCCACCTTTGGTGCTGCCCAAGCGGGCGAGCCGCCACTAGCCAATGGCGCGCTGCCACGTCACCCTTAGACGGCCTCTCCGCGCCACGGCCCGCTGAGCCCATCGTGGGCCCATGCGAGCCCGATCGTGCCCACCGCCACAGCCCCAGCACCCGACCACCTCCCTCGATCCCGATCTAGATCGGGAGAGGAGCCCGAGCTCTCTGCCTCGCCTCGCCGCCACCGTCCCTCGCCGCCTCAACCCTACCGCCACACTCGTCCGGCAACAGGAACCGCCGCCGGCGACCACCTATGCTGGACCCCGCCACCGGTGCTCCTACTTCCCTTAACCATCTTATTCTCCCTCTCTCCATCACCCTCTCTCTCCCGCAGGTACCCAACCACCGATGTGGACGCCGACCCTCAAGCTCGCCGATCTCGACGCCAATGCCGGGAACGGAGAGGCAGCCACCGGATCCGGCTTCTGGCGCCCGTCCCCGGCCTCCTTCTTGCCTCCTCAACCCCCCTGGGATCCCGCCTTACCAAGCCGCCACCGCCATGGTCCTGCCCGGGATCGAGCAAAGTTGCTCGTCCTACACGCACGCACAGCCGTGGGCTGTGCAATGCCCAAGGCCCAGTAGTGCCAAGGCCGGCCCAGCTCTGCCTCCCTCCTCGGCCCAGCTCTGCTTCCGCCCTGCTCCACTGAGCTGGCCCAAGTGGCCAATGGTAAGTGTCCCACCTATTCCACGCCCTGTCTGCAAGTTAGTTATTTGACGCTCGGATCTGTCAAAGGCTCATCTTTTCTGCAGTAAACATCATATATGCATTTTGAACTTGCTGTTACTTTGTGCATGGTTGTCCGATGGAAATGATTTATATATGAAAGTTGTTCTACGATGGTGGATTTTTCATGCGTAATAGAGTTCATATTCATGTCAAAATACTCATTGCAAAAGTGCATCCTTATGTTAAATGTTGAATCTTATAAAACAGTCAAACTTGTCATGATGTTTGCCACTCATCCCTTGCTCCTATGCATATGGTTCCTTCATGTGATTTGATCTATGTTATGTGTACTTTGAAGACATGCCCTAGGTTGCCATGTAAAGTTGTTGTATCATGTCTCTTTCTTGCTCTCAAGTTGCCAACATGATAAATTTGTCAATCTGTTAACAACATGTTCCATTTTGCAAAAATAATAGTAATTAATATGTGCATCATATGGGTTTGTTCCCATGGAGTAAGTTGGAGATTGCCGTGTCTACTACATGTCCATGTCATTGTAATAAATATTAAAATTTCTATGCTTGTTGTTGTGTGCATCGCAAGTCAGCACCTTGATGTTAATATTTTTTTCCCAGATCGAATTCATGGTTGCATATTGTGTTGATGATTCCCATGAACTTGTTGCTCCTATATATGACATGTTATATGATTTAAGATCCATGATATGTACTAGCATGCTATGCCATTTTATGCCATGATTAATCACTGTATCATATTTATTTCATGCCTTCAACATGCCATCATATTAACTCTGCTTATGTATATGCCCAGTTTTTAACCAAGTCCTAATCTATAACAGAACATTGCATTTTGCATGGATCATAGTAAATTAACCATGATGCTTATGAACCTAAACCTTAAAGGGGAATTGAAGTATGTTATCTCTACTTTAAGGTCATATCAAGTTTTTACCCATAAGGTTCCTGTAGGAAGTTGTTTTGACGCTTGGAATATGTCGAGTTACTGTTTTGGGCAGACTGTTATTCAAACTTGCTTTGTGTGTATGTGTTGAATCGTTGCTACGTTGTGCTCATGTACAATATGGAAATTGCTTATAATTGCATGTAGTTTCATCATATCATGTTGCATCCTTGATTTGAGTGTTTGTGATTGATGTTTGCATGCATTTTGCATCAATGCCATGTTAAACTTGTTTAGCTCTTCTCTTCTAGATCGTAGCTCCAAGTTAAATGATCTACCTATGTAAATTGACTACAAAAATGTGTAGATCATCGTGGTGCACTTTAAATGGCTGTTTAACCACTTTAACATTGTGTTTTAATCAGATCAGTACAAAATTCAAAATTTGCATCTGGGGAGTTTCCGGAATTGTCGTGTGCTGTTTCCGGCCTCATTTAAACTTGCTTTGATGTGGGATCTTTCATGCATCATCTCTTGCCATGAGTAACAACATTTATCCTTGTCATGCATCATACTTGCTTGAGCATCATGCCATGTTTATGCTTGTGTGTTTACTGTGTTGCTTGATTCTTTCCGGTTGTGCCTCTTCACAATAGTCCCCGGTTTCGTTGCGATTGTGAGGATTCGTTTGACTACGTTGGTTCGTCTACTTCATGGACTCGATCTCCTTCCAAGCCGGATCTCAGGCAAGATGACCATTACCTTGGATATCACTACTATCTTTGCTATGCTAGTTGTCTCGATGCTATCACTATATATGTCGCGCTACCTACCACTTGTTTGTCAAGCCTCCCAAATTGCCATGATAAGCCTCTAACTTTTTCCATCATCCCAGCAAACCGTTGTTTGTCTATGTTACCGCTTTGCTCAACCACTCTTATAGCGTTGCTAGTTGCAGGTGTAGTGCAGGTTGTTCCATGTTGTGACATGGGTATCGTGGGATATCACAATATCTTTTATTTAATTAATGCATCTATATACTTGGTAAAGGGTGGAAGGCTCAGCCTTTTGCTTGGTGTTTTGTTCCACTCTTGCCGCCCTAGTTTCCTTCATACCGATGTTATGTTCCTTGACGAGCGCTCCTAACACATGTGAGTGTATGGGAACCCCCTGACCAATCGCTTAGGAAAGAACTTCTCCAGCAAGGCCCAACATTGGTTTTAAAATTTGCCAACATAATAATACTGATAACTTGATTAACGCATAGGGAGTTAGAGCTACCCGAGGAGTCCTAATTCAACATAATACAAGAGGGCCAGTGTCGATGGTGTTGGTCCTAAATGGGCAGCCTGCGGGGTCACCACGGGGAAACTCGAGGACATGTTTTACTCGTAGCTTGTCCCATCCGGCCGTGCCCTGAGAACGAGATACGCGGCTCCTATCGAGATTGTTGCCACATCGGGCGGTCTTGCTGGATTAGTTTTACCTTTGATGAGAGGTAGGTTCACCGGGATTCCTTATCGAAAGCATTGTGTTCTTCATGGTGTGAGGATGCTCCATTGGATGCATGTGGTAGTTTATAGTAGATTAAGTTGGAGCACCCCTGCAGGGTTAAATCTTTTCGGAAGGCATGCCTGCGGTTATGTGGCAACTTGGAAATTTATAATATCCAGTTGTAGAGACCTAGACACTAAACCCGAAATAAAATACACCAACCGCGTGTGTAACCGTGACCGTCTCTTCTCGAAGAAGTTCAGGAAGACAACATGGTGGGGTTATGTTTGACTCGTAAGTAGTTCAGGATCACTTATTGATCATTACTAGTTTGCGACCGTTATGCGTAGCTACTCTTCTTACTATTGTACTCATAAGTTAGCCACCATACAATGCTTAGTGCTGCTGCAACCTCACCACTTATCCATTCCATACCCATTACACTTTGCTAGTCTTGGTACCCATGGTAATGGGATTGCTGAATCCTCATGGCACACAGATTACTACAACAACAGATGCAGGTACAGGTAATGTGATGACATGACGTGAGAGCAATGCTTGCTTGTTTTGGAGTTCTTCTTCTGCTTCTTCTTCTTCGATCGAGGGATAGGTTCCTGGTCGGCAGCCTGGGATAGCAGGGTGGATGTCGTTTGTGTTTTTGTTTGATTTCATCCATAGTCGGATGTTGCTCTTCTGTATGATGTTTGATGTATTCATGTGGCAATTGTATCCCTTGTATGTATCCCCAACTATTATGTACAAAGTACGATGTAATGATATCCACCTTGCAAAGTGTTTGAATATGCAGCTCTATCCTTGATGGGACCTTTGAGTTCCTCTCGGATAGGATCACATATTTGACATGATAAGTTGGTATCAGAGCCTCGACCGACCATAGGATCCCCTTTATTGACCGTAGCATGGCCGTTGTCGAGTCTAGAAGAAAAAATATATTTTTGGATCTAGTTATATCGGAGAGTAGGAATTCTTTTTACTCCTTATCCCCTTCATTGCTCCGGCGAGGATTTGTGACGTAGGTGTTTTGATTCTAGTCC
Source organism: Triticum aestivum (assembly GCF_018294505.1). Classification (NCBI taxonomy): domain Eukaryota; kingdom Viridiplantae; phylum Streptophyta; class Magnoliopsida; order Poales; family Poaceae; genus Triticum; species Triticum aestivum. Next base: position 244,820,798 of record NC_057799.1, read on the forward strand.
TCTTCCCCTTCAAATTTTCTTTAGGATCACGCGGGTATTTTTCGTTCGTTGCGATGTAAATCCTTTTCAACCGGTGCACTTCTCTTCAAGTTATTCCATCCTCTTCCTCTTTTGCAAGATCAATTATCAGTTTCTCAATGGTGTTCGTTTCGCCTGTCCCAAGATATTTACTTTTCCCACCCTCCCGCCCTTTTTCTTCATGGAGTCTGAAGTCTCGAATCAAGCATCAATTTTATTCATGCAAGCCTCTTCGTTCTTTCCTCAATTGTTCCAAGCGGTGAATTCTTGACCCGTTCATCATTGTTTGTCTCGTTTTATTTTCTGGTGGGTCAATTCTAGTTTTTCGGTGTGACCATATCCCTTTCCTCATTTCAAATGCTTTCTCATGCTGGAGCACCTCTTAATCATACACCTCTCCCTAGTCATATCCGGAGTGTAGAAGATATCTCAGAAGATTCACGTTTCATTCTTAATCCCTTCAAGCTAATTCAAGGTTGTTATCTCATTCAAGTTTCAATTGTTCTGGTGCATCATCTCTCTTCTTCAATCATCAACGGTGTTTCTTTTTAGAGCGCCCTAACCCACATGTTTTTCCCCAGGATCTTACTTGGCTCTTCTAATTTTTCCGGAGTTATTGTCAAATTCTTTTCATGTTTGACGTAAGAATGAATTTCATAAGTCAGATGACTCCTCCAAGATCGCCTTCAAATTATTTTCATCTTTGGCTCAATATTTCTGTTCAAGTTGTTCCGGATTGTCTCAACAATTTGGTGGTATCTCTCGTCATAATTCTCAAGGCGAAGAAGATTTTATCTTAAATGTTGCTCCGTATCTTCAAGATTCATGGTTCTAGCTTCATGCTATCCTCTAAAATTGTTCCGTTTGACAGAAATTCTTTTCTTACCCATCCAGAGTATTTCAGGAGTTGTTTTCATTTCGATTCTCTTGAGGCCATTTCATATTTTATTTCTTTCAACTTTCAGCTCTCGTTCTCCAATTCTTTCCGGTGCCTCGTTCGAGTATCCTCTATCAGCTCATGATCTCTTCGCTCTATTATATTTAAATTATCTCAAGTATCTTTGTTTGTTTTCCAATCCTTCCCCGTGATTAGCCCCTTTCCTCGTTCATTTTCAGTTCTCATGATGGTTTGTTCAAGATTCCTCTTCCTTTGTTATCATATTAATTCATTCATTCTTTCCAAAGTCCTACCGGTGATTCGTTGAAAACTTTCTCAAGTTTGCGCTATATCAATCCTTTTCAATGGGACTAAGTAGTATGACAAATCCGTTGCTTGTCATCAATTTAAATTGATGAAGGATACGCATAACATAATTCTTATTCTTGTTTCATACAAGTGATTAATTCCTTCTTCCAGAGTATGTTCATGATGAATAAATTCTCAGGTCGAAGTGATCCATCTTTCTTTACCGGAGTTCCAACCTATCTCAGTTATCTTGTCACGAACCTCCATCTAAATCATTGCAAGTCTTCAACTCTTGTTCTTTTCAACTTTCAATTATTTTCTATAATCCTTTAACTACCTGAGCTCTTCAAGAGTTCTTCATGGTGGTTCGTTAAGGATTTAATTCATTTTTGAAGTGTTCATCAACATTCTTGTTGGAGGAGCTCAACTATTCTTGTTCTTGCGTTTCGAAGTGCAATCCCTTCTCCCTTATCATTTGAGTTGGTAGTATACCATTCTTGACAAACAAGGAGTCCCGAAGTGAAGTTGTCAAGATTGAGATATTTTAAATCCATCATTTTCTATTCGTTCACGAGATCGTTTCAACCTATCAATCTCTTCATTGGATTTATCTTGGTAAAGATTGCACCTAAAGCCTTTCCTAAGGAATGTTGCTAATTATGGTGCCTATCGATAAAACAAGTTTTCTCGTATTCTCTCGATCAAAGAAGATTCTCATCTCTTGTTGCTCTGAATCAAGTCTTTTGTTTTTGTTAGTGGCCAGTTGTCACCTCATAATTTTGAGATGTTTTACATAAGCCCACAACAAGCTTATTCTTTTCGTTGTTCATTTTCCAACAACTCCATTCAATCCTTTGTTCTACGAATGCTTTTCAAGTTCAATTGTGGTAGAAGCTTCTCATTCTATTCTTTGTTCATTTCTTTCCAATGATCTGGATTCTATTACTTCGTTCCGGAGGTGTTGTGATGTCGCTCTCTTCAACCCATCATCTCATTTGGTCAAAGATCATGTTCTTTTATTGCTTATCCATTTAACTGGAGTGTTATGTTCTCTTTCAAGTTCTTTTATGTTATCAAGTCTTGCGCCTCTTTTCAGTCGGAGTGCCGCTCGAATTCTTTCATTCTCATTCCTTGTCTATCTCATTTTAACTGGTGTGGTTTCATATTCATTTAGTCCATTAAGCTCTTGTTTCGTGTCTTTCAACCTACAAAGTTCCCGTAAAGTTCCTTGTACCTCTTTTCCAAGGGAGTGTTTTCAACTTGGTTCATCTCCGTTGTGTCATTTCTTTCAAGTTTTTCAATCTCTCAAGGTTCTTTTGTTTCACTCGTTTGTCGAGGAAGCAACTTTGTTTACCTCTTCATCTTCCTACTCCCTTCCTCTTCTCATTCCTCGATCACGGGACGAGATCTTCTGTTAGTGATGGAGTGTTGTGACGCCCCGAGACCGATGCTCCAGTTGCCTTTCATTTATTCTGTTGACCTTGTGTGTTTCAATTGGTTGTTGCATTCATCATCATATCATTCGGGTTGCATCGGCACTCATGTCTCATTCTTGTCAAACTTGCATCCGTCCGTAGTTACCGGGTCTCCCAGTTCTCTCTGTTGTCCGTTCTGAGTCCAACAACACTCGCACGCGCCCGCGACACCTTCAAAATATTATTTTATAAGTGGGATAAAAATTTTCTCGGAATGGGGTGAAAGTTGGCGTGCGGTCTTGTTATATTGTAGATAGGTAGACCGCCTGCCAAATTTCATCGCATTCAGAGCCCGTTTGATGCCCTCGGAAACTCGTGCCGGGCCGCATTTCATCTCTCTCTTCACAGCCCACACCTCCTACACATCCCACCTAGCCCAACCGAACACCCCTCTCGACCAGTACCATCCGATCTAGATCGAAGGGCTCCGAACCCCTCCTAACCCATCAAAAACCCTAGCCCCTGCTATATATGGACACCTCCCTCTTCCAAATCTAGCAGCCTACCCGCTCCACTTACCTCTAGCCTTCCCCTCGGATCAGCCGCCACCCCCACCTCCATTTTTGTGTTGATCCAACACCCCACCGCAACATGGCGCCGTCCAAGCAGGCGAGCGGCCACCAGTCGCCGCCTCCAGCGAGTGGCGCGATGCCACGTCGCCCCCAGACGGCCTCCCCGCGCCACAGCCCGCTGAGCCCATAGCGGGCCTGCACGAGCCCGACCGCGCCCGCCGCTGCAGCTCCAGCGCCCGACCACCTTCCTCAATCCTGATCTGGATCGCGAGAGGATCCTGAGCTCTCTGTCTCGCCACGCCGCCGCCGACTCTTGCCGCCTCAACCTCGCCGCCGCACCCGTTCGGCGATAGGAACCACCGCCGGCGACCACCAAGGCCGGACCCCATCGCCCGTGCTCCTCCTTCCCCTACCCATATTCTTCTCCCTCTCTCCCTCACCCTCTCTCTCCCATAGGTACACCGCCATGGGCGGCCGAACCACAAGCTCGCCGATCTCGACGCCGACGCTGGGAACGGAGAGGCGGCCACCAGATCCGGCGCCCGTCCCCCGCCTTCTCCTGCATCCACGCCCCTGGGATCCCGCCTTGCCAAGCCGCCGCCATGGTCCTGCTCGAGATCTAGCAGAACTGCTCGTCCCGCACGCACGCACAGCCGTGGGCCACGCCATGCCCAAGGCGCAGTAGTGCCAAGGTCGGCCCAGCTCTGCCTCCCCCCTCGACCATATTGCTTTGATGATTCCCATGAACTTCTTGCTCCTATGTATATGACATGTTATATGATTTGAGATCCATGATATGTACCAGCATGCTATGCCATTTGATGCCATGTTTAAGCATAGTAGCATATTTGTTTCATGCCTTAAACATGCCATCATATTAACTCTGCTCATGTATATGCCCAGTTTTTAACCAAGTCCTAATCTATAATAGAACATTGCATTTTGCATGGATCATAGTAAATTAACCATGATGCTTATGAACCTGAACCATAAAGGGGAATTGAAGTATTTTATCTCTACTTTAAGTTCATATCAAGTTTGTGCCCATAAGGTTCCTGTAGCATGTTGTTTTGATGCTTGGAATATGCCTAGTTACTGTTTTGGGCAGACTGTTATTCAAATTTGCTTTGTGTGTATGTCTTGAATCGTTGCTTTGTTGTGCTCATGTACTATATGGAAATTACTTATAATTGCATGTTGTTTCATCATGTCATGTTGCATCCTTGATTTGAGAGTTTGTGATTGATGTTTGCATGCATTTTGCATCAATGTCATGTTAAACTTGTTTAGCTCTTATCTTCTAGACCGTAGCTCCAAGTTAAATGATCTTCCTATGTAAATTGACTAAAGAACTTGTAGATAATCGCGGTGCACTTTAAATGGTTGTCTAACCACTTTAAAATTGTGTTTTAATGAGATCAGTAGAAAATTCGAAATTTGCATATGGGGAGTTTCCAGAATTGTCATGTGTTGTTTCCGGCCTCATTTAAACTTGCTTTGATGTGGGGTTCTTTCATGCATCATCTCTTTCCATGAGTAACAATATTTAACCTTGTCAGGCATCATGCCATGTTTATGCTTGTTTGTTTACTATGTTGCTTGGTTCTTTCTGGTTGTGCCGCTTCTCACTACTGCAGGATGCTTCTAACGCGACACTACAATCAGAGACCCTTCGATGAAACTATGTGCGATGCCATAACCGCAAACGGTGATGTAAAAAATCATAAAAAAGAATGCAAAACATTTGCGATGGTGGATACATCAAACATGTCTCAGAAGTTAGATGCATGTGCGATGCGGGGCATACGGTTCAATTCAATGAACTATTTGCGATGAGGCAGAAGAACAGAAACGGGCAGCCAGATGAAGGTGTGTGCGCTATATGGCATACGGTTCATATTGTGGATCTAAGACTGACAGTAGAATGGGGGTTAGGTATGAGGAGGCAAGATCCTAGCTATGGCGAAGTTGTACACACGAGTTTTACGAGTTTAGGCCCTTCGCGGAGGAAATAATAGCCCTACGTCTCGGTGCCCGGAGGCGGTCGACTGGATTATGCGTGTGTGTGTTACAGGGGGTGCGAACCCTTGTGCCTGTGGAGGGGGGTGGCTTATATAGAGTGCGCCAGGACCCCAGCCAGCCCACGTTACAAAGAGTTCAATGTACATAAAGAGGAAGCATTACAGGTAACGTCCACAATAAAGTGATATAAATGATCATTAAGTCTATGAGTAAACGCCCGACCGTTGTTCTGCAGAGTGACTTTAGATCTTCTGTATGTCGAGTGGTTTCTGTTACGGTCGAGTGACATTGATTCTTCTGAGTGGAATGTTTCTGGTCGAGTGGATGATGGTACCCTTCGAATGCTTCTGACCTTAGGGTGATGTCCTTGGGGAGGGTATCTAGGTCAGGCCTATAACCCTACCCTAGGTACATAGCTTCGTCATTAGCCCCCGAATGGTTCAGGGTTGGAGTGGAGAAGGAGTTGAAAGTACTTCCGATTCAATTTTCGCGCTTCGGAAGTGTCTTGTTTGGATCAACGAATCAACACGGTGGCACCAACTTCTTTTTCAGTCACCTTGATCCATTCTTGGTTTTGTCGAGTGAACTATTACTGAAAAGCTTCGAGCGTTGATATGGAGAAAATCTTCTGTCTGACAGGTTGCTCTGTTGCCCGCGGATCCCGCGGGATTTGAATTTTTGGAAGCGCGCGGGGCGGAGGAGGCCGCTGTAGTCGGGTTGGATTAGGCAGGGCCGCCTCGATTTCTGTGCCACCTTTTTCGCCATGTATCACGCGCGTGACTGTTGCGGGATTTGATAGGATCGCCCGGGTCCACAGGTCAGTCACTCGGAAGCAACCTCATATAAGGCGTCGGACTGGGGTTTTTGAACAGTGTGTTCACATTCTTCCTCTTCCTTCTCCGTTTTCTCCATCACACCCGCTCCTGCCCCGGCGCCGCTGCTCTGTTCAAGCTCCGTCCTCTATGATGGGGAAGGAGAAGACAGTGGCTCTGGAGCGCGCGAAGAAGGCGACGGCGAAGGCGAAGGGGAAGAAGTCCAGCCGGGGCGGATCTTTGTCGAGGTCCGGTCTGCCGCGCGGCTGGATCCAGGGCGATTGGATCCGGTCGACGATTCGTCAGGACGACATCGACGATCTGGCCGAGGAGGGATTGATCCCCGACAGATCCGCACGGCTCCCGGAGGACGAGCCTGAGCCCCGACCGTAGGAGGGTGAGTGCGTCCTCCTCGCCGCTCACGTCGACCGCGGGTTTTCTTTGCCTCCTCATCCTTTTTTCCGAGCCTTCTTGGACTTCTTTGGAGCACAACTTCATCACTTTTCCCCCAACACCATCGTGTGTCTTGTCGCTTTCGTGTCTATGTGCGAGAATTTCTTGTGTTTTCGACCACACTGGGGCCTCTTCAAGCACATTTTCACGTGTCGCTCTCAGTTGGTCAAAAAAGCTAATCGGACTGATGAGAAGACAAAAGTGATCTAGATGTGTGGGGGTCTTGGGATTCAAATGAGGGGTAAGAGCTCTTTCCCAGCCATAATCCTTCCCGAGTCAGTCCGAGGGTGGCAGTCGACCTGGTTTTACTGCAAAGACCAGCCGACTCCAGGCCAGTCGACTGGACTTCCCCCCTTTTCCATGGCTCTGGTAGAGAAACCCTCCGCCTTGAAAGTGACCCCGGCGGAGAAAGCGGAGGTGAAGGTGCTGGTTGAGAGAGTGGTCCAGCTCATCCGTGATGGCGTGACCAGCATGGATCTGTTGGAAGTCTTCCTCGGACGACGCATTCAGCCGCTTCAAGCCCGTGACCATCCGATGTGGATGTATTCGGGCATTGACGATTCCACTCGGGTCCATCCAGAAGAAGTCGACGAGGATACGGTGGAGAAGTGGTTGAAGGGTATCACTGGCAACAAAGATAACCCCAGGGGTCCAGGAGAGTCCCTCCACTCGACAACACGTACGAAACAGACAAGGTCCAACTCTGAATTGTCGAGTGTTTTCTTGATTTATCATGTAACTGCTTGTTGTCAACCGACTGATTTTTGTTTCACTTGTTGTCTTTTAGGTCTTTACTGAGATGTACTCGATGCCCAACGGGGAGCAGGAGCAGGATCCAGAGGGGGAGGCGAGTGGCGGCGATAGCGGCGAGTGGCATTCTGACGGAGAGGAGGACGAGGAGAGCGACGACCCGAGCGATGAAGAGGTCGACTCACCTCCCTGTAGGGAAAGGTGATCTAAGCACACGCATGACCCGGCAAGCATCCGCGGCACAGCGACCGCGCAAACCGGGCAGTCGTCAAAGTGCCCTCGGACGTCTTCTCCAGCGCCGACTGAGAAGGCACCGAAGCAGCCGAAAGCTGCGCCAACAAAACCGCAGAAAGCCTTGCCCAAGATCAAAGTGACCATTCCCACTGTTTCTGGGTAATAGTTGGACTTGAGTTCCTTCTTTAGTACGAACTGGGTCTTGGTCGACTCACTATTATAGACATGACCGACTGAATCTTGAAATTTGCAGTGCTGCTACCTCCGAAACTTCCGCTTAGAAGAATGAAGACGAAGAAATGGAAGATGTATTCACCTCCAATCCAGGTACGATTCTCATAATCTTGTCCTTATTTACTCGGTCGTTTTATTGGTCAATTGAATTTCTGGCAATTGATTCTTTTTGCAGCTCCTCCCCATGTCATTGATCTTCCAGAAGATGACGAAGACGTGCCGTTGAGGTCCCAGGGGAGAAGAAACAGGAAGGCGTCAGCTAGAAAGACACCTCAGTCTGCATCGGCAACCGAAACAGCGATCCAGGAAGGTGGCAATGCCAATCGGACTTCTTTAACTTTCGCCGTACCACTGACAAGTGCTCAGCCTTCAGCGTCGACTGCTCAGACTCCAGCCAATCCATCTTCACTCTTTACCGCACATCACGTCCTAGAGGATCAAGTGGGTGCTGCCAAGGAAGCCATACGCCAGGCGGGCATCATGATGGAGCAGATGAAGATGGTACGGGAAGCCAGCCAAGCGGCCTACGACGCCAGCTCAGCCCTTCAGAGCAACGTCCAGGTTGGTTGATCACCGACTGACTCTTTAGCTTGCCACTTGTTTTGTTAGGATATGCTACCTGAAAACTTCCTTTGAAAAATCTTTTCATCTGTCTGCGTTTCGCATTTGTACACCCACTGGGTGTTTTTGATTTGCCACTGAGCAAACTTGTATCTTGAGTCGACTAAGTTGTGTCGGTTGGATCTTTGAACTAGTGGGGGCACGCTGAGTGCACCCACTGGGTGTAGTCCCCGAGACTATAGTTGACTGCGGGCAGTCGACTGTAGTCTCAGAATTGGAATTTTCTCACTCGGCCTGGTTGGACCATGTCGAGTGGAACCTGAACCAGTGGCGGCACGCTTAGTGCACCCACTGGTGTAGTCTCCAAGACCATGGTCAACTGCGGGCAGTTGACTACGGTCTGAGAACAACTTGCCTCTTTTTTTTTACACTCGGCCTGGACAGACCACGTCGAGTGGAAACTGGACTAGTGGGGGCACGCTAAGTGCACCCACTGGGTGTAGTCCCTGAGACTACTGTTGGATGTTTGATTCGGCAGTAGTCTTAGAACTTGCTGAATTTATCAGACCATTGCTCTGAAGTAACCAGTCTTTCCATCTGTCGATTGACTGTCCTTTGATTACAGAAATCTTGTGAACTTGGAGCTCGTTTTGCTGACCTGGAGAAGAAGCAGATTCAACTCAACCTTGATCTGCAGCTGGCCAAGACAAATCTGCAGAAAGCCAAGGATGAAGCCGCTGGTAAGAAAAAACTTGTCGACTGATTTGTCTCTGAACTGGATTTTATTTTGCTTTTTCTGAACCGAGCATTGTTTCTTTCAGAGAAACTGAACCAAGCTCTGGCGAAAAAGGACCAAGATCTTGCGGCCACACAGAAAACAGCTAATGAGAAAACTGCACTCGTTGAACAGAAGCTAGCTTCAGTCGGCAAACTGGAGGAAGAAAACGCCAAGCTAAAAACTGCCCTTGATGAAGCCAATAAGGAAGCGACCCACCTGAAGAAGGACAAGAACAATCTGAACGAGAAGATGGAAGGCATTGCTCGCAAGAGGGACGATCTGGAGAACTATCTGGGAGGTCTTGCTAAGAAGTTGTTCGTCATGCTTGAAGGTATTTTCTTCAACCCGACTGACTTGTTACTGCCGGCTCGACATACAACCACTAACTCATCTTTGAATCGTGCGTGCAAAATTTTGCCAGAACTTCGAGGAAGAGACCGGGCGAGTTGAGACAAGCTTGGACCCCATCCACTCTCTAGTGAAGGACGAAGCTGCCATGAACGTGCTCCGACTAGAATCTCGCGTTGCTGGTGTTGTCGACTATCTTGCTCGACTGAAAGTCGCAATGTCGCGGATCGACACATCTCTCTGGCCAAGGGCGACGCTCCAGAATGACCTCGAGTCTCTGATGACTTGGCTTAATGAGGTTCCCGGTCGAGTGCAAGAATGGAAGAAGTCTTCTGCCCGGTGCAGCGCTGATGTGGCTCTGTCCTTGGTTCGTGTCCACTGCAAGGAAGCGCTAGAAGAGAAGCTGGCAGTGATCAAGGTTGCCAATACCAAGAAGCACGACTTCCAATCCTTCATGCGGACCTTCATTGCTGCTGCCACTCGGATTGCCGACGGAATCGACCTGGACGAATTCGTCGAGCCTGCTAGCCCTCCTCCTGCGAAGTGAACAAACTTTTATGCCTCACCTTAAATTTGCCTCGGAATGCCGAGTGATTTTGTAAACGTTAAACTCCTTTGGGCTTGATGCCCGAGTACTTTAATCCGCGGTCCGGAACCTTAGGATTTATCTGAATTTGGTTTATCTCCGAATATGCTTGTGTTTGCTGTCGAGTGGAACTTGTCCTTCACCAGGAATAACCTTTGTACTTGAGATGCAGCTCTGAGGAGGAGATTCCAGTCGTTGTGCATCTCGTCGACCTTGCAGATAGGGATGGAGCGTACGTTATACTTGCGGCGTAGCTCCGAGGAGAAGGTTGCAGTCGGCCTGCACCTCGTCGTCCTTGCGGATAGGGATGGACTGTACGTTGTACTTGTGACGTAGCTTCGAGGAGAAGGTTGCAGTCGACCTGCACCTCGTCGTCCTTGCGGATAGGGATGGAGCGTACGTTGTACTTGTGACGTAGCTCCGAGGAGAAGGTTGCAGTCGACCTGCACCTCGTCGTCCTTGCGGATAGGGATGTGTTTCAAACTTAGGCAAGTACTGGACTGCAGCTAAGCCTCCGAGTGGGAGGGTTGCTCACTACTCGGTAGGATTTTCCAAACTTAGGCGAGTACTGGACTGCAGCTAAGCCCCCGAGTGGGAGGGTTGCTCACCACTCGGTAGGATTTTTTAAAACTTAGGCGAGTACTGGACTGCAGCTAAGCCCCCGAGTTGGAGGGTTGCGCACCACTCGGTAGGATTTTTCAAACTTAGGGGAGTACTGGACTGCAGCTAAGCTCCTGAGTGGGAGGGTTGCTCACCACTCGGTAGGATTTTTCAAACTTAGGCGAGTACTGGACTGCAGCTAAGCCCCCGAGTGGGAGGGTTGCTCACCACTCGGTAGGATTTTTAAACTTAGGCGAGTATTGGACTGCAACTAAGCCCTCGAGTGGGAGGGTTGCTCACCACTCGGTAGGATTTTTCAAACTTAGGCGAGTACTGGACTGCAGCTAAGCCCCCGAGTGGGAGGGTTGCTCACCACTCGGTAGGATTTTCCAAACTTAGGCGAGTACTGGACTGCAGCTAAGCCCCCGAGTGGCAGGATTCCTCACCACTCGGTAGGATTTTTCAAACTTAGGCGAGTACTGGACTGCATCTAAGCCCCCGAGTGGGCGTGTTGCTCACCACTCGGTAGGATTTTTCAAACTTATCCGAGTACTGGACTGCAGCTAAGCCCTCGAGTGGGAGGCTTGCTCACCACTCAGTAGGATTTTTCAAACTTAGGCGAGTACTGGACTACAGCTAAGCCCCCGAGTGGGAAGGTTGCTCACCATCAGTAGGATTTTTCAAACTTAGGCGAGTACTAGACTGCAGCTAAGCCCCCGAGTGGGAGGGTTGCTCACCACTTGGTAGGATTTTTCAAACTTAGGCGAGTACTGGACTGCAGCTAAGCCCCCGAGTGGGAGGGTTGCTCACCACTCGGTAGGATTTTTCAAACTTAGGCGAAACGGATTCGCAGCTAAGCCTTCGAGTGAGAGGCTTGCTCTTCACTCGATAGGATTTTTTTTTAAACTTAGGCGAAACGGATTCGCATCTAAGGCACCCACTGGGGGATTTGAAACATACAAAAAGGAAACAACAATCATTTAGGATACTGTAAAACTGTGTCTTTGATAATCAAACTAGAAGGTATTTCTTATTACATCTCAACAGTCTGAATGCTTAAGTGTAAAAGGGGCGGAGCAGCTCCGCATTCCAAGCGCGTGGCTCGTCTTTCTTGTGCTCGACCTTGTAAAGGTAGTATGCTCCGTTGTGGAGCACTCTGGTGATGATGAAGGGGCCTTCCCAATCAGGAGCAAGCTTGTGTGGTTTCTGCTGATCCACTCGAAGAACCAAGTCTCCCTCTTGAAATGCTCGACCCCTTACGTTTCTGGCGTGGAATCGACGCAGGTCTTGCTGATAGATGGTCGACCGGATCAAGGCCATCTCTCTTTCCTCTTCCAGGAGATCAACTGCATCTTGTCGTACCCGTTCTGCTTCATCTTCTGAGAAAAGCTCGACTCGGGGTGCGTTGTGGAGCAAGTCACTCAGAAGTACAGCCTCAGCTCCACAGACCAAGAAGAATGGAGTTCGGCCACTCGACCGATTGGGAGTTGTCCTCAATCCCCAAAGCACTGATGGAAGTTCATCGACCCAGGCGCCAGCTACGTGCTTGAGATCACGCATCAGTCGGGGTTTCAGTCCTTTGAGAATCAATCCGTTTGCTCTTTCAGCTTGTCCATTTGACTGGGGGTGGGCGACTGAAGCATAGTCGACTCGAGTACCTTGGGAAGCACAGAAGGCTCTGAACTCATCAGAATCGAAGTTCGACCCATTGTCAGTGATGATGCTTGTCACGACCGGTTTTCCAATAAAAATATTTATTAAGAAACCGATCCCTTTTACGAACAATAGAGAAGAATCCTTCTCACTGGTAGACAATATCTTGATCACAGAAGAGAAACTAGGAGTACTAAATATAATACAAGGTTGAGCGGAGACTGCTCAACAATTTATTACAAGCACGCCAATAATACTTAAAGGCGGATAGTGTGGCATAACTACTAACTCACAATAAAAGCGGTGGTGGATATATCACAGTTAAGTGGGTGACATGACTCCTGAAACTAACAGCTCTTCGAGCGTCGGAGTGAGGCTCGAGGATACTTATTGTTGGTGGCGGAAGCGTATATAATACAAGTGACCAATATCCAGGATCGCACGGGACTGACTGGGACTCCTCTAGGCGTCGGACTCACTATCAAACTCTTCATCCATGAGATCGCCTTCGTCAACATCTGGACAAATCAACAAGCCAGGTGAGTACTATGAAAGTACTCACAAGATAGTTCGGACATAAGATATAACAAATGTAAACATGATGCATATGAACAGATTAATAGAGCGCACTCAAACAACAAGGTGGCAATGCATGGGAAAAAAAGGAAGTCGGGCGGTAGTCCTCCCGAAATCCCAAAGTAATACTGAAGGCCAATCGAGTGTCTGAATGACTCCTCGAAAGGATACAAATGAAATAACAATGCCGCAGTCGGGCGTCAAGGCGACACCACATAAAGGGCTTATAATGAAAAATAAACAACAGTGCATGCCACAGTCGGACGTCTGAAGGGACATCACATAAAGGGCTTATATCAAAGGTAAATAACGGGCGTGCCACAGTCGGACGTCTGAGCGACATCACATAAAGGGCTTATATCAAAAGTAAATAACGGGCGTGCCACCGTCGGACGTCTGAGCGACATCACATAAAGGGCTTATATCAAAAGTAAATCACGGGCGTGCCACAGTCGGACGTCTGAGCGACATCACATAAAGGGCTTATATTGAAAGTAAAAGATAAGAGTGCCACAGTCGGACGTCTGAGCGACATCACATAAAGTGCTTATATTTCACAACTTAATAATTCAGTAGCTCATGAATTTAATTCATTTCAAGGGAATATTCAAGTACGGGATAAACAAAAGGTTAGTCCATCCACAGGAATAACAATTCAACGGGTATACTACTCAAGCTTGTTCACCGGGGATTTACCACGAGGACTGACATAGATATGGATATACTGGTCATGGTCCTTAACCATGGACGCGATGACTCGGAAGGATTTGACTCTGCAGAGTTTGTACTCTTAACCACAGCCAACGGATTTCAGTAGTCACAAGGGACTAGTTCCGTTTACGGTGTTTTAGGAGAAACACATCTAACCAGTACACACCCATTCAACATTCCGATGCCAGGAATCACCCTCGGCAACGTTCAAGAAAAACTTTGAGACGGGGAGGCTACAACCTCGCGTAGCATGGGATCAAATTTATATACGCGCGCTCTAAGGGTGCCCCCTCCTTGGTCCCAACCGGAAACACCCATGCCCCCTGACCGGATGACTGGCTTTAATCCAGGGCCATGGAACCCTCATCCCGGCCCCTCTATTTGGTGTGTACAAGGAAAGAGGTTAACAACTTACTAAATCGTATTCTTTGCAGAAAACATGTGGCAGCACGAAAGGGGAAGAACGATAACGTGACTCAGTCCACGTTAATGTCGGAGTTTATCGGCTGACGTAAGACTGGCATGCTACAACAATACCATCTTACTACCTTTCATGTCCCCACATGATCAGGTCATCTCTCATCAAAGATCACGGTAACTTCGAAACACACGGTTAGTTGCCTTACATGCAACGTAATACTCACCGATGCTCATATGCCATGCACAAACCATTCAAGCAAACATGCAAAACTCCTATCATATCAAAGTTTCAAACATGCTTGCCTGGTTCGGAGATGTCGGAGTCTAACTCGGCGAAGTTCGCGGCTCCGTCACCTCCTCCGGAACCTACGGTATACAAAACCGTACACTAACGTGAAAATCGTCGCGTGCACAAAAATTGTTCTAATTTTTTTCCAAATAAATACTATAAAAAAACTAGACAAAATTATAAGACTGACAGAAAAAGAATCAATCAAAAATCATCTTTTATTAAAAAGTTATAAGGGTTTTAGTCCAAGGACTGATTTGTGGTGAAACAGAAAAGAACCAGGGACTTGTTTGAAAAACCAGAAAATGGTTCGGAAAGAAATGCGCCAGCCCAAAGGGAAAGCGCATTTTCCCAAAGGCGCCATCAGAAAACAGTTCGAGAGGGGGAAAGAAGAGAGGCTGACGGGGGGGGTCCCACCCGTCAGGTTTAAAAACTCCAAAGGAGCTCGCCGGTGCCCGAAGGCTGCGGTGGCCGCCGGCGTTGAACCGCGGCGAGGCAGAGAGATCGGAGGGTACCTAGAGGTTCAGGGTGTTCTTCCGCGTCGGTGGGTGGTGGACTTGGTCGTCGGAGAGCACCACGTCGACGGCGACACTTTCTCCGGCGGACGGTGGTTCGGGCGATGGTGGAGTACTCCGGTGGGCGCTGCAAACTCCAAATTGAAGCGCGGGTCAGAAGAGTGGATGCAATAGGAAGCTACTAGCAAGAGCTGAGAGGTAGAGGTGCACGCACGGGGGTGAATCGAGCTGGACCCCGTGGCGGGTCGAGGCGGCCGGAGTTGGGGAAGAAGGCTCCCTCGGGGCTCTTCCAGTGGCTTGGCGTGGTATTGGTGGAGTGAAGAGGTGGTGTGGGTTCGAGTTTGAGCTCGGGGCCTCCTTTTATAGGCGATCCGAGGGGGTGGCCGTGAACGGGGTAGCTCCAGCGAGCGATTACGGCGAGGCAGAGGTTGGGCAGGGGGTTTAAGCGGCTAGGCACCACCAGGGAGGATCACTGGTGCCGTTCCCCCGCTAAACCTCGATCGGGCTTGGCGTAATGCGCCGATCCTCGACGGGGCGGCCGTACGGGCACGGCGGCGGCAGGGAGTGCGCTCCGCGCCTAGCAGTTCACGACGACGGATGGCAGCGTGCACGGGTGAGTGGGTGGCCACGCGGCGGCCTCCGGTTGCTTGGGCGGCGCTGGACGGCGCCGTCCACGCTGCGCCTCTCTCTGGCAACCGCAAAGCCGCTGCTGCCGTCGCTCACGGGGTGGCGCACCTCCTCCTGCTCGTCGCCGATGCCCGCAAACTTCCAGGCGATCGTGCGGCGCAGGGATAAGGAGGGAACAGGGAGCAAGGTGCCACCGTGGTACTGGCGAGATCGACAACGGGCTCTGAAGAAAACGACAGCAGCTTCTGAAACTGTTACTCTGAATTTCTGAACATGACAGAAACAGTGCCCTTCAGGTGTTCGACGAAATGATTTGGCATGAAGAAATTTTTTTCTGGAGCTGGGACTTGGTGAGGTGACCTCTCAATGCATCCAGAGGCTGCCTGAATTTTCTCAGATTTTTAGGAGGAGAAAACAATTGAATTTCATCAAATTTGGCAAATATGGTCCAAACTTGCAGCAAGCACAATTTGAAATATTTGAACTGGAGGCCAGTGGATCTTCATGGATCTTGGTTGAGGGCTCTAAGGACTAGCTAGGGAAATTGGTTTGGAGGCAAAACTCAAAGTAGAAAGGGTAGCTCCTATGTAAATCTCCAAGAGCCAAAGTAGAGGGCAGAAATTATTTTTGATAGGAATTAAATGGAAGAAAATTTATGGGGAGGTTCAAACTGCTGGATTTGAAGTATATCATGACACAAAGATGGGGAAAGGCTTTTGGGAGGGGATTTCCACTTGGGTCATGGCAAGAGGGATTCTTTTGAAAGGGGAAAAGATCACTCCAAATGCCATAGGGCTATTTAAAAGATTTTTCAAAGGAAATTTCCCAAATGAAAAGCATTTGGTTTTGAGTCCAAATAAGAAGGGAAAACCTCCAAGACCAAAAATCAAGTCTTGGGTGAATCCAAACAAAACATTTGTCATAAAAGAAATTTTTTGAGAGGGAGAGTTCTTTAGAAGAAAATTTTAAATAACATCCCTCAAATCAAATAAAAGTTTGGAAAAGCCAATTAAAAATTTTGGGTGTCACAGATGCTGTGCGGAACACCATATCTGAATGTTAACTCTCTGATGAAGCTGACAGCAGTACCGGCTTCAAGGTTTTTGATAGGCTTGGCTTCAATCCATTTGGTGAACTTGCCGACTGCCACGAGCACATGAGTGAAGCCGCTCCTACCAGTCCTCAGAGGTCCAACCATATCCAATCCCCAAACAGCAAAGGGCCAGATGAGTGGAATGGTCTTCAGGGCTGATGCAGGCTTGTGAGACATGTTGGAGTAAAACTGGCAACCTTCACATTTGTCGACTATTTCTTTTGCCATCTCATTTGCTCGTGGCCAATAAAATCCCGCTCGGTATGCTTTGGCCACAATGGTCCGAGAGGACACATGGGGACCACAGGTCCCCGAGTGGATGTCATTGAGGATCACTCGACCTTCTTCTGGTGTTATGCATTTCTGGCAGACTCCAGTCACACTTTCTCTGAACAACTGTATTCTTATCACAGTAAAGGCTTTGGATCGACGGACGATCTATCGAGCCTCTTCTTCATCCTCTGGGAGTTCATTTCTAAGAATGTATGCGATAAATGGTACTGTCCACTCAGGAGTGATGACCAAAACGTCCATGATAAAGTCGACCACGGCTGGGACTTCGACTTCAGTCGGATCAGTGGCACTCTTTGGTTGTGGGGGCTCTTCAGTGAAAGGATCTTCTTGAACTGAAGGTGAATGAATATGTTCCAAGAACACATTGCTGGAAATGGCTTCCCTCTTGGAACCTATCTTTGCCAGATCATCGGCTGCTTGATTTTTCAGTCGGGGTATGTGATGGAGCTCTAACCACTCAAACTTCTCTCAAACTTTCTCACTGCATTACAATAGCCAGTCATAGCTGGGCTTCTGACGTCCCACTCCTTCATCACTTGATTGACCACTAAATCCGAGTCGCCATAGACCATGAGGCGACGGACGCCGAGTGAAATGGCCATACGCAACCCGTACAGAAGTGCTTCATATTCAGCTTCATTGTTGGAGGAGTCAAAATGAATCTGGAGAACATAGCTGAGTTTGTCGCCTCGGGGGGATACCAATACCACCCCGGCACCGGAACCATTCAGCATCTTGGATCCATCAAAGAACATGGTCCAATGTTCCGAGTGAATCTGAGTCGGAAGTTGCTGTTTGATCCACTCGGCGAGGAAATCTGCTATTGCTTGGGATTTGATAGCTTTCTTTGCCTCAAACTTGATATCCAAGGGAAGGAGTTCAATCGCCCACTTTACCACTCGACCAGTTGCATCTCTGTTGTTCAGGATCTCTGACAATGGTGTGTCGCTGATGACTGTAATGGAGTGATCAGAGAAATAATGTGCAACCTTCTTCATGGTCATGTAAATCCCATAAACAAGCTTATGATAATGTGGATATCTTTGCTTGGATGGAGTGAGAACTTCGGAAACGTAGTATACCGGGCGCTGAACTTTATAGGATTTTCCTTCTTCTTCCCGCTCGACCGTGAGCACCGTACTAACAACTTGTCCTGTGGCTGCAATATAAAGCAGTAAAGGCTCCTTGCTGATTGGGGCAGCAAGCACCGGCTGGGTGGAAAGCAGGGCTTTGAGCTCTGCAAACGCTGCGTCAGCTTCATCTACTCACTCAAACTTGTCAGATTTCTTCATCAGTCAGTAAAGAGGCAAGGCCTTTTCACCGAGACGAGATATGAATCGACACAAGGCGGCCAAACAACCAGTAAGCTTCTGGACATCATGTACACGCACAGGGCGCTTCATCCGGAGTATGGCACCAACTTTCTCTGGGTTTGCGTCGATCCCTCGTTCGGAAACGAGGAAACCAAGTAACTTTCCGCCAAGAACTCCGAATGTGCACTTTGATGGATTAAGCTTGATATCATACCTTCTGAGGTTGGCAAAGGTTTCAGCAAGGTCAGCCAGTAGGTCGGAACCTTTACATGACTTGACCACAATGTCATCCATGTATGCTTCCACATTCCGACTGATTTGAGTGAGCAGACACTTCTGAATCATCCTCATGAATGTGGCTCCGGCGTTCTTCAGGCCGAATGGCATGGTGACATAACAGAAGCATCCGAATGGAGTGATGAAAGCTGTTTTTATCTCATCGGGTCCATACAGTCGGATCTGATGATACCCGGAATAGGCGTCCAGAAAAGACAATCGCTCACACCCCGCAGTCGAGTCGACGATTTGGTCGATGCGGGGGAGAGGAAAATGATCTTTCGGGCAGGCCCGATTGATATGCTTGAAGTCAATGCACATGCGAAGTGAGTCGTCCTTCTTGGGGACCATGACAACATTGGCGAGCCACTCGGAGTGGTAAATTCTCAGGATGAACTCAGCTGCCAGGAGCCGAGCCACTTCCTCACCAATTGCTTTTCTCTTCTGTACGGCGGACCATCGAAGATGTTCCTTGACTGGTTTTACTTTCGGGTCAACTCGCAAACGATGCTCAGCCAGTCCCCTGGGTACACCCGGCATGTCAGAAGGCTTCCATGCAAAGATGTCCCAGTTCTCACGGAGGAACTGGATGAGCGCTTCTTCCTATTTGCTGTCGAGTGAAGTTGAAATATGAGTAGGAGCAGCACTAGGACCGGTCGGGTGAATATGAATCGGCTTGGTTTCACCGGACGACTGAAATGCAGAATCAGTGGCAGGCTTCTTGGAGCGCAACAAATCACTCGGATCTGCGTTCTTCCGGTATTCTTGCATTTCGACTGCTGCCATTTGTGCATCGGCGATTTTTGAGCCCTTTTGGAAGCACTCTTCTGCCTTCTGCCGATTGCCTGTGATAGTGATCACTCCTCTGGGACCAGGAATTTTCAACTTGAGGTACACGTAACATGGTCGAGCCATGAAACGTGCGTAGGCAGGCCTACCCAGAATAGCATGATAAGCACTCTGGAAATCCACTACTTCAAATGTCAACTTTTCTTTGCGGTAATTCTTGGAATCACCGAAAACCACATCAAGGGCGATCTGGCCGAGTGATTCAGCCTTCTTGCCAGGTATAATGCCATGGAAACTCATATTGCTTTCACTAAGCTTGGACATCGGAATGCCCATTCCCTTCAAGGTCTCAGCATACAGGATATTCAGGCCACTACCACCATCCATCAGCACTTTAGTCAGTCGAGTGCCTTCAACAACTGGGTCGACCACCAGCGCTTGCCTCCCAGGGGTGGCTATACGTGCTGGATGGTCAGACTGGTCGAATGTGATGGCAGTCTGGGACCACTTCAAATAACTTGGTGTTGCCGGAGCAACCATGTTCACCTCTCTGTTGATAACTTTCAGTCGACTTTTGCTTTCAACATCAGCAAAAATCATCAGAGTGGAATTGACGTTGGGAAAACCATCATCATCTTCTTCCCTATCCTCACCCTTGTCCGACTCCTTTTCCTTCTCCTTGGGTTGTTTCTCTCGGAACTGCTGGATCAGGAGCCGACACTGTCGAGTGGTGTGTTTAGGGTAAATGAGATTACCCTCTTCATCTTTTTTGGTGTGAATGTGGCATGGTAAATCCAACACATCATTTCCATCTTGATCTTTCACTTTCTTGGGGTTCCACGGCCCTTTGGGCTTCCCCTTGAACTTCCCTTGAGCCACAACTAAAGCTTCACCAGGAGCCGCTGGTTCGGCCTTGCGTTTCTGTTTCCGACTGGAATTCCCTCCTCCGGTTTCTTGGGCGACTGTTTTGTGTTTGCCACTCCGGAGTCGGTCTTCCTCTTCACCATTAGCGTACTTGCTGGCAATCTCCATCATCCGAGTCAGGGACATATCCCCTGTCCGACCGAATTTCAGATTCAACTCTCGATACTTAACACCCTCCTTGAAGGCACAAACTGCTTGGTGATCTGACACATTCTCCACTGTATGGTGCAATGTGATCCATCTCTGGATATAATCTCTCAAGGTCTCATTCGGTTTTTGCACGCAGGACTGTAATTCTGTTAACCCTGCTGGTCGTTTGCATGTACCTTCAAAGGTTCTAACAAACACTCGGGCAAGTTCCTCCCAACTATATATGCTGCCAGGTGCTAACTGATTCAACCATGCTCTGGCCGAGCCTTCCAACATCAGAGGAAGGTGCTTCATGGCCACTTCATCATTGCCGCCACCGATCTGTACAGCCACTCCATAGTCCTCAAGCCAAGTGTCAGGCTTGGACTCACCAGTGAACTTGCTGACTCTAGTTGCCAACCTGAAGTTGGGAGGAATCACTACAGCCCTGATGGCTCTGCTGAAACACTCTGGACCTGAAACATGCACTCTGCTGCCAGTCGGATAATCTCTGTCATGGCCTTCTCTGTGTGCTTTGTTCCTGTCAACCAGACCTTGAACGAGAATAGATCTCGCATCAAAGCCCGGCTCTCTGGGGTCGACTGGAATTCTTAGCCCACCACTGTGAGGGCGTCTGTCATCGTGCTGCCGAGGCACATATGACCCACTCCTTGGGGGAGGCGTGGGCACTCGACGACGGTCATCATGGTCGAGTCGGTGATCATACTGCTCACGGTTTCTGTACTGATCTCGCCGGTCTCCACGTCCCTCACGCCGCGGGGGCGATCTTGGGCTGTGAGCCGACTGAACTGTGTCTGCCATCACAGATCTGCTATGAATCCTATTCCGCGACTGAGATACTGTTGTGTTCTGCTCTCCCACTGTCCGGAGTAAAGCCCGGATCTGCATCAAACCTCTGCCAACTTCCGACTGGGAAGGCTGAATCGACTCTGCTATTCGGGCTGCAGCTGTGAGATTTTGAATCGGAGTTCGGTATACCTGAGTTGGAGGCGAAAAAAGCTGTCGTCGACTGGACTCAGGAATCCGCTGCTGAGCATGCTCGTCAAGTGCATGCTGGAGGTTCTCCAGTCGAGTGCGCTCAGCCAAGTTGGCCAGGTGCACCTCCTCCAAGGCCCGGGCCTCGGGGGTTTCTCCAACAATAGGAGTGTGAAGTGCATCCATATTGCGGCGGCGGAGCTCTTCCCTCTGCTGCGAAGAAAGAGGCTCGGGGCCGTACTCCTCGTGAGCGCGCGACGGATCGCCACCGCCATCACCACCATCGTCGCGGGGGAAGCCAGGAGGACTGCCTGGTCCATTGACCATCAAAACTTCCGCCGCGGGGTCACTGCTGTCGCACTCGGATGCGGTCTCAACGGAGCCAGTCGAACAGGCCGTAGAGAGTTTCGTCGGGCTCGATTGCCGCGACTTGTGGGATGGCCGACTGGCGGGCCACCGCATGCCTCACCCACCGCTGGAGCCGCGACCGGCCGGAACTCTTGCCCCGGCGAACAGCGGGGAGCGAGGACGCCACAGGAGCCGACCGATACTGA
Organism: Triticum aestivum; assembly: GCF_018294505.1. NCBI lineage: Eukaryota > Viridiplantae > Streptophyta > Magnoliopsida > Poales > Poaceae > Triticum > Triticum aestivum. The sequence continues at coordinate 244,842,526 of NC_057799.1, forward strand.
GTCGACGACTGCCGAAGAAGGACGCCGCGGACGCATGCACGAAAGTGCGTCACCCCGCGGACGGGGAGCGCCTCGACGTCGAGTGGAGCCTCTTGGAGCCAGGCGGAGTCGTCGGCGACGAAGACGAGCGCGCCGAGACGGATCTCACGGCCCTCAGCCAATCCACCGCCGGAAACCATGATGATGGGAATCGGAAAAATCACAACTTCACCAACAAATCACTAAGACACCTTCCCCAAGGTGGGCGCCAAATGTCGTGGATCTAAGACTGACAGTAGAATGGGGGGTAGGTATGAGGAGGCAAGATCCTAGCTATGGCGAAGTTGTACACATGAGTTTTACGAGTTCAGGCCCTTCGCGGAGGAAGTAATAGCCCTACGTCTCGGTGCCCGGAGGCGGTCGACTAGATTATGCGTGTGTGTGTTACAGGGGGTGCGAACCCTTGTGCCTGTGGAGGGGGTGGCTTATATAGAGTGCGTCAGGACCCCAGCCAGCCCACGTTACAAAGAGTTCAATGTACATAAAGAGGAAGCGTTACAGGTAACGTCTGCAATAAAGTGATATAAATGATCATTAAGTCTATGAGTAAACACCCGCCCGTTGTTGTGCAGAGTGACTTTAGATCTTTTGTATGTCGAGTGGTTTCTGTTAAGGTCGAGTGACATTGATTCTTCCGAGTGGAATGTTTCTGGTCGAGTGGATGATGGTACCCTTCGAATGCTTCTGACTTTAGGGTGATGTCCTTGGGGACGGTATCTAGGTCAGGCCTATAACCCTAACCTAGGTACATAGCTTCGTCAGTTCACTCGGATGACCATTTTGTGATTAGGCGAAACAAAAGAAATGGCTAGCCAGATCAAGGTGTGCGCGATAGAGGGAAAACAGTCACTCGGATGAACTGTTTGTGTTGAGCCAAGATAACAGAAACGGTTCAATTTAACAAGACGTGTGTGATACGCGGCAAACATGTCTGTAATCAGAAATGTGTGCGAAGACAGATATTAACACACACGATTGCTGCTAATAAGATGTGTGTGTTGTGCGTTGGGATTGCATACTTCCGACATGGTTGCCTAACCAAATTAAACATCCAATTACATAGGTGGCTACTACACACATGACATTTGCACACACCAAAGTAAACTATTACATGCATAATTACATAGGTGGCTACTACACACATAACATTTCCACACACCAAAGTCATCTATATTTTACATGGATAATTAACAAGGATAAACGATCATATAATCATCATCTACTTCTTGGGATGCTTGTCGCTACTGCTCTGCTTGTGGCTCGATCCGGCCTTGACGATTTCGTCAACGAGGCAGTTCCTCATGTCAACGATACACCTGTGCATCTCGTAGCATGTGTACACGCTCTTGGCCGCGAACCTGAGGTGAGGTTCTGCTACCTCTTGAGCATGCGTTGGTTTTCCCTTGAAGAGGACAGGGTGATGCAGCAAAGTAGCGTCAGTATTTCCCTCAGTTTTTGAGAACCAAGGTATCAATCCAGAAGGAGACTACATGCAAATCCCTCGTACCTGCACAAACAATCAAGAACCTTGCAACCAACGCGATAAAGGGGTTGTCAGTCCCTTCACAGCCACTTGCAAAAGTGAGATATGATAAAGATAATAAGATAAATATTTTTGATATTTTTGTTGTATAGATTGAAAAGTAAGATTGCAAAATAAACGGCAACAGAAATGGCACGTTGGCGGGAGATTAATATGATGGAAGATAGACCCCGGGGCCATAGGTTTCACTAGGGGCTTCTCTCAAGATAGCATAATCTACGGTGGGTGAACAAATTACTGTCGCGCAATTGATAGAAAAGCGCATAGTTATGAGAATATCTAGGCATGATCATGTATATAGGCATCACGTCCGTGACAAGTATACCGAAAGGATTCTACATATACTACTATTACTCCACACATCGACCGCTATCCAGCATGCATCTAGAGTATTAAGTTCATAAGAACAGAGTAATGCATTAGGCAAGATGACATGATGTAGAGGGATAAACTCAAGCAATATGATATAAACCCCATCTTTTTATCCTCGATGGCAACAATACAATACGTGCCTTGCTGCCCCTGCTGTCACTGGGAAAGGACACCGCCAGATTGAACCCAAAGCTAAGAACTTCTCCCATTGCAAGAAAGATCAATCTAGTAGGCCAAACCAAACTGATAATTCGAAGAGACTTGCAAACATATTAAATCATGCATATAAGAATTCAAAAAAGAATCAAATATTGATCATAGATAATCTTGGTCATAAACCCACAATTCATCGGATCTCGAGAAACACACCGCAAAAAGAATTACATCGAATAGATCTCCAAGAAAATCAAGGAGAACTTTGTATTGAGATCCAAAGAGAGAGAAGAAGCCATCTAGCTAATAACTATGGACCCAAAGGTCTGTGGTAAACTACTCACACATCATCGGAGAGGCTATGGTGTTTTTTGTGTATATGAGTATATATAGGGGAAAGAAGTAGGTCGGTGGAGCCATGAGGGGCCCACGAGGGTGGGGGCGCGCCTACCCCCCTGGGCGTGCCTCCCTACCTCGTGGCCGCCTCGTTGCTTCCTTGACGTCCACTCCAAGTCTCTTGGATTGCGTTTGTTCCAAAAACGATCCTCGCGAAGGTTTCATTCCGTTTGATATTCCTTTTCTGTGGAACACTGAAATAGGCAAAAAAAACAGCAATTTGCAGTGGGCCTTCGGTTAAAAGGTTAGTCCCAAAAATAATATAAAAGTGCATAATAAAGCCGATTAAATATCCAAAATAGATAATATAATAGCATGGAACAATCAAAAATTATAGATACGTTGGAGATGTATCAAGCATCTGCAAGCTTATTTCCTGCTCGTCCTCGAGTAGGTAAATGATAAAAACAGAATTCTTGATGTGGAATGCTACCTAACATAATTTTCTAAGTAATTCTCTTTATTGTGGCATGAATGTTCAGATCCGAAAGATTCAAGATAAAAGTTTAATATTGACATAAAAATAATAATACTTCAAGCCTACTAACTAAGCAATTATGTCTTCTCAAAATAACATGGCCAAAGAAAGCTTATCCCTACAAAATCATATAGTTTTGCTATGCTTCATTTTCCTCACACAAAAATGCTCTCATCATGCACAACCCCGATGACAAGCCAAGCAATTGTTTCATACTTTAGTAATCTCAAACTTTTTTCAACTTTCACGCAATACATGAGAGTGAGCCATGGACATAGCACTATGGGTGGAATAGAATATAATGATGGGGGTTGTGTGGAGAAGACAAAAAAGGAGAAAGTCTCACATTGACGCGGCTAATCAATGGGCTAGGGAGATGCCCATCAATTGATGTCAATGCAAGGAGTAGGGATTGCCATGCAACAGATGCACTAGAGCTATAAATGTATGAAAGCTCAACAAAAGAAACTAAGTGGGTGTGCATCCAACTTGCTTGCTCACGAAGACCTAGGGCATTTGAGGAAACCCATTGTTGTAATATACAAGCCAAGTTCTATAATGAAAAATTCCCACTAGTATATGAAATTGACAAAATAAGAGACTCTCTATCATAAAGATCATGGTGCTACTTTGAAGCACAAGTGTGGAAAAAAAGGATAGTAGCATTGTCCCTTTTATTTCTTTTCTTTTTTGGGCCTTTTTTGGCCTTTCTCTTTTTTTATTTTTTTTTATATTTGGGACAATGCTCTATTAATGATGATCATCACACTTCTATTTAGTTACAACTCAATGATTACAACTCGATACTAGAACAAAATATGACTCTATATGAGTGCCTCCGGCGGTGTACCGGGATGGGCAATGAATCAAGAGTGACATGTATGATAAATTATGCATGGTGGCTTTGCCACAAATATGATGTCAACTACATGATCATGCAAGGCAATATGACAATGATGAAGCGTGTCACAATAAACGAAACAGTGGAAAGTTGCATGGCAATATATCTCGGAATGGCTATGGAAATGCCATAATAGGTAGGTATGGTGGCTGTTTTGAGGAAGATATAAGGAGGTTTATGTGTGATAGAGCATATCATATCACGGGGGTTGGATGCACCGGCTAAGTTTGCACCAACTCTCAAGGTGAGAAAGGGCAATGCACGGTACCGAAGAGGCTAGCAATGATGGAAAGGTGAGAGTGCGTATAATCCATGGACTCAACATTAGTCATAAAAACTCACATACTTATTGCAAAAATCTACAAGTCATCAAAAACAAGCATTACGCGCATGCTCCTAGTGGGATAGATTGGTAGGAAAAGACCATCGCTCGTCCCCGACCGCCACTCATAAGGATGACAATCAAAGAACACCTCATGTTTCAAATTTGTCACACAACGGTTTGCATACGTGCATGCTACAGGACTTGCAAACTTCAACACAAGTATTTCTCAAATTCACAACTACTCAACTAGCACAACTCTAATATTACCATCTTCATAGCTCAAAACAATCATCAAGTATCAAACTTCTCATAGTATTCAATGCACTTTTTATGAAAGTTTTTATTATATCCATCTTGGATGCCTATCATATTAGGACTAATTTTATAGCCAAAGAAAATTACCATGCTGTTCTAAAGGACTCTCAAAATAATATAAGTGAAGCATGAGCGATCAATAATTTCTATAAAATAAAACCACCACCGTGCTCTAAAAGATATAAGTGAAGCACTAAAGCAAAATTATCTAGCTCAAAAGATATAAGTGAAGCACATAGAGTGTTCTAATAAATTCCGATTCATGTGTGTCTCTCCAAAAGGTGTGTACAGCAAGGATGATTGTGGTAAACTAAAAAGCAAAGACTCAAATCAAACAAAACGCTCCAAGCAAAACACATATCATGTGGTGAATAAAAATATAGCCTCAAGTAAAGTTACCGATAGACGAAGACGAAAGAGGGGATGCCTTCCGGGGCATCCCCAAGCTTAGGCTTTTGGTTGTCCTTGAATTTTATCTTGGGGTGCCTTGGGAATCCCCAATCTTAAGCTCTTGCCACTCCTTATTCCAAAATCCATCAAATCTTTACCCAAAACTTGAAAACTTCACAACACAATACTCAACAGAAAATCTCATGAGCTCCGTTAGTATAAGAAAACAAACCAGCACCTTCAGGTATTGTAATGAACTCAGTCTTTATTTATATTGGTGTTAAACCTACTGTATTCCAACTTCTCTATGGTTCATACCCCCCGATACTAGCCATAGACTCATCAAAATAAGCAAACAACACACGAAAAACAGAATCTGTCAAAAACAGAACAGTTTGTAGCAATCAGATTTGTTCGAATACTTCTGGAACTCCAAAAATTCTAAAACACTAGACAACCTGGATAATTTGTATATTGATCTAATTCAAAAAGAATTGGCAATTTATCACGTTCTAGTGAATTTTAACAATTATTTTCGTGAGCACAAAGTTTCTGTCTTTTTCAGCAAGATCAAACAACTATCACCCAAGAAGATCCTATTGGTTCTACTTGGCACAAACACTAATTAAAACATAAAAACACATCTTAACAGAAGCTAGATGAATTATTTATTACTAAACAGGAAAAAAGCAAGAAACAAAAATAAAATTGGGTTGCCTCCCAACAAGCGCTATCGTTTAACGCCCCTAGCTAGGCATAAAAACAAGAATAGATCTAGGTATTATCATCTTTGGTTTTTAATTTTTTAGCGGAGCCATGCTCGAATCCGGGAGGTTCTTTACATTTCCCTTCATATTGGAAAGTTTTAGATCTAAAGAATCCAACCGCTTATTGCAAAGGGTAATCAACATATTCATGCGGTGAAGATTTCCACTAACACTCTTAAGAGGTTCAAGAGACTTTTGTAAAAAAATTGTTACTTCGCAAATCTTCTCAAAAACTTGTGTCTCTTCCTGGGTATGATGTGGCCCCTTTTGTTGAGGTAGTGTTCCCACTATTCCCTCTATGATTTCATGCGCAATACTAGGATCAATTTCGATAAAATTTCCTTTGGCAACGCAGTCCAAGAGTTGTCTATTGGACATGTTTAGTCCAACATAAAAATTGCGAAGTAAAATTCTAAAACTCACCTCTAAGGTGCAATTACGATAAGATTCCATCATCCTATAACAAGCATCTTTTAAGTTTTCTCCTTGTCTTTGTTTGAGGTGAAGAACTTCAAACTTGGGAGACAAAGGAGCAGATAAAGGACTGGCCATGACGACGAAACAAACGATCTAACACACAGACACACAAGAAGCAAGCAAAAAGAGACGAACGAAAAAAGAGGGCGAATAAAACGACAAAGGTGGAGTGGGGGAGAGGAAAACGAGAGGCAAATGGAAAATAATGTAATGCGAGGGAGGTGAGTTTTTTATGGGTACTTGGTATGTCTTGACTTGTGCGTAGATCTCCCCGGCAACGGCGCCAGAAATCGCACGTTGGCGGGAGATCAAATCTTGACTTGACTTGGCGTAAGCCTCCCCGGCAATGGCGCCATAAATCCTTCTTGCTACCTCTTGAGCATGCGTTGGTTTTCCCTTGAAGAGGAAAGGGTGATGCGCAAAGTAGCGTAAGTATTTCCCTCAGTTTTTGAGAACCAAGGTATTAATCAAGTAGGAGACTACACGCAAATCCCTCGTACCTGCACAAACAATCAAGAACCTTGAAACCAACGCGATAAAGGGGTTGTCAGTCCCTTCACGGCCACTTCAAAAGTGAGATCTCATAAAGATAATAAGATAAATATTTTTGGTATTTTTGTTGGATAGATTGAAAAGTAAGATTGCAAAATAAACGGCGATAGAAATAGCACGTTGGCGGGAGATTAATATGATGGAAGATAGACCCGGGGGCCATAGGTTTCACTAGTGGATTCTCTCAAGATAGCATAATCTACGGTGGGTGAACAAATTACTGTCGAGCAATTGATAGAAAAGCGCATAGTTATGAGAATATCTAGGCATGATCATGTATATAGGCATCACGTCCGTGACAAGTAGACTGAAACGATTCTGCATCTACTACTATTACTCCACACATCGACCGCTATCAAACATGCATCTAGAGTATTAAGTTCATAAGAACAGAGTAATGCATTAGGCAAGATTACATGATGTAGAGGGATAAACTCAAGCAATATGATATAAACCCCATCTTTTTATCCTCGATGGAAACAATACAATACGTGCCTTGCTGCCCCTGCTGTCACTGGGAAAGGACACCGCAAGATTGAACCCAAAGCCAAGCACTTCTCCCATTGCAAGAAAGATCAATCTAGTAGGCCAAACCAAACTGATAATTCAAAGAGACTTGGAAAGATATTAAATCATGCATATAAGAATTCAGAGAAGAATCAAATATTGATCATAGATAATCTTCATCATAAACCCACAATTCATCGGATCTCGACAAACACACTGCAAAAAGAATTACATCGAATAGATCTCCAAGAAAATCGAGGACAACTTTGTATTGAGATCCAAAGAGAGAGAAGAAGCCATCTAGCTAATAACTATGGACCCGAAGGTCTGTGGTAAACTACTCACACATCATCAGAGAGGCTATGGTGTTGATGTAGAAGCCCTCTGTGATCGATTCCCCCTCCATTGGAGCGCCGGAAAAGGCCCCAAGATGGGATCTCATGGGTACAGAAGGTTGCGGCGGTGGAAATATGGTTTCGTGGTGCTCCTGGATGTTTTCTATGTATATGAGTATATATAGGCGAAAGAAGTAGGTCGGTGGAGCCACGAGGGGCCCACGAGTATGGGGGCGCGCCTACCCCCTTGGGCGCACCTCCCTACCTCGTGGCCGCCTCGTTGCTTCCTTGATGTCCACTCCAAGTCTCCTAGATTGCATTTGTTACAAAAACGATCCTCGTGAAGGTTTCATTCCGCTTGGATTCCGTTTGATATTCCTTTTCTGCGAAACACTGAAATAGGCAAAAAAACAGCAATTTGCACTGGGCCTTCGGTTAATAGGTTAGTCCCAAAAATAATATAAAAGAGCATAATAAAGCCCATTAAACATCCAAAACAGATAATATAATAGCATGGAACAATCAAAAATTATAGATACGTTGGAGACGTATCAGGTTTATCAAGTTGCCGCTTCCAGGCCCCATACCAGGATACGGGGTTTGTTCTCTTGGCATCCTGCTTCATATTTTCGTAGTAGAGGTCGATGATGGCCGAGGCGAGTTGAACCAGGGAGTCCATCTTCATGCTGCCCCAGACCCTGTAGTGCTCACGGATTTCGACAAGGTTCTTGCAGGCCAAGCCCGTAAAGTTCAGCGCCTTTACATCGTTGCAGGTTTCCACCGTAGCGAACTTGTAGTCAGTGTTGTTGACAAACCTGGCAAAACGGTCGCAAGGCTCTGTGGCCATGCAGTAGTGGAAGATGAGGACATGATGGCGCACACACAACTGGGCGACGGCAACCTTCTGATCTTTGCCGGGATGACCGTCAGTGTACTGGAGGTCGATGCCGAACAACTTGTACTTGTCTCGAGCAAGCAACTGCTCCATGGTGTGGATGTAATCGTCCACCACAGCCGGGTCTTTGGTCTACACCACCGAGAGATCCGTCTCCCTTGCGTGGGTCTCCACTTTATGCTCGTCGAACTCCATTGGAGCGCCACTGGATATCCTCTCTGTATGTGTCGTCATGGGTGTGCTTGTTGTGTTGTGGGGTGAGATCGAGAGGTTGAAGAGACTAAGGTTATAATGGCCCCAGGAATTAATGGGAAGCCGGACGGCTTGGAATATCCGCACCCCCGGATGGCAGTTCTAAATTGCAGCACGTAACTCCATCATGCCGCACGTAACTGCATCGTGGCGATACACGCGGCGGAACCACATGCATATGGAGACCCCAACATGATCGTGCGTAGGCCCCAACCGCTGGCAGAGCGCGCGCGCAGGGATACGAGTAGAGCGCTCCGCGGTCGCCTCAACGGCGAGCAACCATATATATGCATATAGCAGTTGAACACGCAAGGAAAAGCTGTCCACAAGCTGAGCGCGTGGATGTACGTGAGCAGAGCACACCGACGGACGCGAGCAGAGCACGCCGACGGACGCGAGCAGAGCGCGCCGAGGGGCGCGAGCAAAGGCCGGTACAGTGATACGTGGCAAAATAAGACGAACTGTGCGATCGATGTCGGAGACATCAAGCATGAATCAGATTAGAGTTGTGTGTGCGATACATGGCATACAGTTGATCCACCCGAGCTTTTGTGAGGGAATAAGCCGTGTGTGTTGTGGGAAAATGCTTGCTGGTATACAACCATCTGTGATTGATGAATTCATGACCGACGGGTTCCCTAGTGTGGTCCGTGTGTGATGTGATATGCTCTGTCTACAGAACATCAACATATATACTTATAAGAACAACATTGCATAACCAAATCAAGCATACAATTACATAAGTGACTACACACATAAGATTTGCACACACCAAAGTAAGAAATTACATGCATACTAAATTGGAGAAACGAGCATCTAATCATCTACATCTTGTTGCGAGGATGTTTGACATTGCTCTGCTTCCGGCTGGATCCCTGGTCGTGAATGGTTAATAAAATCTACTTCTATTGCATATTAAGGTCAAAGTAGTACTACCAATATACGAGCCTCATACGATGCCATTTCAACGATTGTACCACAAAAGCCCTAAATATTACAAGGTTCAAATTCCAGTGTTACATGGCTCAAATTCAAAGATTACAAGGTTCAAACTGATATTAGAAATGAAATTCAGCTCATTCAGCTGCAAAGGCCCGTGCTGACCAGTTGAACATGGATATAAGAGAGGTTCAAACTAATAATACCAATAGCAAGGCCGGTTTCGAAACCTCATCATTTCTGCAAAGGGATCAGCCGCTGACGAGTCCTGTATGGGGTTTAGCTTTTTTGGAGCCTCTTCCAATTACTCTATCCTATGCAGATCCAATATGAAGTTTAGCTTTTTTGGAGCCTCTTCCATTCTGCATTAGCTGCAGGCTCTGATCAACAAACCATTCATATTTTCTATGTAAATGCATGTTCAACCTCATTACCTTCAGCACCCTTGCTTTGGCAACAAAGAACCTGGCGAATATAATCTCCGGTAAGGTCCCTCGGTAGGAGTTCAAAGTAATTTTTCAGAGATGCAGATCTAGGCATTCGATGTGATTGTCATTATATTGTATCACAGTATCCACCATCGGGCCTATTATTATCTGCAAAAGAAGAGAACATGTTAGTGCCTACATGCAGTTTTGAACACTACTACAGACCTATTTGATTTGCAAGATTTGTAAAATGCACCAACGTGCCATCTTCGATCTACCATGATTAACATGGGAAATTGATTACAATCTAGAAAATTGTAGCCTTCTTCACATGAGGTTGGAGTGGATGAAAAATTCCCTAAGAAAACTAGTACAGATGAATCAAAAGGAGAAATGCTTATTGATGAGGCGCTAGTGCAAGATATAATCTTCAAACTGTTTTACAAGTTGGTTCTTTTAGCTTTGAAGTTCCACCAACTGAACCAAAGAAGGATGAAGTTAAGCCCACCTTCAAAACTCCATGTGCTACATAAATTATTGCAGCGCCGGAGAATTGATATCAGAGGGTCAAAGTCGTTTGTTCTAGTGCTACTAGTTACGTACTAGTTTTCTTTGGAGTCCAAGTTAGTTACTCTAGGTGATCAGCGTGCCGGATAAGTAATCATTTAATTACTGGTTTTGTTGGGATAGGGAAGAGATAGGGTCCACACTAGGTAGGTATTGTACGCAAGTCGGTTTGCACCTATATAAAAGGCCGGCTACGGCCGTCTACGAGCTCAAGTTGTTTTTTTAGATTAGTTTGATGGAGAGTTGAATACAACAAAGAAAAAGGCCCCAGGTTGGGGACGCCCAATTGTTGTGCTTCTGCGATCACACAGATCGAATTTTGCTGTATTGAGATTGATCCTCATCAATCTTGTTGTAGGTTAATTTTTTTCTTGCTAAATTGCAAGTTCAGAAATTTGTTTCTTCCTGATTTAATATCTACATCGACTAGAATATTTTCTTGTGTCTGCTGAAAGATCTACTCGCTCGAGAGAACTATAATAGTACTGTGAAAGATCGGGCCATCAGTTGCACAATTTGGCGTCTCGCTAGTTTGTGCTATATCAAGTGGTATCAGAGCTAAGGTTGTTCACGGTACTGTGTTGATCAAGATATCAACCTCGGCTAACAAGGGTGATGAGGTTGCTGCTGATTCTGAGGAAATAGTATGTCCAGTGTATGCGGATGATATTCCTCAAAATATTCGGGATGGTTTTGACCACACATGCAACTACATCAAGCAATGTCATGATGCGCTCGGCAAAATGATAGATGTCCTGATCACTCGGTTCGATGGTTTGGCAGATATCATCAATATGCCGGCAACAAATTCTGCAACACCACAGACTACTCCGGCTGCTCCACTGCGTTATGCACCACCGGCTCACGACAGACATGCCGGCGTGCATGATCGTCGTTTGCCGGCACAACCTCATGTTGGAGATGATGGTTTTGATGACGACATTGACCAGACAGCGGGGTATGCTCCACGACCACGACACTATGAGCCTCATCCCGAAACTTCCGTTCATGGTGGAGTGCATGACCGAGTTGGTGAAGCTGTGCGTGTGCCTTTGGATGATGGAATTGGGCACGTAAAAATTTCAATCCCTTCGTTCTCCGGCGAACCAGAAGGCTATTTGGAGTGGGAGATGCATGTTGATCAAATTTTTGATGCCCATCATTATAGTGAGGAGAAGAAAGTTCAACTTGCTGGAATTGAGTTCACCGGTTACGCGCTAATTTGGTGGAATCAAATTTGTCGTTCAAGACATCGCCCGACGACTTGGCGAGGGATGAAAGAATTCATGAGGCGGCGTTTTGTTCCCGAGCACTATAAAAGGGATATGTACAACAAGTTGCAGCGGCTCTCACAAGGTAATATGAGTGTTGATGAATATTACAAGGAGATGGAATTGCTTATGATTCGTACAGGAACAACGGAGGATCCGGAGGCAACCATGGCACGTTTCTTTAATGGACTAAATATTGAGGTGCAGGATCGTGTTGAGATGGTGGTCTACTACAACATACAAGATCTTCTGCACCAAGCTGAGCGTGTAGAACAACAGATTAAGCGACGCCAAGTCAGCATAGTTCCCGGTGCTACCTCTTGAGCACTGCGTTGGTTTTCCCTTGAAGAGGAAAGGGTGATGCAGCAAAGTAGCATAAGTATTTCCCTCAGTTTCTGAGAACCAAGGTATCAATCCAGTAGGAGGCCACGCTCAAGTCCCTCGCACCTACACAAACAAATAAAAACCTCACAACCAACGCAATAAAGGGGTTGTCAATCCCTTCACGGTCACTTACGAAAGTGAGATCTGATAGATATAATAAGATAATATTTTTGGTATTTTTATAATAAAGATGCAAAGTAAAATAAAAGGCAATAAAAATAGCTAAGTGTTGGAAGATTAATATGATGGAAAATACACCCGGGGGCCATAGGTTTCACTAGTGGCTTCTCTCAAGAGCATAAGTATTACGGTGGGTGAACAAATTATTGTTGAGCAATTGATAGAATTGAGCATAGTTATGAGAGTGTATAATATTAAAGTGTATAATAAAGCCCGTTAAACATCCAAAACAGAATATAATATAGCATGAAGCAATCAAAAATTATAGATACGTTGGAGACGTATCAAGCATCCCCAAGCTTAATTCCTGCTCATCCTCGAGTAGGTAAATGATAAAAATAGAATTTTTGATGTGGAATGCTACTTGGCATAATTTCAATGTAATTCTCTTAATTGTGGTATGAATGTTCAGATCCGAAAGATTCAAGACAAAAGTTTAATATTGATATAAAAATAATAATACTTCAAGCATACTAACTAAGCAATTATGTCTTCTCAAAATAACATGGCCAAAGAAAGTTATCCCTACAAAATAAAATAGTCTGGCTATGCTCTATCTTCACCACACAAAGTATTTAAATCATGCACAACCCCGATGACAAGCCAAGAAATTTTTCATACTTTTGGTGTTCTCAAAATTTTTCAATCTTCATGCAATACATGAGCGTGAGCCATGGACATAGCACTATATGTGGAATAGAATGGTGGTTGTGGAGAAGACAAAAAGGGAGAAGATAGTCTCACATCAACTAGGCGTATCAACGGGCTATGGAGATGTCCATTAATAGATATCAATGTGAGTGAGTAGGGATTGCCATGCAACGGATGCACTAGAGCTATAAGTATATGAAAGATCAACAAAAGAAACTAAGTGAGTGTGCATCCAACTTGCTTGCTCACGAAGACCTAGGGCATTTTTAGGAAGCCCATCATTGGAATATACAAGCCAAGTTCTATAATGAAAAGTTCCCACTAGTATATGAAAGTGATATCATAGGAGACTCTCTATCATGAAGATCATGGTGCTACTTTGAAGCACAAGTGTGGTAAAAGGATAGTAACATTGTCCCGTCTCTCTTTTTCTCTCTTTTTTTATTTTTTCTTATTTGGGCCTTTTCTCTTTTTTTATGGCCTCTTTTTTTTTAGTCCGGAGTCTCATCCCGACTTGTGGGGGAATCATAGTCTCCATCATCCTTTCCTCACTTGGGACAATGCTTTAAAAATGATGATCATCACACTTTTATTTACTTCCAACTCAACAATTACAACTCAATACTTAGAACAAAATATGACTCTATGTGAATGCCTCCGGCGGTGTACCGGGATATGCAATGAATTAAGAGTGACATGTATGAAAGAATTATGAACGGTGGCTTTTGCCACAAATACGATGTCAACTACATGATCATGCGAGACAATATGACAATGATGGAGCGTGTCATAGTAAACGGGGTGGTGGTGAGTTGCATGGCAATATATCTCGGAATGGCTATGGAAATGCCATGATAGGTAGGTATGGTGGCTGTTTTGAGGAAGGTATATGGTGGGTGTATGATACCGGCGAAAAGTGCGCGGTATTAGAGAGGCTAGCAATGGTGGAAGGAAGAGAGTGCGTAAAATCCATGGACTCAACATTAGTCATAAAGAACTCATATACTTATTGCAAAAATCTACAAGTTATCAAAGCAAAGTATTACGCGCATGCTCCTAGGGGGATAGATTGGTAGGAAAAGACCATCGCTCGTCCTTGATCGCCACTCATAAGGAAGACAATCAATAAATAAATCATGCTCCGACTTCATCACATAACGGTTCACCATACATGCATGCTACGGGAATCACAAACTTTAACACAAGTATCTCTCAAATCCAAAACTACTCAACTAGCATGACTCTAATATCACCATCTTCATATCTCAAAACAATTATCAAGCATCTAACTTCTCATAGTAGTCAACACACTCATAAGAATTTTTTTACTAATCTTGAATGCCTATCATAATTAAATCAAATTACCACACTGTTTTGTAGGACTCTCAAAATAATCTAAGTGAAGCATGAGAGAACAATAGTTTCTATAAAACAAATCCACCACCGTGCTCTAAAAGATATAAGTGAAGCACTAGAGCAAAAACTATATACCTCAAAAGATATAAGTGAAGCACATAGAGTATTCTAATAAATTCCGAATCATGTGTGTCTCTCTCAAAAGGTTTGTACAGAAAGGATGATTGTTGCAAACTAACAAATAAAGACTCAAATAATACAAGACGCTCCACGAAAAACACTTATCATGTGGTGAATAAAAATATAGCTGCAAGTAAAGTTACCGATGGAAGTAGACGAAAGAGGGGACGCCTTCCGGGGCATCCCCAAGCTTTGGCTTTTTGGTGTCCTTAGATTATCTTGGGGTGCCATGGGCATCCCCAAGCTTAGGCTCTTGCCACTCCTTGTTCCATAATCCATCAAATCTTTTACCCAAAACTTGAAAACTTCACAACACAAAACTTAACAGAAAATCTCGTGAGCTCCGTTAGCGAAAGAAAACAAAACACCACTTCAAGGTACTGTAATGAACTCATTATTTATTTATATTGGTGTTAAACCTACTGTATTCCAACTTATCTATGGTTTATAAACTATTTTACTAGCCATAGATTCATCAAAATAAGCAAACAACACACGGAAAACAGAACAGTCTGTAGTAATCTGTAACTAACGCAAATTTCTTGAACTCCAAAAAATCTACCAAAATAGGAAGACCTAGAAAATTTGTTGATTGATCAGCAGAAATTGGAATCAATATTTTATCACGTTCTGGTGATTTTTAACAATTGTTTTCGTGAACAGAAAGTTTCTGGAATTTACAGCAAGCTCAAATAACTATCATCCAAGAAGATCCTATAGGTTTAACTTGGCACAAACACTAATTAAAACATAAAAACAAATCTAACCAGAGGCTAGATCAAATATTTATTTCTAAACAGAAGCAAAAAGCAAAAAAAACTGAAATAAAATTGGGTTGCCTCCCAACAAGCGCTATCGTTTAATGCCCCTAGCTAGGCATTGATAATTTTAATGATGCTCACATGAAACATAGCAATTGAAACACAAAGAGAGCATCAAATAGCATGTGAAAAACACATCTAAGTCTAACATACTTCCTATGCATAGGCATCTTATAGGAAAATAAATTATCATAGCAAGCAAAAACTAGCATATGCAAGGAAGAGGAAAGAAACAATAGCAATCTCAACATAACGAGAGGTAATTTAGCAACATGTAAATTTCTACAACCATATTTTCCTCTCTCATAATATTACATGTGGGATCTTAAGAAAATTCAACAACATAGCTATCACATAAAATATTTTCAACACGATCCACATGCATGTGAAGTTGACACTCTTCCAAAATAGTGGGATTAACATTAACTAAAGTCATGACCTCTCCGAACCCACTTTTATCAAAAACTTCATAAGATTGATCAAAATCCAAATATGTGGGATCTAAAGTTGACACTCTTCCAAACCCACTTTCAATACTATTGCAAACATTATTATCAATCTCATATTCATCATGGGGCTTAAATAAATTTTCAAGATCATAAGAAGAATCACCCCAATCATGATCATTGCAACAAGTAGTAGACATAGCAAAACTAGCATCCCCAAGCTTAGGGTTTTGCATATTATTAGCACAATTGACATTAATAGAATTTATAATAACATCATTGCAATCATGCTTTTTATTCAAAGATGTATCGTGAATCACTTCATAAGTTTCTTCTTTCAACACTTCATCACAATTTTCAGATTCACGAATTTCAAGCAAAACCTCATAAAGATAATCTAGTGCACAAAACTCACTAGCAATAGGTTCATCATAATTGGATATCTTAAAGAGATTAGAAACTGGATGAGGATCCATAAACTTTTAGCAAGCGAAGATGCAAGCAAAAGGAAGGCACATGGTAACACGAGCAAACAGAAGGACGAACGGAACAGGGGCAAATAAAATATCAGAGGTGAAGTGGGGGAGAGGAAAACGAGAGGCAAATGGCAAATAATGAAATGCGAGGGAGATGAGTTTGTGATGGGTACTTGGTATGTTGACTTTTGCATAGACTCCCCGGCAACGGCGCCAGAAATCCTTCTTGCTACCTCTTGAGCACTGCGTTGGTTTTCCGTTGAAGAGGAAAGGGTGATGCAGCAAAGTAGCGTAAGTATTTCCCTCTTTTTTGAGAACCAAGGTATCAATCCAGTAGGAGGCCACCCTCAAGTCCCTCGCACCTACACAAACAAATAAAAACCTCGCAACCAACGCAATAAAGGGGTTGTCAATCCCTTCACGGTCACTTACGAAAGTGAGATCTGATAGATATGATAAGATAACATTTTTAGTATTTTTATAATAAAGATGCAAAGTAAAATAAAAGGCAATAAAAATAGCTAAGTGTTGGAAGATTAATATGATGGAAAATAGACCCGGGGGCCATAGGTTTCACTAGTGGCTTCTCTCAAGAACATAAGTATTACGGTGGGTGAACAAATTACTGTTGAGAAATTGGTAGAATTGAGCATAGTTATGAGAATATCTAGGTATGATCATGTATATAGGCATCACGTCTGCGACAAGTAGACCAACTCCTGCCTGCATCTACTATTATTACTACACACATCGACCGCTATCCAGCATGCATCTAGAGTATTAAGTTCAAAAGAACAGAGTAACGCTTTAAGTAAGATGACATGATGTAGAGGGATAAACTCATGCAATATGATATAAACCCCATCTTGTTATCCTCGATGGCAACAATACAATACGTGCCTTGCTACCCCTGCTGTCATTGGGAAAGGACACCGCAAGATTGAACCCAAAGCTAAGCACTTCTCCCATTGCAAGAAAGATCAATCTAGTAGGCCAAACCAAACTGATAATTCGAAGAGACTTGCAAAGATAACCAATCATACATAAAATAATTCAGAGAAGATTCAAATATTGTTCATAGATAAACTTGATCATAAACCCACAATTCATCGGTCTCAACAAACACACCGCAAAAGAAGATTACATAGAATAGATCTCCACGAGAATCATGGAGAACTTTGTATTGAGATCCAAAGAGAGAGAAGAAGACATCTAGCTAATAACTATGGAGCCGAAGGTCTGAGGTAAACTACTCACACATCATCGGAGAGGCCATGGTGTTGATGTAGAAGCCCTCCGTGATCAATGCCCCCTCCGGCAGGACGCCCAAAAAGGCCCCAAGACGGGATCTCACGGGTACAGAAGGTTGCGGCGGTGGAATTAGGTTTTCGTGGATGCTTCTGTTGGTTTGGGGGTACGTAGGTATATATAGGAGGAAGAAGTACGTCGGTGGAGCAACGTGGGCCCCACGAGGGTGGAGGGCGTGCCTAGGGGGGTAGGCGCGCCCCCTGCCTCGTGCTCTCCTGGTTGCTTTCTTGACGTAGGGTCCAAGTCCTCTGGATCACGTTCGTTCCAAAAATCACATTCCCGAAGGTTTCATTCCGTTTGGACTCCATTTGATATTCTTTTTCTGCAAAACTCTGAAATAGGCAAAAAAACAACAATTTGGGTTGGGCCTCCTGTTAATAGGTTAGTCCCAAAAATATATAAAAGTGTATAATAAAGCCCGTTAAACATCCAAAACAGAATATAATATAGCATGAAGCAATCAAAAATTATAGATACGTTGGACACATGGCAACGTCCGCAACATAAGAGTGAGGATGTCGGTTCTAGCTCTAGGACAGCAGCGTCAAATCATTCTCATGGTTCCGTGCAAAAGGAGGCTTCAAAATCAGGACCGCTGAAGGTTGATTCTAGTGTGCAATCGACCACACGTACTAGTGGCATCGAGTGTTTTAAATGTGGAGGAAGGGGTCATATGAGACGTGAATGTCCTAATGAGAAAAGTCTGTTGCTTACAAAAGATGGCTATGCATCCGCTAGTGATGAAGAGGCAATTTCTGACACTTCTAATGAAAAATCTAAATATATTGAAAAGGTGACTGCAGGTTTTGAAGCTGCCGAATCATATCCGTCGTTAATGGTGCAACGAGTGCAAGAGGATCGCATTGAGGATAAGGGGCAGCGCTGGAATATTTTTCAAACTCAGTGCAAGGTTAACAATACCAATTGCGAGATGATCATCGATGGTGGAAGCTACACTAATGCTGTCAGCAAGGAATTGGTGGATGCCTTAGCGTTACCTATGTGGAAACACCCGCAACCACATTGCATTGAGTGGTTATATTAGTCTGATAAACTCAAAGTTACTCACAAGGTGTGCGTGAATTTTTTAGTTGGTGACTACAAAGTCACTGTAATTTGTGATGTCTTGCCAATGGATGCATGCCACTTGTTATTGGGGAGGCCATGGCAATATGATCATCGTGCCATGCATGACGGGAGGTCCAATACTTATTCTTTTTGGGACACTGGAAGGCGATGTATATTGCGGCCAATGTTTGCCAATGCTATCAAAGAAGATATTTTTCAGTTCAAAAGAGGGTCTCCAAAGCTACCACGAAACCGCGGACGGCTTTGTTTCAAGGAGGAGGCGATGATGAGGCCGCTAGTGCAAGATATAATCTTCAAAATGTTTTACAAGTTGGTTCTTTTAGCTTTGAAGTTCCACCAACTGAACCAAAGAAGGATGAAGTTATGCCCACCTTCAGAACTCCATGTGCTACATAAATTATTGCAGCGTCGGAGAATTGATATCAGAGGCTCAGAGTCATTTGTTCTAGTGCTACTAGTTACATACTAGTTTTCTTTGGAGTCCAAGTTAGTTACTCTAGGTGATCAGCGTGTCGGATAAGTAATCATTTAATTAGTTGTTTTGTTGGGATAGGAAAGAGAGAGGGTCCACACTAGGTAGGTATTGTACACAAGTCAGTTTGCGCCTATATAAAAGGACGGCTACGGCCGTGTACGGGGTCAAGTTGTTTTTTTAGATTAGTTTGATGGAAAGTTGAATACAACAAAGTAAAAGGCCCCAGGTTGGGGACGCCCAGTTGTTGTGCTTCTGCGATCACACAGATCAGATTTTGCTGTATTGAGATCAATCTTGTTGCAGGTTAATTTTGTTCTTGCTAAATTGCAAGGTCAGAAATTTGTTTCTTCCTGATTTAATATCTACATCGACTAGAATATTTTCTTGTGGCTGCCGAAAGATCTACTACGCTCGAGAGAACTATAATAGTACTGTGAAAGATCGGGCCGTCAGTTGCACAATTTTGCGTCCCGCTAGTTTGTGCTATATCATGAATAAAGCAAACAATATGGGGTGGGGGATGTATGTCCTGAAATCCTCCAAAATTCCTTCAGAAATCATAGTACATTGTCATTGTAAACTTGAGAGAAGGTGCCAAACTGAACTCCCTTATGGTTGACATTTAACATGAGAGGAACATCACCTTGATATACAGCTTCTTCAGGCACGGAAAGCATCTCAGGAAACTGACAACTTCGTGCAGGTTGGGGCCGATAGATTCTAGTGCCAAGAACTTCATTGTGCGCAGAATCTGGATCAAGCTTTTCTGGATGACAGACGAACATACATCTTCAAAATTAGAAATAATGTTGATATCAATAAGGAGAGGTAGAAGGCGGTATTTGACAGATGAGTAGCCCACCACTGTCAATGTCGGCGCAGAAATGACATTGATTCTTGGTGGACCTTGTTGATCAACTACAATTAATCTCTCAAGTGAAGGTTTGTCCTCAATGACCATATTGTGGTCCACCTTTTGTGATCTCTCGTTGCAGCACCAGCAACACACATAAATAGTCCAGAGAGTCATGGAGGTGATGTGGAAGCTACTCGACCAATTCATAGCCTGAAGACGAAGGAACTCGAGTGCAATACAGCTGCGGAGCAGGCGCTCCATGTCATCCTTTGGGATGCAGACGTCGACGAGCTCAAGGTGCTTCAGTCGTGGTAGAAAAAGAGTGGGCGCATCATTAAGGGGGCATGGCATTTCATGAACTTGGCGAGGCGCAGCGTGGGCACGAAGCGGAGTGCGGAAGTTGGCAGCGAGCGCCTATGCCCATCATTAAAACTGAGCTCCTCGAGCTGATCTACAGCGGGGGATAGGAACCACTCGTCAAGCTTGGCTTGGTCCTTGCCGATGGAACCGAACTTGCCCATGATAAGGCCTCTGATTGGGCCATGGTGACTGCCGAGGATCTGGGAGAACGCACCCAAGCTTGTGCGATAGCCATGGCAGAGCTCGTGGGCATTGAGGAGGTCGAGAGGGGTGGAGAGCCATAGGGGGCGCCACTGCCGGGAAAGAGCGGTTTCCCTCGCCCCATATTTGATTGGGAGGAGGGATATGATGATTGTCAACATATCAATCGGGAGGCTGCTGATGAAGTCTAGGCCTGCTGGAGTCGCTTGCGGTTCTTTCTCGACCCGCCTCCGCTTGTTGGCAGCCTCGTTATCCACCTAGTTGGCAGCGACGAAAACCTCATTCTCCATATTCATGTCGTGCTCCGGTGCTTCAGGAGCCCCAACGTCGCCACTCCCCCCGATGTGGTGCTTCGGCGGCATCCTGATACACTGACGGCTTTGAGGACTGAGAGCGGCGTTGAGGATGCGGGAGGAGAGAGAGCATTGTGTGTGTGGCGAGGATGGCGGTGCCGACTTTGAGGACTGAGAGCAGCGTCGAGGATGCGGCGGAGAGAGAGAGGATTGTGTATGTGGCGAGGATGGTGGGGTCGGCCGCTCGGGCGCGCCATTAATACAGACCAGAGGGAGTGAGGCGGGCGGCGGTCAAAGGCTGTCTCGCTTCCCGGTGAGCTTGCGCGGCAGACTTCTCGCATTCCAATACCATCATTTCACACAGCTGCTCGCAGTCTCCCGGTGACACCGTGCAGCAAAAATGCCTCCCGTCAATTTACACGCCTGCACACACACGCCTCCCGGTCTTCCTGCGTGCCGGACTGCTCGCATGCGTCTCGTCACCTCACGCCTGCTCGCACGCTACACACGTATAATTTTTTTGTTTTTTCATGATTCATTCGACCGCTTTACTGCTTAACCGAAGCATCGCACGGTCTAACGCACACGGTCCGAATAAATATTCCGTATGAGATATTGGTTGCCAGTTATTAACAATCTCCCGTTTGTAAATAGATTATATCAAAACTTGTCTCAAACTTGACGAAAGAAATACAATATCACGGTCTACTGGTGTCCATATGTGACACCATGATAAGTTCCATGAATTTCAACTAAGTTTTGGATTTACTGAATTTAAAAAAATCAATATTCTCAATGTTTTGAAATTTCTTTCACGGGTAAACATGCACCTAGGGACACACATATGATTTTGCAATCCATTTTGGTGCACATGTAGCTCAAATTTTATTTTCGTACATCAAATCCCTAGGAAATCAATCAATGTATAAAACGGGTCGAATGATCTCTATTTTTTAACTTTAACACGACACTCATTTGGTGACATGTTCACTACAGAAAAAGTTTGACATGCCTCAGAATGGAGGTGGTGGTGGTGGTGTGTGTGTGTGTGTGTGTGTGTCTCATAACCTCACTCCATGTGGGGAAATTTCCGGTTCCCGAGGCAGGTGCCACATCAAAGTTGTGCATTGATATTCAAACATCACGCAATACCATGCAGGCGGTGGTTTCCCTATAGGAACTCACTCGCGTGCGGTGCTTCCATCTGTGGGCCCGCGAGAGGTCGTCCTCCATCACTTTGACCCAATGAGAGAGAGAGAGGCACATTCGATGAACAAGGAGGATTAATTCTTTTAGGGATGTGTTAGGGTAGGAGTATATATACATAGTACGTGTCGAACGGGAGATGGGACCAACATAACTAGGTGTCACACATGAACCTCACTCTGTGTGGGGACTTTGCGATTTTTGAGGCAAATGCCACATCAAAGGTTGTGCATTAGGTATTCAAAACATCACAACCACACACCTCTCCATATATATGTTTTTCCACACATGCAAGCGATGGTGGTTGTACTATGGCACTAACTCGCGTGGTTATCGGCGATGCTTCCATCTGTCGGCCCGCTTGGTCCATCACTTTCACCGGCAACGAGAGAGGTTAACTATTTTGACTTAGGAGGGGATTAAGTTTTTGCTTGTCTCGCGATATAGGTGATATTACATATATAATAGCGCATGTGTACACATGAATCCATCCCGCTGGATCGAAGGGGGGTGGGCGAGCACACGATACGTGATGAACCTCTTGCTCTGCGTGGGGACCTGTGGGATTTTGAACGCATGCACCACATCAATGTTGTGCATTACTTATCAATTCAACACATATGCATGCATCACGCACCTCCATAAATATGTTTGGTACACATGCAGGCAATGGTTATCTTTGCACACACTCACTTGCTTGGTTATATATGGGCAGCAAGCCTATATATATTTGTGGGCCCGCGTGGACGTACATCATTTCGACCGACGACGAGAAAGGTTACCAGGGTGGATTCTTCTTCTTTGGTTCGTGTTATCGTATAGTAGTAGGTCGATCATTCTAGGCCTAATTAAGTTTGAGCGCATGCATGCTACGCATCATGAACCCTCGATCAGTGTGGGGATTTTATGGTTCCAAAGCATGGTGCCACATCAAATTTTCACATTGCGTATTGAAACACCACACACGCCACTTCCATAAATAATTGGGCCACATGCACGGAGTGGGTTTTTTCTTCAGACAGTACTCCCTCGCGAGTTTATCGGCGACAAGCTAGCCCATTTCTTGGGGCCGTGTGGACGTCCATCACTTTGACCAACAACGAGTGAGAGAGGTTTTATGATCAATTTGGATTCCGTTTGGTCCGTGTTACAGTTCGTCTTGGTAAGATGCCCTCCCCCCGACACGTGTGTGTGTGTGGGGGGGGGTACTTCGCACTACCCGCAACCTCTGTGGGGTCGGGGTAGTCCAGTTATTTTGCGAGGCACACGTGCCACATCAAAGTTGTGAATGGTATAGTTAAATATGACACCACACCCTTTTCATACATATAGTATAGGGCCACCCATAGGTGGTTCGTATGTGGTCTCACCCATCTCCCGCCACAAGCACACATTTCTAGGTCGGGACACGGTCCACCTTTGTCCGGAAGTGAAAGCGGAAGTTTGACCATATATATGATGGATTCCTATAGGTTTTGTGTTACGGTAGGGTGAGATTTCAAACCTTACTATCTGGCAGCATGCATTCATAGCTAGGATTCCCTTGCCACCGACACGAAGTGGGGTTCGTAGGGGTGGCTAACTAGCAATACTGTGTGCTTTGTGCGATAGGTGCCACATCAAAGTTGTGCATTGGGTATTCGAACATCAAACCACCCTTTTCATACATATATCTGGTCCACATGCAAGTGCGTTCGTGTTCTGACCATTTCCCGCATTATTCTTTTTGCCAAATTTATAACAATCGCACGAGTTGGATGTAGAAACCGTTTGCAATTGGGTACGCAACAGACACGGTTTGGTCAGACTACCCTTGTGCCATGCATGTTCCCCTGCAGTCACTCAAATGAGCATAGTAGATTGGGCTCCACGAGGCTTGCCTCCCGCTCTCGAAAATATCTACTGCCTCGTAATCTCGAAAATATCTACCCGCGTAGAGGGTTTTTCTGTTTGATAGCACACGATTTATATGTGTGGACCGTGTGCGACGTATGTTACTCCCGCTCTGCTTCAATCAGTTGATCCAAATTTTCAGTAGCCCCAGATTTTTTTGAACTGGAGCCCGGCATTTTACTCCCACATGCATCCCTCGCAATCTCAAAAATATCTGCTCGGCTGGAGTGGTTTTCTATTTGATACCACATGACTATTATGTTTTAACCATGTGTGATGTTCGTTACTCCCACCTCACTCTGCTTTAATCCCTTGATCCAAATTTTCGGTAGCCCACCATTTCACTCCCGCCTAGTAAAATATGTAGTACCCACGCCATTTCCTCAAACACCACCTTGGACCCCCTCCACACACACACCCCAAATCCTTCGCTCACCCCCAAATCCTCCCCCTACCGCTCACACACATACATACCACCCCTCCCTCGCTCCAAACCTAGCTAAGGTCTTCGCCGCCGCCGCTGCCATGCCGCCTCCATCGTCAACCTCTGCCGGTCTGCCCATGCAGTTTACCCACCGATATACATACCATCGCCGCCCTGAGTTTCTCAGATGACGCCTGTGAAACACCCCCTTTCCCAGAGATCCCAATCCCCAACCCCTCCCCCACTCTAGACCGTCACAGCCTAAGCCCGGCTACGCTTCCCGGGGAGCTCGAGGAGAGAATGGCCCAAAAGAGCTTTACCATGGCCTCTTTGCCCGACGTCGGTGAGGTGGCCGCCGAGGAAGCTGACGGCGATGACTGGACCTGGATTGAGCCTTTCAATTAGTGGGCTAGAGTATTCTGGCATGTGGCGAATGCCGGCTATGACATCGAGGTCATCGACACCGATGGCTTGACGCGGGTTATGTCACAGGTTAAGTTGCCCACCCCGAACATCGATCTCATCGATGGCCCTGCCGCTGATCTCATGCGACTTGTTATGAACAATTTGCAATCCTTCATCGGCATGGATCCCCTTTTGTCATTTCTGAAGGACACGTTCTTTGACACTGGCTTGGGATCCTTAGCTGGCAAGTCAGACCTCATCGACGGCGACCATGAGGAGGAGCCAATCTGTGACAAGTGAGGAAACCCATGGTTTGCTTTCTCGAACCCCTTTTGTAATGAGAGTTTTTCTAGTATTTATTGCTATATTTGGTTGTTTGCATTATGCCTTGTTTATTTCTACGGTTTATGGTTGTTCGGTTGTTTGTAGTTAGCATATGTCCAGTTTCAATTGCCATCTTTGGTTGTTTGTAGCATGCCTTGTTTATTTCAGCTATTAACAGTGTCATGTTCTATATGTGCTAGTATGAACTGTGCAGTCCAATTTCATCAATACCAATTTTAATAATAGCTCTATGAATTACTATATTTGGTTGCTATTAAGCATGTTGAACTCCCTCCGAATATTTTTAGTTCGCATATAAGATTTGTCTAAAGTCAAGCCTCGTAAAGTTTGACCGACTTTATACAAAAAATACCAAAATTCATAATATGAAATCAATATTAGTACATGTGTCATGACTAAAATTTTCATATTGTATAAATTTATGAATAAGGTAAAACTTTATGAAGTTTGACTTCAGACAATTCTTATATGCAGAGTAAAAAGGACTAGAGGGAGTATTTACCATGCCTTTCCATTTGATTTAACAATGTCTCTGTTTGGATACTCTAACTTAGCTAGAGGTTAGAGTTAGTTTCTAGCTCATGACAACAAAAAGGGAGAGAGAGAGAGAGATTGGTGGAATAGTTGATTGTATTGCTTGAGCCTCGTGGGCATATATATATAGGAGTACATGGTCATCTTGGAGTACAAGTCAAGGTAGAATAAATCCTACGCTACCCTACGTTTCCTAAATAACAATGATACTCAACAATGACTAAACCTGAACTAACTCTAGCCAAAGAGGCGTCTGGATGACATTGTTAGATTGACAATAAATGCACTAGGAGAACTAGCCCCAATCAGCACCTCTTGGGTGGGATAGTTGTTTTGGGTGGGTTAGACGCAACTAGCTCAAACTAGCCTCATGTTTGGATACTTTAGGGCTATTTGAGCCCAAACTAACTCAAACTAACTATAACCCATGGATGCAAACATGGCCAATAACTAGTGTACTTAGACCTGCACAATACAAGTTTGAATGACTATGTTTGCTTGTTTTTAAATATTAGGGTTGTTGCAGTTAATAACACACCTTTCCACTTCTTGTTTTTAAATAGTAGGTTTTTAACAAATTTGGTCTTGCACATGTAGGTCCTGCTGTCAGAGGTTTTGACCAACTGTTTGACCCTTTTTGCATATGTGGAAATGAGTTGTCCATGAATATCAGTCAAGTCAAGAAACTCAAAAAGATTGTTATGATAAAGAAATTAGTGACAAAAAACAACAAGATCTTTGTGTGCACAATGAAGAAGACATCAGTTCACTACAGGATTGTATGAATTGTTATACCTTGTCTTTTTAATCCCTTTGCACCATTTCAAATCTAGAGAAGACATTTATGCATATCCTTGTTTTCAGGCCTTTCCAGAGCAGTTCACTGATGATTACCTCTCAAACCACATGTATGGTCAGGAGGCGAGGAAGGTATTCATACAACACCCACGGTTCAATATTGAAGTGTTCCTGAAGAGGATGAAGCATGGACATGCACTGGCCTAAAGTTGCAAAGACCTTCAATATCAATAATGAAGCCTCAATATTCGCCTTCCACTTGAGCAGTTTCTAGATGAGATCCATCTGTCTATGTACCATCTATGATGCTAATTTTGAAAGGTTATAGATGTTGCATATGAAACTTGGTGCTGGTGCAGTTGTGTAATGGGGTAGCTGAGTGCTGAAGCTATATGATGTTGTACTCTGATGTATTTCAATTATGAAATCCTGCTTCCTTAATACGAAAATGAAATATATTGTGTGCTTAATATGAAATGTCCATTAGATTAATAAATGGATTATTAATAATAGGGCAATTGGCCTGCTAATTGAGTTTTTCTATTGAAAACGGTTATTGAGAAAACACCGTGGGCGATGACCTCAGGCAACGCACAAAGTTTCTACGAATAAACTGTGTTGGATTAATGAACAATCACACACGACATCCTCTTAAAAATTGTTTGCGTTAGACCACCTTGTGCAAAAGTTTACCACATAAAAAGTTTGTGTGATGGACAACCTTTGCCACACGGTTTCTTCTACGCACCGTGTGTGATGCATTCAATAACGCAAACGATAAATTTTTTAATATCGTGTGCAATGGTAACTCTATCACAAACGATTTAGTGAGGAAAATTGTGTGTGATGTACATACTAACAGAAACGTATTCCTTGGATTGACTTTGTGGAATGTACATATGAATAGAAACGTTTAGCCGGGACTGACTGTGTGTGGGATGTACTTACGACAAGAATCGATTTGGCCTGTATAATTGTATATTTTTAGCACAACTGTATGTATAACCGTATTTGATCGCTCGCCCATCGCACACGACCTCATTTTGCCGAGCGTGTGTACCAGTAGGGCCTATCCCTGATAGTTTCTGGGTCGTGTGGGAAGGACCCCCTATCGCAGTCACTCACTTGGGGACGGTTCAGAATGCCGTTGTGGAAAGGGGTTAAAAACCGTTTGTATAGCACCTTGATGTACCAGTGTTTCAATAGTACCCGGTTGTGTTGCGATTGTGAGGATTTGTTCGAGTATGTTGGTTCGTCTACTTCATGGACTCGATCTTCTTCCGAGCGGGATTTCAGGCAAGATGACCATTACCTTGGATATCACTACTATCTTGGCTATGCTAGTTGTCCCGATGCTATCGCTATGTCGCGCTACCTACCACTTGTTTGTCAAGCCTCCCAAATTGCCATGATAAGCCTCTAACATTTTCCATCATCCCAGCAAACCGTTGTTTGGCTATCTTATCGCTTTGGTCAACCCCCTCTTATAGCATTGCTAGTTGTAGGTGTAGTGCAGGTTGTTCCATGTTGGGTGTTGGGGAAAAACGACACCTATGGGATCACTGGAATCCCTTCTACAGTTGGCGGGCGCAGGGTTGTGAGAAAAGCAGGTCTAACAGGAAGCACATGGATCGTTGACCCAGGTTCGGGCCGCAAGGATGCGTAATACCATAGTCCTGCTTTGGTGGATGTATTGAGTGTTCTTGTGTTCTTGAGCTAGCTACGGGCGTGTAACTTGCCCAAAAGAGCCGAATCCTTCTCCTGGTCACCTCAGGCCTCCTTTTATAGGCAAAAGGGGTCACCACAGTGGCACACATGAGGTGGAAAGGTGTACAGCGCACGAGCTTATCGCCCGGCGTTACGGGACAAAGCGCATTAAATGCGCTACTTAGGTGTCCATTAGCTTTATCGGGGATGGGAACGAGGCCCGTCGCGTCCGTCGCCGATCCGCCCTGCTTCGACACACGCCCAGGCCAGCGATGCGTGCGATGCCATGTAGGCAGGCGGGCAGCTGAGGTGGCGCGGTGGCAGGGCCTTCACGAAGATCTGCATGCCACCACGCAGGTGCTTGCTGAGTTGGTGTAGAGGCCGCTCGTCTCCACGCAGGTGCCTGCCCTGCTGGTTGAGCTAGCAGCTGCTTGGGGACGGCGGTGGAGTCTTGGCTGGTGCCGGCCTGGCAGTGGCCCTGCGGATGCCCTCGGCAAGGGTCTTGCCGGGGGCTCAACAAGGGTCTTGCCGTGGCGTGGCAGTCGTTCCGGCATGGCGCTTGCCGGGGGTCTTGTGGATCTCCTCGACTAGGGTCCCGCCGAGGGTCACCGTCTTCTGGTCCTCATCTGATCTTGTGTGTTCATGATCTTGACGAAGATCTGTATGCCACCACAGAGGCGCCTCCCGAGCCCTGGTTCCAATGTAGTTGGTTGGCTGGTGTTGGAACCCACGGGCTCAAGGGTGGCCTGCTCTGCTGGCATCGGGCAAGTTGCCCCGGCAAGGCTCTTGTCAGGGCCGCGGAGGCCGCCCCGGCAAGGGTCTTGCCGGGGGAGTCCACCTCGCCCTCTTGCTCTCCTGTGTTTCTGGTCTTGGCGTGGCCTTGTTTGTCTTGGGCTTCGGCTTCCCTCTTCTTCCCTACTAGGTGTGGCCGTGGCGCGTGGCTCTGATGGCCCGTGCACAAGTAAAGGGGTCAAAAGGAGAGCCCCTACTTTTGTACGCCGACGGGAACACCTGGGCCGGGGCCACACATAAGCGCGACGCGTTGTTGGGCCAGGCCTAGAATGGTGCGCGGGCAGGTGGGCGGATTTTACCGCAGTTACTTTTTTGGCCGCTGCGCTTCCCCACGACCCGCGTTGAACGCGCGACATGGAGGGTCGTGCGTGACGTGGGGGTCATGCGTGGGGCGGTACCCGCACGCATGCGTCACATCACAGTAAAGAGGCGGCTCGCGCCTTCCCCATAAAAGAGGGAGGCGTGGAGGTGCGGCTCATTTACTGACTGGACTCGGGTCTCGGTCTTCAAGGCACCCACGCCCCACGATCACGGGGTGGGGAACGGTCGCCTCACCCGTCCCTTCGACTCTGCTCGCTCGCCACGTGCCTTTCATGTAGGTGGCAGGCGGTGGAGGCGGGAAACCGGGCCGTTGCTGATTGGGGCAATGGGTCGGTCCTGATTCCCTGCACCCCCGATGACCGGATAGGGTGAGCGGGGCGGCCTAGCCTCGACCCCGCCCCTTTATAAGAAGGGGGAGGAGGAATGGCACCCCCACATTCTCCCAGCATCCATCTTCTTCCACTTCCGCTCCTCCCTTCCACCCATCATGGCGAGAGGGGGCGGAGGCCCTTCAACGGTGGGGGTGAGGGTCGCTACTCGACAGCGCGTTCCTCCTTCCCACAAGCTCGCGGAGGCGGAGCCGGCTACGAGAGGACGGGGGAGGGGGCGAGGTCGAGGTCGCCGCGGTAGTCGGGGCCGAGGGGGACGAGGCGGCGCGATGCCCATGCCTCCACCGGCGATGCCGCCCGGGATGGAGGGCCATGTTGGGGACCAGCCTCGGGAGTTCTTCATCAGGCTGCGCCGACCACCGCGTCGTCGTCTCCGTCTCCCTACCCCCTTCGCTCAGGAAATGGAGCTCAACCCGCCCCAGACCCTCAGATTGCACATGAGGGGCTGCGAGAACGGCGACACGCAAGTCGACGCCGACTTCCCCGCTCCTCTTGTTATGTACCTCCGTCGCAGGTGGAAGACATTTCTCGCATCCATAGCCTGACAGTGGGGCTCGTCCTCTACTTCAAGTTAATGGAGGGCGGCCTGCTCTCCGTCAAGGTCTTCGGAGATCTTGGAACTCGCCTAAAGTGCTGCGTGGAGAGCTCCTCCGATGATGAAGATTCCTCCTCGAGCGGGAGTGACGAGGAGGACAGCGAGAGTGATGACGAGGGAGTCAAGCGGCAGGATGCCGACCCCGACTTCGACTGACCGCGCTGCCCCTCCCTCGCCTTCGCGCCCTGCCGAGGGCCTTCCTCGCCAAGCTCTCCATCGGGGCGCTCCCCGTCGTCTCCTTGGGTGGCTGGCGTAGGAGGGTCGGAGAAGGCGAAGAAGGCGGGTGGTGGCCGTCAAGTCAGAGTACGCGGGCACCGACGCCTTCATCGCGTATTGCCGGCCCGCTGCCTCATCTTCCAGCTCCTTTCCCGGCACCAAGATGTTCTCTTGGTGCCTTCTGCTCCTCGCACCTCGCCTAGGCGCCCCTTTTTCCCTCCTGCTGTCTTGGTCCACCTTCTGAGGAGAGGGACAAGAAAGGGATTATGGGCACCTTATCTCTTTTTTGTTTGTAAGCCTGCAGGCACTTGTTAGATTTAAAACTTGTAATCCCCTTGTTCATGTTTTTTATTCCATATGAATTGTACCTATATGGGACATTTTTAATGAAAAAGGGTGCTTGCCGGGTTCTTTATGCGTGAGCGAGGCCCATGCCAAGGAACGAGTCCTTGTTATTTCTAAGATAAACATTGTCGCCCGGCAACAGGCCTTGCCATTCCCCCACTTCAGTCGACCATTCTTGCGCTCTTGGCGGAGGCAGGGGCGAAGTAGAGTTAGGCCCCTCGTGTATCTCCTGGCCACCGCATCTGCGACCCGGTTCTGTCCCAGTGGCTTGGGTACAAGAAGAAGGGGGAGCACGGTGGTTTCGGAGCGGAACGAGGACTCATTTGTCCCAGTTCCATACGGAAATGCATAACAGGGGATGAAAGACTTATCTGAATCCGCGGTCCCCCGGCAACCTTGGCTTGCCGTGGTTGGATCCTTGTATCTTCAGCCCCCGGCAGTCTTGGCTTGCCGGGGCCGGAGCGTCGGTCCGTTCTCTTTCTCCCAAGCGGCTCAGCAGAAGTGTCAACGTGCCCTGCGAACCAAAGAGGATAGAAAGACGCACACTCGACCTCTAGGCTAGGGGTTAGTCGCCGCTAAGCACTATCAACCCTAACCGAGGGAGAGACTTAAACCTAGCATGCATGCTATAACTTAGGGCGCCAGCGCTTCATTTATTTATGCTCAGGGTCTGCGCCTGGCTTTGTACAGAGGGTTACATGCCTTGTCAGCAAAGCTTGTACAAAAGGTGGCTTGTCGGGAGGCCCGGCAAGCCGCGCCTTATGGGTAAAACTTGCAAAGATGCTCGATGTTCCAGGAGTTGCTCACCGGGACAACATCTTTGGTCTCCAGGCGAACTGCGCCAGGCCTAGTGACTCGTATTACCCGATAAGGGCCTTCCCACTTTGGTGGCAACTTGTTGGAATTCTTGGCCGACTGAACGCGCTGAAGAACAAGGTCGCCTTCCTCAAAGCTTCGGGCATGAACCTTGCGGCTATGGTAGCGGCGCAAGGCTTGCTGGTAGCGTGCTTCTCTCACAGCCGCCCGAAGACGATCTTCCTCAAGGAGCGTTGCGTCATCTTGCCGCAATTGCTCTTGCTCAAGCTCGTCGTAAGCGAGCACTCGAGGTGACCCGTATATGAGTTCCGTGGGGAGAACTGCCTCTGCCCCGTATACCAGGGCAAAGGGTGTCTAGCCGGTGGCTCGATTTGGCGTCGTTCTGATCGACCAAAGAATCGCCGGCAACTCATCAATCCAGCGCCTTAAGCTCTTGTGCAGCCTGTCAAAAGTCTTTGTCCTCAGGCCACGCAACACTTCAGCATTTGCCCTCTCTGCCTGGTCGTTGCTCCGTGGGTGTGCCACGGAAGCGAAATAGACCTTGCCGCCGAGGTCTTGGATGTATTGCATGAAGGTGTGGCTCGTGAATTGTCTGTCGTTATCGGTGATGACTCTGCTTGGCACACCAAAACGGCACACTAGCCCCTTGAAGAACTTGACGGCTGACTGTACTGTCACCTTCCTTACTGCTTCCACCTCCGGCCACTTTGTGAACTTGTCGATTGCAACGTACAAGTACTCAAAGCCCCCGACAGCGCGGGGGAAAGGGCCCACTATGTCGAGCCCCCAAACCGAGAATGGCCAGGAGAGAGGAATTGTTTGAAGGGCTTGAGCTGGTTGATGAAGCTTCTTTGAATGGAACTGACACGCTTCGCACTTGGTTACTAGTGCCATTGCATCCTAGAGGGCAGTGGGCCAGAAGAAACCCTGCCGGAACGCCTTCCGGCAAGGGCCCTCGACCCTATGTGGGAGCCACATATGCCTCCGTGTATCTTCGCCAACAACTCCAGTCCTTCCTCCCGGGGAAATGCACTTCAATCTCACAACATTTGGTCTCCTCCTGTACAGTACGTCATCGACGAACTAATACATAGTAGACCGACGGGCTACCTTCTACGCTTCTTCCTGCTCCTTAGGAAGCTCCCCTGTTTGGAGGAATCGGACGGTATGCTGTGCCCATGCCGGAGCCTGGGGCTCGACGGCAAGGACCAAAGGCATTTCTTCTTCCATGGGAGCGGCTGTCTCTACGGCCAGGGCTCAACGGCCTGCCGGAGTCGGTCGCTCCTCGGCAGGCTTAGAGTCAACGGCAACACCCTTGCCGGTGGCCCCTGGGGGCTCAGCAGGAAAGTACTTGCTGGGGCCTGATTTCCTCCGCTTGTTCTACTCCGCTGATGGTTCGACGGATGATTGAGTTAACCGAAGCAAAAAAGGTGTCTGGTTCCACAGGTAGCTTGAATGCAGCGCGCTTCGACAGGTAATCGGCGGTGTCGTTCTCCGCTCGGGGAACGTGCTCCGCTTGTATACTGTCAAAGCACTCCTCCAGCTTCCTCACCTCATCTATGTAGGCCTCCATCAACGGGCTCTGATAATCTTTGTTGACTTGTCTGACGACAAGCTGCGAATCACCCCTGATGATGAGCTTTTTAACTCCGAGGTCTGCCACGATCCTGAGACCGGCAAGCAACCCCTCGTACTCAGCAGTGTTGTTGGTGGACATGTCCCTGGGAAAGTGCATCTGGGTTACATACTTGAGGTGCTCTCCGGTGGGTGCGACGAGCAGCACACCAGCACCGGCGCCTTGCAGCGAGAAAGCTCCGTCAAAGTACATAAACCAGTCGCGAGCTATTTCCTTGCCGGGGAGAGTGGTCTCCTGGATCTCTTCATCAGGCGTTGAGGTCCATTCTGCAATGAACTCCGCCAGGACTCTACTCTGGATTGTTGAAGTACTTTCAAACTTCAACCCAAAGCTTGATAACTCCAAGGCCCACTCCACAATCCTTCCGGTTGCGTCTGGGTTGTGCAGTATCCGTTGCAACGGGAGGCGGGTGACGACAGTGATCTCGTGGGCCTGGAAGTAATGACGCAGCTTCCTCGAGGCCATAAGGAGGCCAAAGAGCAATTTCTGCACACCGGAGTACCTTGACCTAGCCCCTTGCAAGAGGGAGCTGACAAAGTAAACCGGGTGCTGCATCATCTTCTTCTTCTGCACCAATTCATTGGGCTGCGCGGGCCCTGTCCCGATGGCGTCGGGCTCCGCCGGGGGCCTTGCATTGCCAGCACCAGGCCCTGCCGGGGGAACCTCTGACTCGCCATCTGCCGGTCCTGCCGTTGCCACTGCCTCTTCGTCAACCTCCCTCTGCGCCACCAGCGCGGCGCTGACCACTTGATTCGTCGCCGCCAGATACAGCAGCAACGGCTCTTGCGGTTTAGGCGCCACTAGTACTAGCATAGAAGAGAGGTATTTCTTCAGATCCTGCAGTGCTGCTTCGGCCTCCAGGGTCCACTCCATTGGGCCCACCTTTTTCAAAATTTTGAAAAAGGAAGGGCGCGCTCGGCAGACTTGGAGATGAATCGGCGCATGGCGGCAACGCAGCCAGTGAGCCGAGGCACATCCTTGATCCGCTTGGGCGCCTCAATCTGCTCGATAGCCTTGATTTTTTCTTGACACACTTCTCAGGGTTCAGCTTGAGGTTGATCTTGTGCAGGTTGGCAAACGTCTCTTCTAAGTGTTGTACAAGAGTTTCCCTGTCCTTGGTTTTGACCACTATGTCATCCATATAAGCTTCCATATTTCTATGTAGGCGGGGATCAAAACCAATTTGGACTGCCCTTGCAAACGTCGAGCCAGCACTCTTCAACCCGAAAGGGATCCGTAAAAAGCAGTACTTACCACATGGTGTGATGAATGTTGTCTTCTCTTCGTCGTCTCTTGTCATGAAGATCTGGTGGTAGCCCGAGTAGGCGTCGAGGAATGATAACAGATCACACCCAGCTGTGGAGTCAACAATCTGGTCAATACGCGACAACGGGAAGGGGTCCTTAGGACAAGCCTTATGGATATCTGTGTAGTCAATACACAGCCTCCACTTCCCGTTTGCCTTGCGCACCACCACCGGATTGGCCAACCATGTTGGATGGAGCACTCTCCTCACCAAACCTGCCGCTTCCAACTTCCTGATCTCTTCCATGATAAGCTCTTGCCGTTCCAGAGCCTGCTTCCTGACGTTCTGCTTGACGGGCCGCGCATGAGGACAGACAGCTATGTGGTGCTCAATCACCTCCCTGGGAACACCGGGGATGTCGGATGCTTGCGATGCAAACACATCGACGTTCGCCCGCAGGAAGGTGACGAGCGCGCCTTCCTATTTGCTGTCGGGGGTGGAGCTTATGGTGAAAGCCCCTCCCGTGCCATCCTCCCTAACGAACACCTTCTTGGTCAGTGGTGGCACAGCTTTGGATTTCATGCTCTTGCCGGTGGAGCTCTCTGGTGCGTCCTCGACGGTAGCACAACACTCCGAAGAGGTGCGCTTGCCGGAGTGGGTGCGAGAGGTCTTGCCGGGCTTCTTCTTCCCTCCCCGGGCTTCAGCGGCAGGAGCAAGTGCCTTGGCGGCAGCTGCTGCAACTGCTTCCCGATAGAGTAGGTCGGCACAGATCAGTGCATCCTTCTTGTCGCAGGGGACGGTGATGATGGTCATCGGCCCAGGCATCTTCAGCGTGTTGTAGGCGTAATGTGACGCCGCCATGAACTTGGCTAGTGCTGGGAGGCCGAGGATCCCGTTGTAGGCCAAGGGGATCTCGGCTACATTGAAGACAATCCTCTCCGTTCTGTAGTTCAACTCGCTTCCGAACGTCACAGGCAATGTGATCTTCCCCTTCGGCTGGCTTCTTCCCGGGTTGACCCCTTGAAACGTGCCCGTCTCCTCGAGGTCCCCGTCGGGAATTTGGAGCCTCTTGACCACAATGGGTGAGATTAAGTTCAGACCGGCCCCGCCGTCAACCAGCATCTTGTTCACCTTGAGGTTGTGTATCGTTGGTGAGACCAAAAACGGCAAACACCCGACCGCAGTGGTGCGATCAGGGTGGTCCTCGGCGTCAAAGATGATGGGCGTGCTAGACCACTTCAGCGGCTTCTGAGCGTCGAATGATGGCTTCGCAGCTGTGATCTCACGCGCCCACTGCTTGAGCTGGCAGTGAGAAGTATGCAGCGAGGCACCACCATCGATGCACATGGCCTCCGTAGCCTTCTGAAACTCTTGCTCGCTGGACTCGTCGTCCTTGTCATGATCATCGTCTTCTTGCTTCTAGTCACAGCCTCGGGCGGGCCTCTCTTGCTGGTTATCCTTGGCCGCCACGCTTCTTGCCGGATCCCTCGGCACCATCCTGGCCCTTCTCCTTGTCCCGCCTCTCATACTCAGCTTTTTGCTTCTCAGCAGGTAGTTCGACTTGCCGGCAGTTCTAGAGGTCGTGGCCCTTGGTGCGGTGGATCTTGCAATACTGCTTGTCGGCAGCCACCAAGGCCCGCAGGCGGCGCACCCGGCAATATCCTTACCAGGGTCGTCTGCCTTGGCCTTCTTGGCAGTGCCGGTGTCGTCAGATCCCTCGACGGCAAGCACGGTCTTGCCCTTGCGTTTCCTGTTGCGACGCCGGCCCTTCTTCGTCAGGGCGGCGGTGTCTTCATCAGTAGAGTCGGTTTCCACGCTGGCATCCTCCCTGGGGTACTTCCTTCCCTCTTCAGCCCGGGCGCACCTATCGGCCAGAACATAAGGTTCGGCCATATCCTTAACCTTGTTCATCGCCAGCTCTTCGCGCATCTTGCGGTTGCGCACGTTCTGATGGAACGCGCTAATCACGGCGGCGGGATGAACATCAGGGATGTTGTACTGTACCCGGCTGAACCTCTGGATGTACTTGCGCAGGGTTTCCCCTTCCTTCTGGGGGATGATATGCAAATCACTAGCCTGGCCATGAGCTTTGTGGCCTCCTATGAAGGCACCAACGAACTCGTGGCACAGATCCGACCACGAGGAAATGGAATCCGCCGGCAAGTGCATCAACTAAGACATGATGTTGGGCTTCAGTGCCAACGGGAAGTAATTGGCAAGCACCTTGTCGTCGCGAGCTCCGGCAGCTTGCATTGCGATGGTGTAGATGCTGAGGAACTCTGATGGATGGGTCTTGCCGGTGTACTTCTCGCCGACGTCGGGCTTGAACATGCGGTGGGACAGCCACTGGAACTACCGCAGGTCACGGGTAAAGGCTGGGCAACCAACCACGTAAGGTAGGCCGCCGGAGCCCCTCGGTGCTGGGTGGTCCATAGCGGGTCCCGCCCGCTTATCCGACTGGTGGCGTGTATCGCGCCGGCGCTCAATAGTGATTCGAGCGTCTTCATGGGCTCGTTCTCCAAGAACTTGGCGCTGGTCGCGGTGGGTCTGTGGGTCGGACGATGCTATGGAAATGTTATCACATGCGTGGGAGGAGAGTGTACTGTGGCTGTAGCTCCCCCGGTTCTCCCACCGCTGACATGTGGTGGCTCGACGGAGCGCCGGCTCGAGGGCCCCGCCGGTCGCGGATCATCTTTATTGGCGATGGCGACGAGGCTCCGGATGGTGGCTCTCCACTCGTCGAGCTTCTCCGCAGCAGGAGGGAAATCGAGGAGCAGCTGTGCGCGCGCCAAAGCCTCTGCTGGCGTGGGTGGTGGCGACAGCTGCGTGGACCGCGGCGTGCTTCGACTTCTAACCACGTTAGAAGGAGCTCTATCACGGCCTAGCGGCTGCGTGCCATTTTCGCTAGCACTTCGGCGGACATGCTGGACTCCTTCATCCCGCGAACGATGCACAGGGCTCTTCCCACGGCGGTGTCCAGGGTCACCGGCGTGGTGACGCTGCTCGTCGCGCACACCATGGGAAGAGCACGCTGTGGGCGTCTTGGAGGTCCCTGCACCGCCTGTAGGGGGCACAGCGACGCCCCGGAAGGCCCCGCGCCGCCTGCGGGGGGCCCAGCCCCGTCTTTGGATTTGGCAATGCGCGGCCCTTCGTCTAGCGCACGAACGACGCCGCTCGCCAGGCTCTGACTGCCAGAGCGATGCTGGTGCTCGCGGGCCGCGGCTCAGGTTCTGTCCGCGACCGGCCCGCTGCTCGTCCGCACTGGCACGGGCCGTTCGGCTTCCGACGAGCCGATCGCCGTGATCGTCTTCTTCTTGGAAGCGATGGCGATGAAGAACCACTAGGCTAACTACTAGATCATATTCTCACGACTGCGCCCCCTACCTGGCGCGCCAAAGATGTCAGGGAAAAACGACACCTATGGGATCACTTGAATCCCTTCTACGGTTGGCGGGCGCAGGGTTGTGAGAAGAGCAGGTCTAACAGGAAGCACACGGATTGTTTACCCAGGTTCGGGCCGCGAGGATGCATAATACCCTAGTCCTGCTTTGGTGGATGTATTGAGTGTTCTTCTGTTCTTGAGCTAGCTACGGGGGTGTAACTTGCCCAAAAGAGCTGAATCCTTCTCCTGGTCACCTCGGACCTCCTTTTATACGCAAAAGGGGTCGCCACAGTGGCACACAGGAGGTGGAAAGGTGTACAGCGCGCGAGCTTATCGCCCGGCGTTACGGGGCAAAGCGCATTAAATGCGCTACTTAGGTGTCCATTAGCTTGATCGGGGACGGGAACGAGGCCCGTCGCGTCCGTCGCCGCTCCGCCCTGCTTCGACACGCACCCAGGCCAGTGATGCGTGCGGTGCCATGTAGGCAGGCAGGCAGCTGAGGTGGCGCGGTGGCAGGGCCTTCACGAAGATCTGCATGCCACCACGCAAGTGCTTGCTGAGGTGGTGTAGAGGCCGCTCGTCGCCACGCAGGTGCCTGCGCCGCTGGTTGAGCTAGCAGCTGCTTGGGGACGGCGGTGGAGTCTTGGCTGGTGCGGGCCTAGCAGTGGCCCCGCTGATGCCCTCGGCAAGGGTCTTCCCGGGGGCTCGGCAAGGGTCTTGCCGTGGTATGGCAGTCATTCCGACAAGGCGCTTGGCGGGGGTCTTGTGGATCTCCTCGGCTAGGATCCCGCCGAGGGTCGCCGTCTTCTAGTCCTCATCTGATCTTGTGTGTTCATGATCTTGACGAAGATCTGTATGCCACCATAGAGGCGCCTCCCGAGCCCTGGTTCCAATGTAGTTGGTTGGCTGGTGTTGGAACCCATGGGCTTAAGGGTGGCCTGCTCTGCTGGCATCGGGCAAGTTGCCCAGGCAAGGATCTTGCCGGGGCCGCGGAGGCCGCCCCGGCAAGGGTCTTGCCGGGGGAGTCCACCTCGCCCTTTTGCTCTCATGTGTTTCTGTTCTTGGCGTGGCCTTGTTTGTCTTGGACTTCAGCTTCTCTCCGGCTTCCCTCTTCTGCCCTGCTAGGTGTGGCCGTGACGCGTGGCTCTGACTGCTCGTGCACAAGTAAAGGGGTCAAAAGGAGAGCCCCTACTTTTGTACACCGACATTGGGACACGGATATCGTGGGGTATCACAATATCTGTTATTTAATTAATGCATCTATATACTGGGTAAATGGTGGAAGGCTCAGCCTTTTTCTTGGTGTTTTGTTCCACTCTTGCCGCCCTAGTTTCCGTCATACCGGTGTTATGTTCCTTGACGAGCGCTCCTAACACATGTGGGTGTATGGGAACGCCCTGACCAATCACTTAGGAAAGAACTTCTCCAGCAAGGCCCAACATTGCTTTTAAAATATGCCAACATAATAATACTGATAAATTGATTAACACATAGAGAGTTAGCGCTACCCGAGGATTCTTAAATCAACATCATACAGGTGGGCCAGTGCTGATGGTCTTGGTCCAAAACGGGCAGCCTGCAGGGCCACCACGGGAAAACTCGAGGACATGTTTTACTCGTAGCTTGTCCCATCCGGTCGTGCCCTAAGAACGGGATGCACGGCTCCTATCGGGATTGTTAGCACATCAGGCGGTCTTGCTGGATTAGTTTTACCTTTAATGAGAGTAGGTCCACCGGGATTCCTTATTGTCAACCTCACCACTTATCCATTCCATACCCATTAAGCTTTGCTAGTATTGATACCCATGTTAATGGGATTGCTGTGTCCTCGGGGCTCACAGATTACTACAACAACTGATGCAGGTACATGTAATGTGATGACATGACGTGAGAGCGATGCTTTCTTGTTTTGGAGTTGTTCTTTTGCTTCTTCTTCTTCGATCGAGGGATAGGTTCCTGGTCGGCAGCCTGGGCTAGTAGGGTGGATGTCGTTTGTGTTTTTCGTTTGATTTCATCCATAGTAGGATCTTGCTCTTCTGTGATATAGGCGAAGGTGTCCGATGTTTCGATGAGATAGCTATCATTTTCTATGGAAGTCGACCTCGACGATCCGACTACAAACGTGCGAAGATGTTGTGCCTTAGCAATCGCTAAACCATCTTCCGAGGGGTTATTGACCACGCCGAAGCACGATCAACCTGACCACGAGGGTCTATTTCCAAC
Organism: Triticum aestivum; assembly: GCF_018294505.1. Taxonomy (NCBI): domain Eukaryota; kingdom Viridiplantae; phylum Streptophyta; class Magnoliopsida; order Poales; family Poaceae; genus Triticum; species Triticum aestivum. Next base: position 244,882,777 of record NC_057799.1, read on the forward strand.
GAGAAAATGAAGAACAAGCAAGAAACTGAGATTGCAAACTGGATATTGCGAATAGAAGATGAAAGCTTTATTGTTGAAAGTGGGGTTCTGTGATGCCTTAGTCTAGTCGTTGAAACAAACGAAGTATGCGAGTTGCAGCTATGGCGAACTTTAATCTAAACAAAACCCAAAGTCTAAACGATGCGGGGAATTTCGTGGCCCCATGGAGGAGGGGTCCGAAACAAACCCTAACATTGTTTTCCCCACACATACGGACTCCAAAAATGGCTTGTACTTCAGTATTTTGAAATTACATGGGCCTGGCACAATAATAAGGTGATGCAACACCTATAATAGCCTTTGGATGAAATTTATGAAGAGGCATCTTGTATATTTCATCCAAGGCTTCATGCACTCGTTATGGTGGCTTCAAAGTCCTGAAATCATAACTTGTAACTCCGTTCTTGTTACCCTTGCGCATGCCATCATCTCCATGCCCGATCTTGCTCCAATATTCATCCTTCTTGTCCAAGCTAGGCACTTCATTTCTAAGCAAGACAAATGTATCCAATTTAGGCAGCATCATATTCCCATGAACATTAGAATTATCACCAAGAAACGGAAGTACCTAGTAATTTAATTGGCGTGCGCGAGCTCTAGTAATTGGTCCAGTATGTATAGCAGCAGGGGCTCTGTGTGTAACAATGGTATTGATGTCCTCATCATCCTCCCCTTCTTGAAATGAAGTCATCCTCGATGGAAGCTCATCTTCCTCACCCAAATAAGGCTTCAAATCTGCAATGTTAAAAGTGGGACTAAAACCAAAATCTGCAGGCAACTCAAGTTTATATGCATTATCATTTATTTTTTCTAACACCTAAAAAGGACCATTAGCACGTGGCATTAGCTTTGATTTGCGCAAATCAAGAAACCTATCCTTATGCAAATGTAACCAAACAAGATCTCTAGGTGGAAAGACAACATGTTTTCTACCTTATATCTCCAGCAAGTTTATACTTGGCATTCATTCATACGCTCAATATTTTCCTTAGTTAACTCATGCATTTTAAAGATCAATTTAGCATGTTGTTTAGCATCAAAATTAACCTTCTCCGAAGATGGAAGAGGTAACAAATCAATAGGTGCACGAGGTAGGAAACCATACACAATTTTAAAAGGGCACATCTTAGTAGTAGAATGCAGTGAACGATTATAAGCAAATTCAGTATGAGGCAAGCATTCTTCCCACATTTTCTTATTATTCTTCAAAACAACCCTAAGCATAGTATACAATGTTCTATTGACTACTTCAGTTTATCCATTAGTTTTGGGGTGACAAGTAGTACTAAAAAGCAGTTTAGTCCCCAAGTTAGCCCATAAACATCTCCAAAAGTAGCAAAGAAATTTTGTATCACGATCTGAAACAATAGTATTTGTCACACCATGCAAGTGAATAATTTCACGAAAGAACAAATCAGCAACATTAGCAGCATCATCGCTTTTATGACATGGTATAAAGTGTGCCATTTTCGAAAATCTATCCACGACAACAAATATGCTAGTGACCACTATGATCTCATCCGCCTGGATTCCTTAGAATGCTCTGAATAGTTGAGGTACTCTCTACTCTACTATCCTGCCGGTTGCTTCTGGATTCCTTAGAATGTGCTGCAACGGGAAGCGAGTGACCACTGTGATCTCATCCGCCTGGAAGTAGTGGCGCAGCTTCCTTGAGGCCATGAGTAGGCCAAAGTGAAACTTTTGCATGCCTACATACCTTGACCTAGCCCCCTGCAGGAGAGGGCTAACAAAGTACACTGGCTGCTGCACCACCTTCTTCTTCGGCATAATCTGCTGATCAACTACTTTCTCTTGCACTGCTTTTGCCTTACCAGCCTCTGGATCTGCCGGGGAGGATTCTGCTTTGTCATGGGATGGTTTTGCCGCCGTGGTTTCCTCATCACCAAGTTCTCTCTGCGCAACCAGCGCGACACTGACCACTTGGTCTGTTGTCGCTAAACATAGCAACAATGGTTCGTGTGGCTTAGGTGCGACTAAGGTTGGTGCCAAAGACAGGTACTTTTTCAGATCTTGCAGCGCAGCCTCCACTTCTAGATTCCATTTTACTGGACATACCTTCTTCAATATCTTGAAAAATGACAAGGCACGCTCAGCAGACCCTGAAATGAACCTACTCAAAGCTGTGACACAACCGGCAAGACACCGCGCATCGTTGACGGTTTTAGGTGCTCGAATCTGCTCAATAGCTTTTATCTTGTCGGGATTCGCGTCGATTCCACGCTGGGACACAAAGAACCGAGAAGTTTGCCAGATGAAACACCAAACACACACTTCTCAGGGTTGAGCTTCATGTTGATCTTGTGTAAGTTCGTAAATGTTTCTTCCAAATCTTCAATGAGGGTTGAGTTGTCCTTGGTTTTGACCACTATATAATCCATATAAGCTTCCACATTTCTGTGTAACTGTGGTTCAAAACCAATTTGAACTACTCTTGCAAATGTTGAACTAGCACTCTTTAGTCTGAAAGGCATACGTCCAAATAAATATGTGCCACATGGAGTAATGAATGTGGTTTTCTCCTCATCTTCTTTTGACATGAATATCTGCTGATATCCGGAGTATGCATCATGGAATGAGAGCAAATCACAACCGGCAGTGGAGTTCACAATCTGATCAATGCATGGCAAAGGGAAGGGATCCTGGGAAATGCTTTGTTGAGATCAGTGTAATCAATGCAAAGCCTCCATTTTCCGTTTTCCTTGCGTACGACAACTGGATTTGCCAACTAAGTTGGATGTAGTACTCCTCTAACCTAGCCTGCTACCTCGAGTATCGTAATTTCTTCTTCTATGAACTGTTGCCATTCCAAAGCTCACTGCCTGATGTTCTGCTTGACGGGCCGAGCATGAGGGCAAATAGCAAGGTGGTGCTCAATTACCTCCCTGGGAACACCGAGGATGTCAGATGGTTGCCATGCAAACACATCTATATTCGCCCGCATGAAGGCAATGAGCGCGCTTTCCTATTTGCTATCAAGAGTGGCACCAATGGTGAAACCACCGCCAGTGTCGTCCTCCCTCACCGGCACCTTCTTTGTTGCAGGTGGAGTAACTTTGGACCTCTTGCCGGCAGAGCTGTCCGGCAAGTCCTCGACGGGTACGCAGCACTTCAAGGAGGTGCGCTTCCCAGAAGCCTCGGTAGATTTCTTGTCGGGCTTCTGGCTTTTCTTTTCCTTTGTGGGAGCTGTGGTCTTGACGGACTCTGCTGCCGCCGCTTCACTGTAGAGCTTGTTTACGCATATAACTGCATCTTTCTTGTCGGAGTTAATGGAGATGACACCCATGGGCCCTGGCATCTTCAGCATATTGGAGGCATAATGTGATGCTACCATGAACTTGGCCAAGGCTAGGCCACCAAGATCTCCGTTAAATGGCAAGGGGTTCTTAACAACGTCAAACACTATCTTCTCGGTCATGTAATTCAGCTCCCTGCCAAACATCACTAGCAGTGTGATCTTTCCCTTTGGTTGGCTCCTTCCCGGGTTTATTCCTTGGAACGTCCCGGTTTTCTTGAGCTCTTCCTCAGGAATCTGCAGCCTCTCGATCACCTCAGGGGAGATCAAATTCAAGCCAGCCCCTCCATCAACTAGTATTTTCCTGACCTTGAGGTTGCGTATTGTTCGTGAGACCAACAACGGCAAACACCCGACCGGTGTTGTGCGATCAGGGTGGTCCTCGGGATCGAAAATAATAGGCGTGTGGGACCACTTGAGGGGCTTTCTGGCATCCGCTGTTGGCTCTGCTGCATTGACCTCATGCACCCATTGCTTGAGCTGGTGATACGTCCATTTTGCATCATGCTTTTATATGGATATTTATTGCATTATGGGCTGTTATTACACATTATGTCATAATACTTATGCCTATTCTCTCTTATTTTACAAGGTTTACATGAAGAGGGAGAATGCCGGCAGCTGGAGTTCAGGGCTGGAAAAGGACCAAATATTAGAGAACTATTCTGCACAACTCCAAAAGTCATGAAACTCCACGAAAGTCAGTTTTGGAATATATAAAAAATATTGGGCGAAGAAAGCACTAGAGGGGGGCCACCCACAATCCACGAGGGTGGGGGGCGCCCTACCCCCCTGGGCGCGCCCCTGCCTCGTGGGCCCCCTGGCAGGCCTCTGGTGCCCATCTTTGGCTATATGAAGTCTTTCGCCCTAGAAAAAATCATAAGGAATCTTCCGGGACGAAGCGCCGCCGTCTCGAGGAGGAACCTGGCGAAACCAATCTAGGGCTCCGGTGGAGCTGTTCTACCGGGGAAACATCCCTCCGGGAGGGGGAAATCATCACCATCGTCATCACCATCGATCCTCTCATCGGGGGGGGGGGGGTCAATCTCCATCAACATCTTCACCAGCACCATCTCATCTCAAACCCTAGTTCATCTCTTGTATCCAATCTTTGTCTCAAAACCTCAGATTGGTACCTGTGGGTTGCTACTAGTGTTGATTACTCCTTGTAGTTGATGCTAGTTGGTTTATTTGGTGTAAGATCATATGTTCGGATCCTTTATGCATATTAATACACCTCTAATTATGAACATGAATATGATTTGTGAGTAGTTACGTTTGTTCCCGAGGACATGGGAGAAGTCTTGCTATAAGTAGTCATGTGAATTTAGTATTCGTTCGATATTTGATGAGATGTATGTTGTCTCTCCTCTAGTGGTGTTATGTGAACATCGACTAATTTACACTTCACCATTATTTGGGCCTAGAGGAAGGCATTGGGAAGTAATAAGTAGATGATGGGTTGCTAGAGTGAGAGAAGCTTAAACCCTAGTTTCATGCTATGGTTAGGTTTACCTTAATACTTCTTTTGTAGTTGCGGATGCTTGCAAGAGGGGTTAATCATAAGTGGTATGCTTGTCCATGGAAGGGCAGCAACCAAGCACTGGTCCACCCACATATCAAATTATCAAAGTAACGAACGCGAATCTTATGAGCGTGATGAAAACTAGCTTGACGATAATTCCCATGTGTCCTCGGGAGCGTTTCACTTTATATAAGAGTTTGTTCAGGCTTGTCCTTTGCTACAAAAAGGATTGGGCCACCTTGCTGCACCTTGTTTACTTTTGTTACTTGTTACCCGTTACAAATTACCTTATCACAAAACTATCTGTTACCGATAATTTTAGTGCTTGCAGAGAATACCTTACTGAAAACTGCTTGTCATTTCCTTCTGCTCCTCGTTGGGTTTGACACTCTTACTTATAAAAAGTACTACGATAGATCCCCTATACATGTGGGTCATCAAGACTCTTTTCTGGCGCCGTTTCCGGGGAGTGAAGCGCCTTTGATAAGTGGAATTTGGTAAGGAAAAATTTATATAGTGTGCTGAAATTTACTGTCACGTCTTACTATGGAAAGTAATCCTTAGAGGGGCTTGTTCGGGGTATCTTCACCCCGACCAGTAGAGCAAAGAGTTACTCCTCAACCTACTGAAAATGTTTACTTTGAAATTCCTTCAGGTATTATAGAGAAACTGCTAGCTAATCCTTTTACAGGAGATGGAACATTACATCCCGATTTGCACCTAATCTATGTGGATGAAGTTTGTGGATTATTTAAGCTTGCATGTATATCCGAGGATGTTATCAAGAAGAAGGTCTTCCCTTTATCTTTGAAGGGAAAGGCATTGACATGGTTTAGGCTATGTGATGATATTCGTTCATGGAACTACAACCGATTGAAATTGGAATTTCATCAGAAGTTTAATCCTATGCATCTGGTTCATCGTGATCGTAATTATATATATATTTTTTGGCCTCGCGAAGGAGAAAGCATCACTCAAGCTTGGGGGAGGCTTAAGTCAATCTTATATTCATGCCCCAATCATGAGCTCTCAAGAGAAATTATTATTCAAAAATTTTATGATCGGCTTTCTCTCAATAATCGCTCCATGCTCGATACTTCTTCTACTGGTTCTTTTATGATGAAGACTATTGAATTCAGATGGGATTTATTGGAAAGAATTAAACGCAACTATGAAGATTGGGAACTCGATGAAGGTAAGGAGTCAAGTATAACACCTAAGTTTGATTGTGTTAAATCTTTTATGGATACCGATGCTTTCCATGAATTTAGCACTAAATATGGACTTGACTCTGAGATAGTAGCTTCTTTCTGTGAATCATTTGCCACTCATGTTGATCTCCCTAAGGAGAAGTGGTTTAAATATAATCCTCCCATCGAAGTAAAAGTAGTTGAACCTATTAAAGTTGAAGAAAAGACTATCACCTATAATGTTGATCCTATTGTTCCTACCGCTTATATTGAGAAACCACCTCTCCCTGTTAGAATAAAGGATCATGCTAAAGCTTCAACTGTGGTTCGTAAGAGTAATACTAGAACACCTGCACCCCCTGAGCAAATTAAATTTGAACCTAGTATTGCTATGGTTAAAGATCTCTTGGCTGGTAATATTGATGGGCATGCTATTTACTTCTGTGATGAAGCTGCTAGAATTGCTTGACCCGATACTAAAAATAAACATAGACCTATTGTAGGCATGCCTGTTATCTCTATTAAAATAGGAGACCATTGCTATCATGGCTTATGTTATATGGGTGCTAATGCGAGTGCAATACCTCATTCTTTATACGAAGAAATTATGCATGATATTGCACCTGCTAAGTTGGAAGGTATTGATGTTACAATTAAGCTTGCCAATAGAGATACTATTTAACCAGTTGGGATTGTTAGAGATGTTGAAGTCTTGTGTGGGAAAGTTAAATATCCTACTGATTTTCTTGTTCTTGGTTCCTCACAAGATGACTTTTGCCCCATTATATTTTGTAGACCCTTCTTGAATACTGTTAATGCTAAGATAGATTGCAAAAAGGATGTAGTTACTATTGGTTTAGGGGATATGTCTCATGATTTTAATTTTGCTAAATTTTGTAGACAACCCCATGATAAAGAATTGCCTAGTAAAGATGAAATTATTGGTCTTGCTTCTATTGCCATACCTCCTAATGATCCTTTAGAACAATATTTGCTAGACCATGAAAATGATATGTTTATGAATGAAAGAAGGGAAATAGATGAAGTATTCTTTAAACAAGGACCTATTTTGAAACACAACTTGCCTGTTGAAATTCTAGGGGATCCTCCTCCACCCAAGGGTGATCCCGTGTTTGAGCTTAAACCATTACCTGATACTCTTAAATATGCTTATCTTGATGAAAAGAAGATATATCATGTTATTATTAGTGCTAACCTTTCAGAGCAAGAAGAAGAGAAATTATTAAAAACTCTGAAGAAGCACCGTGCTGCTATTGGATATACTCTTGATGATCTTAAGGGCATTAGTCCCACTCTATGCCAACACAAAATAAAATTGGAGAAAGACGCTAAATCGGTTGTTGATCACCAACGACAGTTAAATCCTAAGATGAAAGAAGTGGTAAGAAAAGAAATACTAAAGCTTCTGGAGGCAGGTATAATTTATCCCGTTGCTGATAGTCAGTGGGTAAGTCCTATCCATTGTGTCCCTAAGAAGGGAGGTATTACTGTTGTTCCTAATGATAAAGATGAATTGATCCTACAAAGAATTGTTATAGGTTATAGAATGGTAATTGATTTCCGCAAACTAAATAAAGCTAGTAAAAAGGATAATTACCCTTTACCTTTTATTGATCAAATGCTAGAAAGATTATCCAAACATACACATTTTTGCTTTCTAGACGGTTATTCTGGTTTCTCTCAAATACCTGTGTCAAAGAGGATCAAGAAAAGACCACTTTTACTTGCCCTTTCGGTACCTTTGCTTATAGACGTATGCCTTTTGGTTTATGCAATGCACCTGCTACCTTTCAAAGATGTATGACTGCTATATTCTCTGACTTTTGTGAAAAGATTGTTGAGGTTTTCATGGATGATTTCTCCGTATATGGAACTTCTTTTGATGATTGCTTAAGCAACCTTGATCGAGTTTTGCAGAGATGTGAAGAAACTAATCTTGTGTTGAATTGGGAGAAGTGCCAATTTATGGTTAATGAAGGTATTGTCTTGGGGCATAAAATTTCTGAAAGAGGTATTGAAGTTGATAAAGCTAAAGTTGATGCTATTGAAAAGATGTCGTGTCCTAAGGAAATTCAAGGTATAAGAAGTTTCCTTGGTCATGCCGGTTTTTATAGGAGGTTCATTAAAGACTTCTCAAAAATTTCTAGGCCTCTGACTAATCTCTTACAAAAAGATGTTCCTTTTGTCTTTGATGATGATTGTGTAGAAGCATTTGAAATACTTAAGAAAGCCTTGATTTCTGCACCTATTGTTCAGCCTCCTGATTGGAATTTACCCTTTGAATTTATGTGTGATGCTAATGATTATGTTGTAGGTGCTGTTCTAGGACAGAGAGTTGATAAGAAATTAAATGTTATCCAATATTCTAGTAAAACTCTAGATAGTGCCCAGAGAAATTATGCTACTACTGAAAAAGAATTTTTAGCAGTTGTATTTGCTTGTGATAAGTTCAGACCTTATATTGTTGATTATAAAGTAATTGTTCACACTGATCATGCTGCTATTAAATATCTCATGGAAAAGAAAGATGCTAAACCTAGACTTATTAGATGGGTTCTCTTACTACAAGAATTTGATTTGCATATTATAGATACAAAGGCGCTGAGAACCCCGTTGCAGACAACTTATCTAGGTTAGAGAATGTTCTTGATGACCCACTACCTATTGATGATAGCTTTTCTAATGAACAATTAGCTGTCATAAATGCTTCTCATACTGCTCCATGGTATGCTGATTATGCTAATTACATTGTTGCTAAATTTATACCATCTAGTTTCACATACCAGCAAAAGAAAAAGTTTTTCTATGATTTAAGACATTACTTCTGGGATGACCCACACCTTTATAAAGAAGGAGTAGATGGTGTTATTAGACGTTGTGTACCTGAGCATGAACAGGAACGGATCCTACGCAAGTGTCACTCCGAGGCTTATGGAGGACACCACGCTGGATATAGAACTGCACATAAGGTATTGCAATCCGGTTTTTATTGGCCTACTCTCTTCAAAGATGCCCGTAAGTTTGTGTTGTCTTGTGATGAATGTCAAAGAATTTGTAATATTAGTAGACGTCAAGAAATGCCCATGAACTATTCACTTGTTATTGAACCATTTGATGTTTGGGGCTTTGATTATAAGGGATAGTTTCCTTCCTCTAATGGGTATACACATATTTTAGTTGCTGTTGATTACGTTACTAAGTGGGTAGAAGCTATTCCAACTAGTAGTGCGAATCATAACACCTCTATTAAGATGCTTAAAGAAGTTATTTTTCCGAGGTTTGGAGTCCCTAGATACTTAATGACTGATGGTGGTTCACATTTTATTCATGGTGCCTTTCGTAAAATGTTTGCTAAGTATGATGTTAATCATAGAATTGCATCTCCATACCACCCACAGTCTAGTGGTCAAGTAGAACTGAGTAATAGAGAAATCAAATTAATTTTGCAAAAGACTGTTAATATATCTAGAACGAATTGGTCCAAGAAACTTGATGATGCATTATGGGCCTATAGAACTGCATATAAAAATCCTATGGGTATGTCTCCATATAAAATGGTTTATGGAAAAGCATGTCACTTACCTCTCGAACTATAACATAAGGCATATTGGGCCATTAAAGAGCTCAGTTATGATTTCAAACTTGCCGTTGAGAAGAGGCTATTTGACATTAGCTCACTTGATGAATGGAGAACCCAAGCCTATGAGAATGCCAAATTGTTTAAAGAAAGTGTTAAAAGATGGCATGACAAAAGGATACAAAAGTGTGAGTTTAATGTAGGTGATTATGTTTTGCTATACAACTCTCGTTTAAGATTTTTTGCTGGTAAACTCCTCTCTAAATGGGAAGGTCCTTATGTCATCGAGGAGGTCTATCGTTTCGGTGCCATAAAAATCAACAACTTCGAAGGCACAAATCCGAAGGTGGTTAACTGTCAAAGAATCAAACATTATATCTCAGGTAATCCAATAAATGTTGAAACTAATGTTATTGAGACCGTAACCCCGAAGGAATACATAAGGACACTTTCCAGAACGTTTCAGACTCCGAAAAGGAATAGGTATGTGGTACGGTAAGTAAACCGACTCCAAAACAGTTCTAATAGCAATTTTTCTCCGTTTTGGAATATTTAAGAAAATAGGAAAATAAGAAGTAGTCCGAAGAGGACACGAGGCATCCACGAGGGTGGAGGGCGCGCCCTACCCCCCTGGGCGCACCCCCCTACCTCGTGGGCACCTCGTGTGCTCTCCGGACTTCATTTTCTTGCACGATACTTCTTTTGGTTGGTAAAAATTCATTATATAATCTCCCGAAGGTTTTGACCACCGTACCACGCAAATATCCTCTATTTTTGTTTCGAGCTATTTTTCTGACAGATCTAGATCATCATGGCGTCTTCAAGCGCCCCCAAGGACAAGTTCTTCAAGAAGGTTATCAATCCCTAGCTCGCGGAGGTGCTGCAACACCCTCAAACAATTGAGATGCGTGATGGGTTGCTGCACATCCGCGATGTCGAGGGACCAAGGAGGACCGGAAGCGTGGAGACAAGACTCGTAGCAATGGAGCAACAAGTTTTCAAGTGCCAGGGGATGGTGGAACGCGGATTCAACGCCAACCACATGATGATCGCAGAGTTCACCAACAACCACAAGCTAGATGCCAAGAACATTGGGGAGACCATTTTCAAGCTTCACGAGAAAATCGAGCATCTCCAAGCCCAGATCTATGACCTGCAAAACCAAAACTATGAGTATGAATATAGATTCAAGAGGATGAGTTTGGCTGCAGATCGAGGATCCTGGAGACTCGATCATCCTTCTATGATGGTGAGCCTATGCCTTGGAAGATGGACGACAAGCCTACATCATCAAAACTCCATCATCACCATCTCCGAGGAAAGATACATAAACACATGGGTATGGGTGAAAGGATCGATATAGTTGACTAGAGGGGGGTGAATAGGCAACTAACAATTTTTAGCTTTTCTTTACCAAATTAAACTTTGCAACAAAATAGGTTGTCTAGATATGCAACTAGGTGAACAACCTATATGATGCAACAACAACAGCACACAAGAAAGCAAGGGATATAACACAAATAAGCTTGCACAAGTAAAGGCATGATATAACCAAGAGTGGAGCCGGTGAAGACGAGGATGTGTTACCGAAGTTCCTTCCTTTTGAGGGGAAGTATGTCTCCGTTGGAGCGGTGTGGAGGCACAATGCTCCCCAGGAAGCCACTAGGGCCACCGTATTCTCCTCACGCCCTCACACAATGCAAGATGCCGTGATTCCACTATTGGTGCCCTTGAAGGCGGCAACCGGACCTTTACAAACAAGGTTGAGGCTCTCTCCACAACTTAATTGGAGGCTCCCAACGAAACCCCGGAGCTTCACCACAACGGAATGTGGCTCCGAAGTGACCTCTTCCGTCTAGGGTGCCCAAGCACCCAAGAGTAACAAAATCCACACAAGAAAGTATGGGGGAATCAAATATCCTTTGGTGGAAGTGTAGATCTAGGTCTCCTCCTTCAATCCCTGGCAAATCAATGAGTTTGAGTGGCTAGAGAGAGAGATTGGGCAAGAGAGCTTTAATGGCAGTAATGGAGGAGAGAGAGAGGTAAGAGGTAGGTGGGAGATAGGAGAAGCACCTCCTTAAATAGGCCCCCCAAGATCCAACCGTTATGTGCAGAAAAGCATGGGACCGGTACTTCCGCACTAGACACCCGTACAACCGGTGAATGCGGGGAACCCCTCCTAGGGCACCAGGGCGGTACTTCCGGTGGCGCACCCGGTAGTACCGGTTTATCGGAATAAACCGCAACTACCGCTCAACTACCGCATACATCCAGAAGGTTTACACCTCAAGCCGGTAGTTGGAGCGGTAGTAAGGCCGGAGCTACCGTTGGGCAAGCAGTTCCTGGGTGATGGAGTCCGAGGCGGTACAACCGCCCTGGACACATGTAGTACCGGTTTATCAAGACAAACCGGCACTTCCGTTCCACCACCGGTCTACCATCGTACCCGGTACAGAAGGGAGTCACCCCTGAGCGGTACTTGGAGCGGTGGTCAGACCGGAACTACCACCCAGCGGTACAACCGCTCGATGGAGCGGTACTACCGCCATGGGCAGGACTGCACATGTCAGAGGGCAGTGGGGAACCTCTCTCTCCTCAAAACGGAAGGTGTATGGTGGGTGCAAAGAATGTGTACATGAAGTGATTCACCCAAAACCTTCCGATGAGGATTCCCTCTTAATAGTACGGATATCCTACGACCAAAGGAATAAAAACGTCGGAAACTCCGTCTTCGATCTTTTCCGCATAGAGGGAAGACCTAACCGTCTTGCGCCTCACCATGTGTACCTGAGAAAACTATGGCGCACGATTAGTCCATGTGTGTTGTCATCATCACCAAAAACCTAAGGCAAAGGATGCCCTTACAATCTCCCCCTTTTTGGTGGATGATGACAACCACATGATTAGTCCGGGAGTTCTAAAAAATAAAGGAGGGGCTCCCCCTGAGTGTGAGCACTATTTAGAGTTTGCTTTTGGAATGCAAAGTGCGCACACTAGGGAATGCTCCCCCTGGATTTTATAGTCCAACCGGAGAGCGCAAAACAACCATAATAAACCTAAAGCAGTAGAGACAACATATAATAAACCAACTTATAATAAACTCTACTGAACGAAGAGTGCATAGATAAACCAAACGACGCATGTCTTACACCATGCACGAGATCACAACATAGAATAAGTCCATAGAGCACTAGAAAGAGCAAGCAAATAAACTAGAAAGACCAACTGCAAATAACCACCCATGCAACTCCCATGACCTATGGAGCTCTCTCCCCCTTTGGCATCGAGACACCAAAAAGGAAAAGAGCGAAGCTAGCGCCCCGGGGCTCAGTAGACCTCCTCGCCAGTAGCTGCAGAGTTGTCTGATGCATCATCATCAATATCATCGTCAGGATCCTGAGCCTCATCAGACTCCTCAGACTCCTCAGACCTCACAGTAGCTGCCTCAGGAACATGGACAGAGGAAGAAGCAGGTGCTTCATCAGACCACTGACAGTTCTCCAAGCACCAAGTATCCTCAGGAGTGATGGTCTTCTCGGAGCCACTCTTCACATCTGGCACATTGAGGTGCCTCATCAACTGAATCTGCCTGCGACGCACCATCTTCTCAGCAACGTGGGCCTTGTAGAGCTTCTTCTGGATATGGGTCTGCAAGCAAAAGGTCTTCTTGATCTTGGAAGTCAGCTTCTCAACCCAGGTGGGCTGGACCCCAGGCTCCAACTCAAATTCCTCGTCATCCGAGGTAGCATACACATCCTCCTGATTGCTCGTAGAAAAACGGGGAGTCTTATGCTTCTTCTTCCTTAGCTCCTTGACCTCATGCTCCGTGAGGTTGGCAAGAGTGGTGAGAGGCTCTCCTGGCCTACGGACTGCCCAAACGGTGCTCAGAAACTGCATCACAAAAGGAGCATATATCGGTACCTTGCGGTACAACACCATGTTGTACATCTCCTCCCATAGCCACTTGGAGACATCAAACGTGGCACCGGATCCCCTCTTGGTCTTCATGGCCACAAGCAAATCCACCATATAACCATAGATAACATCTTGATTCCCAACCTTGGGAAGCAGCACACAACGGAACACACGATGCATAATGTCATAGACTGGTAGAAGATCATTGGACTTGACCACAATGCCATGTCGAGGGATGTATAAAGGGGCGAGCTTCACCTTGTCCATGGTGTGAGCACGGTCGTGAGGACGGATGCCACCTTGACCCTCAATCCCGGTATCCTCATAACCCAGAGCATTGCAGAAGGCTCTCCACGGGAGATGGAAGAACTCATCACGGCACATAAAGGAGAGATGGCGTTCCACATCAGAGCCGAAGTGGACTGTAGCATAGAACTGATGGACGAGCTGCACATCGAAATCACAGTTCACGGTCATGAGCTTGATCAAGTTAAACTCTTCACAGATCTCCAAAGCTTCTCCAAAGTAATCAAGGTTGTTCTTCCAATGGTCGATGTCAATGGAACACATCCGGGTGAACTTGTTCTTGTGATGCTCAAAAACTTCTGACACAATCCTCAACTGTAACTCATTCCGGAACTGCGGGTTGTTCCAACAAGGATTCGGTGCAACAGTGTAGGGATCCTGGAAACGAAACCTTTGAAAGTCCGGCATCTTCCACTTGTGCATTGGCACTGCAACACGTTGCTTAGCAGTACCAAACTTCTCCCGACGAGTGGTCTTGGTAGGAATCACCACTTCATGATCATCCTCATTGTCACCCAAAGGTTTCCCCCTACGAGCCCTCTTCTTGGTATTCTGAGGCTTCCGACTAGCACGAGAGCTAGAGCCACCTGCACACGCACACAGAAAGCACAGAGAAACCCCAACAAAGATGAGAGGAATGTACACAAGATCAGACGAATATGTCACATGTAAGTCAGTAGAAGAGAAACAATGTGTACAGGTTCAAAGAAACCGGTTGTTCCGGTTGTTCCACCGGTAGAACCGCTCGAGCGGTAGTACCGCTCGCAAGGAGTGGTAGTACCGCTGAGAGCGGATCTGCCGAGTGGAAGAATGGGAACCGCCTTAATCTCGAATCTAGATACAGTATTCCTACAGCTACTTACGCACAAGGAACAGAAGGAGGCTATACGGATCTTTCCCACTAAACATTTAGACAAAAATGGGGGAGAACAAGCAATGCCCTAGATAGAGGATTCAAAAGGGGAACCCAAGGAACGAGAAGAAGCAGGGCATTACCGATCTCCATGGGAGAAGATCGAAGAGGAGGCGACCTCCACGGAGTGAATCCGATGAAGGGCCGACCGATCCGGAGGGCCGGAGGGCACTCCGGGGCGAGGGACGATGCAACCGGCGGCTAGGGATAAGAGAAGGGACGAGCGCGAAGGGGAAAAAGAAAACCCCTTCAGCCCGCGCCCCTTATATCAGCCCCAGATGCCAGCTAGTAGTACCGCTATAGGAGCGGTAGTACCGGTCCTGTAACTAGCCGATGTTTGAGAACGGTACTTCCACTCCAAAGGAAGCGGTAGTACTGCTTCCGAAGACCGGTAGTACCGACCAGAGGTACTGGTACAGGCAGGGGCGGTAGAACCGCCCGTGCAAGACCTGAAGTACCGCTGGGACTATACAACATAGTGGAAGACCGGTAGAACCGGTCTTCCCACCAGTTGTACCGCCAAGTTGCAACAGCCCCAAGCACAAAAGGATATCAACTTGTGTACATTTGGAAAAGATGGCTTGGGAGAAGAAGGCTTAGGATAGAAACAGGTCACTGTAATATGATGAAGAAGACTCTCAAGAGTGCAAGAAGCAACCTAGAAAAGCCACTCTTTAGAGAATTCAAACATCTAGGCAAAAGGAAACACCCAACAAGGAAAAAACACCTAAGCATAAGGGCGGTGGCCGAAGCCACCTATGTTTTGAGTTAAGAGGGTATCGCACCACGAAGAATTATCCTTGGGCCCATGACCACAACTCGTCTTTGAAGCACAAGTACCATCAACGATGGCAAATGTGAAAGAGATGGTCAATTTATGCATAATTGGGGGGAGAGTTCATTGAGAGAACAATACTCCCCTATGTCCATGCCTACACCTAGAACAAGACATCATGATGAGTATGGTGGGGTGTGCAAGGTTCAAGCAACATTGCACGAATCAATGATATTTAGCTCATGCCTTAACTCGCGAAATCTTGCTTCATCCAAGGGCTTCGTGAAGATATCTGCAAGGTTATCATGAGTGTTTATATAGTTGAGCTCGACCTCCCCTCGCCTAATGTGATCCCGGATGAAGTGATACCGAATCTCAATATGCTTCGTCTTGAAATGTTGAACCGGGTTGAGAGAAATCTTGATGGCCTTTCATTGTCACACCAAAGAGGCACTTTGTCACAAATGACACCGTAATCCTTTAAAGTTTTCCTCATCCAAAGAAGTTGTGCACAACAACTACTGGCGGCCACATACTCTGCTTCGGTGGACGAGAGAGACACACAACTTTGCTTCTTGGAAGACCAACTCACTAAAGAGCAACGAAGAAATTGGCACCCTCCGGAGGTGGACTTCCTATCCACTTTGTCTCCCGCCCAATCGGAGTCTGAATAACCTACAAGCTTGAAGTTTGCTCCTCTTGGATACCATAAGCCAAAGTTTGGGGTATGAGCCCAATATCGAAAGATTCGCTTGACCGCCACAAAGTTGCTTTCCTTAGGTGCAGCTTGAAACCGTGCACAAATTCCCACACTCAACATGATATCCGGTCTAGATGCACAAAGGTAAAGCAAGGAGCCAATCATGGAGCAATATACCTTTTGATCCACCGCTTTACCATTGGGATCAATGTCAAGTTGGCACTTGGTGGGCATTGGGGTTGAAGCCGGCTTGACATCACTTAGCTTGAATCTCTTGAGCATGTCTTGACTGTATTTGGCTTGGTTGATGAAGGTTCCTTCTCTTCTTTGCTTCACTTCGAACCCGAGAAAGAACTTCAACTCTCCCATGAAAGACATCTTGAACTTTGAGGTCATGAGAGCGGCAAATTCCTCATTGAAAGCTTTGTTAGGGGAACCAAAGATAATATCATCAACATATAGTTCGCACACAAACAACTCCCCTTTGACCTTCTTAGTAAAAAGAGTGGGGTTTTAGCCCAACTTCAAATCCACGGTCTTGTAACAACTCGGTAAGGTGGTCATACCACACACGTGGGGCTTGTTTAAGGCCATATAGTGCCTTATCGAGTTGATACACATGATCGGGAAAGTAGGGATCCTCGAACCCGCGGGGTTGCTTGACATATACCAACTCATTAATAGGACCATTAAGAAAAGCACTTTTCACATCCATTTGTTGCAACTTAAAGTTGTGATGAGAAGCATAAGCAATCAACAAATGAATGGATTCAAGGCGAGCAACGGGAGCAAAGGTTTCACCTAGTCGATACCCTCGACTTGGGAGTAGCCTCATGCCACCAATCTTGCCTTGTTGCGAATGATGGTCCCATGAGCATCTTGCTTGTTCTTGAATATCCACTTGGTTCCAATGATATTGTGGTTCCCCGTTGGCCTTGGCACCAATCTCCACACCTTGTTGTACTCGAAGTTGTTGAGTTCTTCATGCATGGCATTAAGCCAATCCGGATCTTCGAGAGCCTCATATACCTTTTGGTGTTCAACACAAGCGACAAACGCGTGATGTTCGCAATAGTTTGCCAATTGTCTATGAGTGCTTACCCCCTTTTGAATGCTTCCAAACACATTCTTCATGAAATGACCCTTGGTAGAGAGCTTGGATTCAATCTTGGCGGCACGATGCTCCAATTCCTCCTCGGAGGTGAGTTGAGGAGCGGTCACTTGATCATCTTGATCGCCGTCTTGAGATTGTTCTTGATCTTGAGCTTGCTCTTGATCTTGAACTTGCTCGGAGGAGAGAACTTGACCTTGGGCATCACTTGGTGACTCAACACCGTCTTGAGGTTGATCTTTCCCTTGGTCATGTTCATGAGGTTGAGGGCCTTCACTTTGTTCTTCGGAAGTGTGTGGGTCTTGGGTTGGTGATGGTTCCACTTGAGTGGAACATTGTCCTTCTCCTTCGGCCACAAGGGGTTCCTCAATGGGTAGGAAATGACCAACACCCATTCTTCTTATGGCTTGGGGAGCAATTTCATCACCTACATCACAGTGCCACTTTGCTCCACTTGGGAGCCGCTATTCTCATCAAACTCCACGTTACACGTCTCCTCAATAAGGCCCGTGGACTTATTGAGAACACGGTAAGCATGGGAGTTTGTAGCATAACCAACAAATATGCCCTCATGAGCTCTAGCCTCAAATTTAGACAAACAAACACCTTTCTTGAGAATGAAGCACTTACACCCGAACACCCGAAAGTACTTGAGGTTGGGCTTGTTACCGGTGAGAATCTCATATGGAGTCTTGTTCAAGCCCTTGCGGAGGTAGAGCCGATTTCATGCATGACACGCGGTGTTGATGGCTTTGGCCCAAAAGTTGTATGGAGACTTGAACTCCGCCATCATGGTCCTTGCCACATCCATCAACGTCCGGTTCTTCCTCTCCGCTACACCATTTTGTTGAGGGGTGTATGGTGCGTAATATTAATGCTTGATCCCCTCATCACTAAGAAACTCATCCAAGGTGTAGTTCTTGAACTCGGTGCCGTTGTCGCTTCTTATAGTCAAGATCTTTGCATTGTGTTGACGTTGGGCTTCATTTGCAAAGTCAATGACGGTTTGTTGGGTCTCGCTCTTCCTCTTGAAGAAATATACCCATGTGTATGATGGGACCCGACTAGACGGCGAGTCGTTCGTTGGCCCAATCTTTCACGGTACACGAAAAACAGCGACAAACCACGATGATTCTCGTAATAACAGCAAACAGACGAAGAAATAGACGAATGGCTCTTTGGGTCAAGCAGGACGCCAGAAGACCAAAGTGCACAAAAACCAGCGTATAATCAATCACAGATCAATTCCACGCCAAGCAACTCTCAGATCCCTCGTGGATCAGCAAGCAAATATCTTTGGCGCAACCATAACGCTGCCTTTTCTGTATATTGTTCCACTCTGAAAAAACTCCCGTACAAAAGCTGAAACCTGGCCATTATATAGGCGACACCCACACTGACCAAATACTTCTCCTAATTGGACTCGTACAGATCCAAACAAACCAGACAAAATCTAGCAACCGACCTATACTCCTTTTCCGATTTAAAAGCTCACGTACAGACTCCAAAGACTATGTACTAGGACTCTCTAATTGCAAGGTAACTAATTAAATATTCCGGCCACGTTGATCACATAGTATCTAATCAAAAGATAAATGAGATATTTCTTTGGCAAGCTCTGGACTACCATCTTGGAGGTGTTCTGAAATTTGGCATCACCGTATCTTTCTTTGGACTAGCTGGTGGCACCTCCACGCAAATAGAACCAACATAAAACGCAACTGGAGTTTGCGTATTTGCATGTACAGAGGCCTTCATGTAACATGCGTCTCTCTTCTCTCGACTAATGTGTGGCATAGCTCCTATAACACATGTGAAATCCTCCATTACGCTATTAAAGGTCACATCATCCCCTCCCTCTTCAAAGGAAACCGTCCTCGGTTTCGGATCAGCCTTTGCAATCTTCTTCTTCAATGGAACATGTTCATCCACCTTGATTGTATTGCCAAATATTGGTCGTAGCACACATCGCTTTCCAGCATCCCAAAACGAATATGTGTTGGTTCGACCTTCATGTGTTGCGTTATGGTCGTATTGCCATGGCCTTCCCAATAATAAGTGGCATGCTTCCATTGGTATGACATCACATATCACCATATCAGTATAATCACCAACAGAGAATTTGATGTGCACCTTATGAGTAACCTTCAACTTCCCAGTATGATACAACCACTTGACACGGTGGGGTTGCGGGTGCTTCCATGCAGGCAACCCCAAAGCATCAACCAACCCTTTGCTGACTGCATTGGTGTAGCTTCCACCATCTATTATCAGCCTGCAATTGGTGTTGTTGATCTTACATTCAGACTGGAAAATATTCCATCGCTGCCCCTTATCCTCAATTCAATCTTCTTGCACTCGCTGCACCATTAATGATGGGTATGCTTTTGCAGCTTCAAAACTCATCGCATTCACTTCTTCCTCATCTTCAGATTTCTCACTAGACGGGTCAGCATTTTTCTCTCCATCACTCGCAGACATGTATCCTTCTTCTGTGAGGAGAACTCTCCTCTCATTAGGACATTCAAACTTCTTATGCCCCCTGCCACCACACTTAAAGCACACAATATCACTAGTACGAGAGTTAGAAGCACGAGATGATTCAACCTTGGATGGAGATACTTCCTTGGTAGCCGACTTAGAATCAGATTTGAAACCACTATTACCACCACCCTCTCTCTGAAAATTACGTCGCATCGAGTTTGATGAATTATCATGACTGGCACGATGCTTTACTTGCTGCTCCGCTCGAATGGCATGGTGTAATAATCCTTGTAATCCATTATATTCTACCATATCAACACGATCTCGTACCTCTGATTTCAGACCATGCATGAATCGTGCCATTGTAGCTTTTTCTTGCTCCTCTACCCCTGTACGAATCAATAATATTTCCATCTCCTTATAATACTCCTCAACACTAGAGTTACCTTGTCAAAGCTGCTGCAAGCGTGTGTACAAGGTCCTAGTGAAGTGCTCCGGAATGAAGCGTCTCTTCATGGTACTCTTCATCTGATTCCAAGACTCCGGATGCCCTCCCGCGCGACATAGTTGGTTCCACCATATTAAAGCATAGCCCGTGAACTCAATAGATGCAGCATGAACTTTTTTCTCCTCGGTGTACCGCTGTCCATCAAAAATATTATCCATGCGCATCTCCCACTCCAAATAATCATCCGGGTTGTCTTTGCCGCTAAACGACGGTATGGAAATTTTTATTCTTCCAATACCATCATCTTCGTAGGCGCATCGCGGACATTCATGTCCTCCCCCATGGTGTAGGCCACCTCCATGATGGTTATAAGCACGCCGCACAGGCTCATAATAGCTACCAGCCCCCTCAGACTGATGGTCTTGATGTTCACCATTGTTGAGAACTTGTTCGCCTACCCGCTGTCCAGATAATTGCCGATAACGACGCGGTGCAGCAGACCCATCACTAGGTGGTGAACATGGTCTCAATCGATGAACGGCCTCAGTCAAATCAGCAATTTTTTTCCTAGACTTTCCTCAACCTTGTCGATGCGCCTCCCCACTAGATTTAGCACATAGTCACGAGTTGCCTCCAATCCTAGCACGATAGCCGGCGCAACTCTCGGATCATAGGTGGGCAAGGGCAGCTTGTCTTCCACATCTCCTTCATGTGCACCATGCACACTTGAATTTGATTTCTGTGAATTCACCATTGTAGCAACTCAAGTAGATCAACTGAAGAACCAGAGAGAGAGAAAAATTGTACCGTGATCAACCTTGCTCTGATACCACTTGATGGGACCCGACTAGACGGCGATTCGTTCGTTGGCCCAATCTTTCATGGTACACGAAAAACAGCGACAAACCACGATGATTCTCGTAATAACAGCAAACAGACGAAGAAATAGACGAACGGCTCTTTGGGTCAAGCAGGACGCCAGAAGACCAAAGTGCACAAAAACCACCGTATACTCAATCACAGATCAACTCCATGCCAAGCAACTCTCAGATCCCTCGTGGATCAGCAAGCAAATATCTTTGGCGCAACCATAACGCTGCCTTTTCTGTATATTGTTCCACTCTGAAAAAACTCCCGTACAAAAGCTGAAACCTGCCCATTATATAGGCGACACCCACGCTGACCAAATACTTCTCCTAATTGGACTCGTACAGATCCAAACAAACCAGACAAAATCTAGCAACCGACCTATACTCCTTTTCCGATTTAAAAGCTCACGTACAGACTCCAAAGACTATGTACTAGGACTCTCTAATTGTAAGGTAACTAATTAAATATTCCGGCCACGTTGAT
This sequence comes from Triticum aestivum, assembly GCF_018294505.1. Classification (NCBI taxonomy): domain Eukaryota; kingdom Viridiplantae; phylum Streptophyta; class Magnoliopsida; order Poales; family Poaceae; genus Triticum; species Triticum aestivum. The sequence continues at coordinate 244,904,447 of NC_057799.1, forward strand.
CACATAGTATCTAATCAAAAGATAAATGAGATATTTCTTTGGCAAGCTCTGGACTACCATCTTGGAGGTGTTCTGAAATTTGGCATCACCGTATCTTTCTTTGGACTAGCTGGTGGCACCTCCACGCAAATAGAACCAACATAAAACACAACTGGAGTTTGCGTATTTGCATGTACAGAGGCCTTCATGTAACATGCGTCTCTCTTCTCTCGACTAATGTGTGGCATGGCTCCTATAACACATGTGAAATCCTTCATTACGCTATTAAAGGTCACATCAGTGTATCTTGAATAGTCATCACAATAACCAAGCAATACTTTCTACCCCCAAGACTATCAAAGGATGCAGGCCCAAAGAGATCCATGTGAAGGAGCTCCAAAGGCCTCTTCGAGTAAATGATAGTCGTGGGAGGGTGAGCCTTTTCATGTAGCTTTCCTTTGATACAAGCACTGCAAGCACGATCTTTAGCAAAACTAACATTTGTTAGTCCACGGACATGGTCCCCCTTGAGAAGACTTTGCACAGATCTCATATTGACATGGGCTAGACGGCGATGCCAAAGCCATCCCACGTCAACTTTAGCCATTAGGCATGTCGCGGTCTTAGTGGGTCGCTCCGAAAAGTTAATCACATAGAGACCGTTCTCGACATGCCCAACAAAGGCTACTTTAAGAGTCTTGCTCCACAAGAGGGCCATGGTATCAATATCGAAGAAGGTGGCAAAACCCATGAGTGCAAGTTGACGAACGGAAAGTAAATATGCAAGGGACTCAACAAGCATGACCTTCTCGATCGTGAGATCATGAGAAATGACAACCTTGCCGAGTCCCAATACCTTAGAAGACGAGGCATCACCCCACTCGATATTGGTGGGCATAGATGGAATCTTCTGCACGTCCACCACCAAGTCCTTGCTTCCGGTCATATGATTTGTAGCTCCACTATCGAGCAACCATGATCCCCCACTGGAAGCAAACACCTACAAGAGGTCAATGCTTGGTTTTAGGTACCCATTTTGTAATGGGTCCTTTGATGTTAGTGACAAGGGTCTTAGGAACCCAAATAGACCATTCAATGTACTCATAAGGAGAACCAACAAATTTGGCATAAACATGCCCATCACTAGCACGGCACAACACATAAGAAGGGTTAAAGTCGCCGGCTTTGTTGGAAGGGGTGGCATTGCCCTTCTTGACACCACCGCCCTTCGCATTGTTCTTCTTTTCCTTGGGAGCACCCTCTCCCTCCTTCACAAAGGTTTGCTTAAGAGGAGGAGGTCATTTGGTCTTGTCAGTCTTCTTCTTGTTCTTGGGCATGGGTGTGAACCCAATCCCCTCCTTGGCCACGACTTCCTTTTGATTGCTCAAAAGGTCGTTGAGGTTCTTCTCACCTTGTATGCATGACACAAGGCCTTTCTCAAGTTGCATCTTCAACTTGGCATTCTCCTCAACAAGATGCACATGCTCACAACATGGGTTAGTAGCATTTGCATTATCAATCAAAACCATATGAGGAAAAGTGGCTTTCTCCTTGGTTAGCTTCACTTGGAGTTGATCGTGAGACTCTTTAAGACTAGCATGAATACCTTTCAAGGCTTTATGGGCCTTGTCAAGTATATCAAACTCTTCCTTGAGTCTAGCAAGATCAACTCCAAGTTTGGCCTTCTCGGAATTTAGCACACGAGATAAGACACTAGCATGATCAAGATCTTTCTTTAATTTAGCATGACCATCGTTGTGCGACTCCTCAAGAGCCAAACGAAGACCACGCTCTTCCTCAAGAGCATTAGAGAGATCCGATATATCTTCGGCATAATCACGACTATGCCCCTCCATCTTAGAGATGGTTTCTTCGTGAGCCTCGATGGTGTCATTGGCTTCACCAAGTTGTTCCAAGAGAGCAACAAAGTGCTTCTTGGAGTTACCCTTGAGCTTACTCATAAAGGAAGCAAACTCATTTTCTTCCTCATTAGGCCCCACATTTTCATCAATGCAATCCGTCAAGGAAGGATTAGTAATGATGGTAGTTTTGATGTTGGGGGTTACCTTGTTGGTTGCTTTAGCCATGAGGCACTTGGCGATGATTTTCTCATTGGGTGAGTCGAAGAGGGATACCCGAGGAGTTGTTGCAATAGCCACGGAGGCCATAGCAACTGAGTCATTGCCTTCATCTTCATCATCATCCTCATTGTACTCTTCTTGTGCAACCAACCCCTTGGGAGGAGTCCTCTTGGTGAAGTTGCTCTTGTTAGGGAAAGATTTGGCTTTGTCCTTTCGAATGAGGTTGCCACCATTGTCCTCTATCTTCTCATAAGGACATTCCGCAACAAAATGGCTCACATTGCCACAATTATAGCAAGTTCTCACACGTTGCTTGACCTTGTTGCCACTTGAGTTGTTCTTGTTGAAGTTGGGCATTGAGTTCTTCTTACTCCAAAATTGCCGTGAAGCGAGAGCCATGTGCTCATGATAATCATACTTTGTATCTTCGGGGTTGCCCTCCTCTTCTTCTTCTTCTTCCACACTAACCTTGGCCTTCAATGCAAGGTTGGGCTTCTTTGCTCTTTGAGAACGTAGCACCGCATTGTCGGCGGTCCTGTCCAGGATGCTCATAGCCACAAACTCATCCAACACTTCACTTGAGGACAAAGTGTGGAAGTCCGGCCTTTGTCGAATGACGGAGGACATGGCCTTGTGGTAAGGCATCATTGCCTTGAGGAATTTGCGCTTGATCCAATTGTCATCCGTGTCCTTGCTCCCATGATCTCAGAGTGAGACCGCGAGTTTGGTTACTCTCCAATAAAGCTCACGAGGTTCTTCATCTTCTTTCATTGCAAACTCATCGGCTTCATCTTGCACCACTTCATAGTTGGAGCGTTGAATGCTTGCGCTACCCCGGTAGAGGGAGACAAAAAATGCCATGCATCTTTGGCCAAGGCGAAAGGCCGAAGATGAGGGAGATCTTCGGGTGGGATTGCATCTTGGATGATGAAGAGAGCATTCTCATTGAATTGATTATCCGCGGATTCTCTAGGGGTGAAGTTGCTTGGGTCATGCGGATAGAAACCTTCTTCAATGATTCTCCAAAGATTAGTATTCACATGATTTAAATGACGCATAAAGCGATAAACCCAAGAATTAAAGTCCTCATTTTTCACAATCTTAGGGGGAGGACCGGCATGATTCAAATGAGTAGAAGGAATTGATCCACCATAAACAAGTGAAGGTTCCACATGGGCAAATATGCCGGTGCCATTCTTACCACTAGTAGAAGGAGCTTTTTCACTAGTAGCTTCCCCCTTGCCGGAGTTAGCATCCGTCACCTTGTTAGTGGGATCACCCACTTTCAACGGTGCGGTGGATAGTTTAAGCCCTTCTATGAATTTATTAAACATGCTTTCAACCTCGGTCGTCATGGAGGTCTTCAATGTGTCCAAAGCCACATTGAATTCCTCACGAGAGACCACGGTTCCCCCATCGGCCGTAGACGAGATTGGATTCACACCGGAGTGCTCCTCTGCACCGTCTACGGTGTCAACCATACTCTTCGGACGGCAAAGTCCTTAATAAAGAGACGAGGCTCTGATACCAATTGAAAGGATCGATATAGTTGACTAGAGGGGGGTGAATAGGCAACTAACAATTTTTAGCTTTTCTTTACCAAATTAAACTTTGCAACAAAATAGGTTGTCTAGATATGCAACTAGGTGAACAACCTATATGATGCAACAACAACAAGCACACAAGCAAGCAAGGGATATAACACAAATAAGCTTGCACAAGTAAAGGCACGAGATAACCAAGAGTGGAGCCGGTGAAGACGAGGATGTGTTACTGAAGTTCCTTTTGAGTTGAAGTACCTCTCCGTTGGAGCGGTGTGGAGGCACAATGCACTACTGGAATCAGCAGATTTGCCGTCTGCCGACTCTTTGCCATTAGCCAGCGGACGGCAGAGGAAGGCTTTGCCATCAGCCACCAGAAAGTGGACGGGAAAGAGGCAGCGGACGGCAAAGATAGGGTTTGCCATCAGCCGTATCTTTGACGTCTGCTAGCGGACGGCAAAGAAGCTTTGCCGTCTGCTAGCTGACGGCAAAGAGGGTGGGTGGCGGGCTTACGAGGACAACCTAATGGCTAGTTTCTTTGCCGTCTGCTGGCGGACGGCAAAAATTCTTTGCCGTCCGCCAGCGGACGGCAAAGAGATAGCACACCACGCAGATCGATCACACGGAACGATGACATGGCATGATCTGCTCCACACATGCATCTCCACAACGCAAAACTGATCCGGCCCATCCCACGCCCTTATCCTCCTGAGAGCCACCCCCACCACGATATGTCTCCCTTCTCTCTCGTACGCCTCTGCTCCCCGCCTCTCGTCGCCCCAGCCGGCCGCCGTCCCCAGCTCCCGTCGCCCCTTCCGGCCACCACCTTGCCCGCCGGCACGGCCCCTTCTCTCTTCTCCCCCGACGCCGCCGTGCCCGGCCCCGTCCCCGTTTTCCCCCGCCGGCCCCGGCCCCCATCGCCCCCTTCCGGCCACCACCTCGCCCGCCGGCGCAGGCCCCTTCTCTCTTCGCCCCCGACGCCGCCGTGCCCGGCCCCGTCCCCTTTTGCCCCCGCCGGCCCCGGCCCCCATTGCCCCTTCCGGCCACCACCTCGCCCGCCGGCGCCAGCCCCTTCTCTCTTCGCCCTTGACGCCGCCGTGCCTGGCCCGGTCCCCGTTTGCCCCTGCCACCTCGAGCAGCGGCGGCCTGCGGAAGCTCTGCTCGCAACCAAGGGTGCTGGGTGCCGGCCCTCATCGAAGGGAGGGGTCGCAACCGGATCCAGCGCCCGGATGAGCGTGGTGAGCTCCGGCGCAGCCGCGGGTGGATTGGAGCTCCTTGTTAAATCAAATCTCTTGTAATTTGTTCGTGTATACTGTAGTGTTTGTGGGTAATGTATTGTGAAATTCATTCGTCGATTCTTGGAGCAAGTGTTGATGGTACTGTAGTGTTTATCGTCGTTCATTCATTCCTCTCGTCGGTTTGTATTGTTGGAGTACTGCTCGCCGGGCACCAGACACGCCAAACGCAGGACGCCGGACAGGCTGCTCACCGAACATTTTTTTAATATTTACTAAGTTCTTTGTCGTCCATGATTTTACGAGGCTGACGGCAAAGATTGCGTTTGGCAGACGGCAAAGGGAGGGCATCTTTGCCGTCAGCCGCTGATGGCAAAGGCCCCTTTGCCGTCCGCTTCAGAAAGCACGCGGCAAAGAAGCTCTTTACTGTAGCCTACTTTGCCAGAGCCTTTTGCCGTCCGCGGCAGACGGCAAAGGCCTTTGCCGTCCGCCATCCTTGCCTTTGCCGTCTGCCGTGGCAGACGGCAAAGTACCTGATTCCTGTAGTGATGCTCCCCAAGAAGCCACTAGGGCCACCGTATTCTCCTCACGCCCTCACACAATGTGGGATGTCGTGATTCCACTATTGGTGCCCTTGAAGGCGGCAACCGGACCTTTACAAACAAGGTGGAGGCTCTCTCCACAACTTAATTGGACGCTCCCAACGAAACCCTGGAGCTTCGCCACAATGGAATGTGGCTCCGAAGTGACCTCTTCCGTCTAGGGCGCCCAAGCACCCAAGAATAACAAAATCCACACAAGAAAGTATGGGGGAATCAAATATCCTTTGGTGGAAGTGTAGATCTAGGTCTCCTCCTTCAATCCCTAGCAAATCAACGAGTTTGAGTGGCTAGAGAGAGAGATCAGCAAGAGAGCTTTAGTGGCAGTAATGGAGGAGAGAGAGAGAGAGAGAGAGAGAGGTAAGAGGTAGGTGGGAGGTAGGAGAAGCACCTCCTTAAATAGGCCCCCCAAGATCCAACCGTTATGTGCAGAAAAGCATGGGACCGGTACTTTCGCACTAGACACCGGTACGACCGGTGAATGCGGGGAACCCCTCCTAGGGCACCAAGGCGGTACTTCCGGTGGCGCACCCGGTAGTACCGGTTTATCGGAATAAACCGGAACTACCGCTCAACTACCGCATACGTTTAGAAGGTTTACACCTCAGGCCAGTAGTTGGAGCGATAGTAGGGCCGGAGCTACCGCTGGGCAAGCAGTTCCTGGGTGATGGAGTCCGAGGCGGTACAACCGCCCTGGACACCGGTAGTACCGGTTTATCAAGACAAACCGGCACTTCCGTTCCACCACCGGTCTACCACCGTACCCGGTACAGAAGGGAGACACCCCTGAGCGGTACTTGGAGCGGTGGTCAGACCGGAAGTACCGCCCAGCGGTACAACCGCCATGGGCAGGACTGCACATGTCAGAGGGCAGTGGGGAACCTCTCTCTTCTCGAAACAGAAGGTGTATGGTGGGTGCAAAGAATGTGTACGTGAAGTGATTCACCCAATACCTTTCGATGAGGATTCCCTATTAATAGTACGGATATCCTACGACCAAAGGAATAAAAACGTCGGAAACTCCGTCTTCGATGTTTTCCGCCTAGAGGGAAGACCTAACCGTCTTGCACCACACCATGTGTACCTGAGAAAACTATGGCGCACGATTAGTCCACGTGTGTTGTCATCATCACCAAAACCCTAAGGCAAAGGATGCCCTTACAATGGGCACTCCCCTTGGCAACTGCCATGCTTGGGGGAGGTGCCCCGGTATCGTATCACGATCACACTCCTATCTTTACCTTTTTTCTTTGTTCGATCCTTTTGGTAATGTCTTGATCTAGTAGAATAAAGTTTTAGTATGATTTAGTTTTGAGTTTTGCTTTATGATCCTTCTATGTAATCGAGTCTGTAAGCTATATATAATAAAGATTAGTTTTGAGTCAAGGGCTTGATTACCTTGCTATGATCTTGAGGGAATAAAAATAAAAGAGAAGAGGAAGAGTAAAAAGAATTAAAGAGATCATATTGATCTTATGCAGAGTAATGACTTCACATATAAAGAGTATGATGAATAAAAATTGTTGAGAGTTGACAAACATAGTTTTGGTCACCGTTGCAATTAATAGGAAGTAATAAAGAAAGAGAGGTTTTCACATATAAATATACTATCTTGGACATCTTTTATGATTGTGAGCACTCATTAAAATATGACATGCTAAAAAGTTGATGTTGGACAAGGAAGACAACGTAATGGGTTATGTTTTCTTATATCCGAAATAAAGTATATTGTCATGGATCATCCAACATGTTGAGCTTGCCTTTCCCCCTCATGCTAGCCAAATTCTCTGCACCAAGTAGAGATACTACTTGTGCTTCTGAATATCCTTAAACCCAGTTTTGCCATGAGTGTCCACCATACCTACCTATGGATTGAGTAAGATCCTTCAAGTAAGTTGTCATTGTTGCATGCAATAAAAATTGCTCTCTAAATATGTATGATCTATTAGTGTGGAGAAAATAAGCTTTATACGATCTTGTGATATGGAAGCAATAAAAGCGACGGACTGCATAATAAAGGTCCCTATCACAAGTGGCAATATAAAGTGACGTTCTTTCGCATTAAGATTTTGTGCATCCAACCATAAAAGCACATGACAACCTCTGCTTCCCTCTGCGAAGGGCCTATCTTTTATTCTTGTCTTATACATTATACAAGAGTCATGGTGATCTTCACCTTTCCTTTTTATATTTTATTCTTTGGCAAGCACATTGTGTTGGAAAGATCCTGATATATATATATATATATATATATATATATATATATATATATATATATCCAATTGGATGTAAGTTATCATAAACTATTATTGTTGACATTACCCTTGAGGTAAAAGGTTGGGAGGCAACACTATAAGCCCCTATCTTTCTCTGTGTCCGATTAAAACTCCATACCCATAAGTATTGCGTGAGTGTTAGCAATTGTGAAAGACTAAATGATAGTTGAGTATGTGTACTTGCTGAAAAGCTCTTATATTGACTCTTTCCGATGTTATGATAAATTGCAATTCCTTCAATGACCGAGATCATGGTTTGTTAGTTTTCAATGAAGTTTCTGATTCATACTTGACGTTGTGAATAGATTGTTACTTTGGCATAAGAAATCGTATGACAATATTTATATGTTGATGTTATAAGAATGATCATGATGCCCTCATGTCTGTATTTTATTTTATCGACACCTCTATCTCTAAACATGTGGACATATTTTTCATTATCGGCTTTCGCTTGAGGACAAGTGAGGTCTATGCTTGGGGGAGTTGATACGTCCATTTTGCATCATGCTTTTATATGGATATTTATTGCATTATGGGCTGTTATTACACATTATGTCATAATACTTATGCCTATTCTCTCTTATTTTACAAGGTTTACATGAAGAGGGAGAATGCCGGCAACTGGAGTTCTGGGCTAGAAAAGGAGCAAATATTAGAGACCTATTCTGCACAACTCCAAAAGTCCTGAAACTCCACAGAAGTCAGTTTTGGAATACATAAAAAATATTGGTCGAAGAAAGCACCAGAGGGGGGCCACCCACCATCCACGAGGGTGGGGGCGCGCCCTACCCCCCTAGGCGCGCCCCAGCCTCGTGGGCCCCCTGGTAGGCCTCCGGTGCCCATCTTTGGCTATATGAAGTCTTTCGCCCTAGAAAAAAAACATAAAGAAGCTTTCGGGACGAAGCGCCGCCGTCTCGAGGCAGAACCTGGCGAAACCAATCTAGGGCTCCGGTGGAGCTGTTCTGCCGGGGAAACATCCCTCCGGGAGGGGGAAATCATCACCATCGTCATCACCATCGATCCTCTCATCGGGAGGGGGTCAATCTCCATCAACATCTTTACCAGCACCATCTCATCTCAAACCCTAGTTCATCTCTTGTATCCAATCTTTGTCTCAAAACCTCAGATTGGTACTTGTGGGTTGCTAGTAGTGTTGATTACTCCTTGTAGTTGATGCTAGTTGGTTTATTTGGTGGAAGATCATATGTTTAGATCCTTTATGCATATTAATACCCCTCTGATTATGAACATGAATATGATTTGTGAGTAGTTACATTTATTCCTGAGGACATGGGAGAAGTCTTGCTATAAGTAGTCATGTGAATTTGGTATTCGTTCGATATTTTGATGAGATGTATGTTGTCTCTCCTCTAGTGGTGTTATGTGAACATCGACTACATGACACTTCACCATTATTTGGTCCTAGAGGAAGGCATTGGGAAGTAATAAGTAGATGATGGGTTGCTAGAGTGACAGAAGCTTAAACCCTAGTTTATCCCTTGCTTCGTAAGGGGCTGATTTGGATCCATATGTTTCATGCTATGGTTAGGTTTACCTTAATACTTATTTTGTAGTTGCAGATGCTTGCAAGAGGGGTTAATCATAAGTGGGATGCTTGTCCAAGGAAGGGCAGCACCCAAGCACTGGTCCACCCACATATCAAATTATCAAAGTAACGAACGCGAATCATATGAGTGTGATGAAAACTAGCTTGACGATATTTCCCATGTGTCCTCGGGAGCGTTTTCCTTTATATAAGAGTTTGTCCAGGCTTGTCCTTTGCTACAAAAAGGATTGGGACACCTTGCTGCACCTTGTTTACTTTTGTTACTTGTTACCCGTTACAAATTACCTTATCACAAAACTATCTGTTACCGATAATTTCAGTGCTTGCAGAGAATACATTATTGAAAACTGCTTGTCATTTCTTTCTGCTCCTCATTGGTTTCGACACTCTTACTTAACAAAAGGACTACAATAGATCCCCTATACTTGTGGGTCCTCAGCTGGCGGTAAGAGGAGTGGAAAAAACGCACCCCCGTAAATGCACATGGACTCTGTTGCCTTTTTGAGTTCCGGCTCACTAGACTCATGATCATCCTCATCCTCACTCTCATCATCATCTTCTTTTCTCTCTATGTCCCTGGCGGGCATCTCTTTCTTTTGGTTAGCATTGACACATCGTCCAGCTCGACCACCATGACTTTTCTTACTGGATCCACCCATACCGTCCTGGCCCCTCTCCTTGTCACGCTTCTCGTACTCAGCTTTATGTTTCTCAACTAGCTGTTCAACTTGATGGCACTCCTGGAGGTTGTGACCTTTGGTACCGTGGATTTTGCAGTATGACCTGTCAGATTTACCGGCCTTCTTCCCCGCCGTAGCAACCTGGTGCCTTCCGTTTTGCCTTCTTCCCCGCCACAGCCATGACTTATTTTCTCTTGCGCTTTCTGTTGCGCCTTCGACCTTTCTTCTTCGAGGCGGAGGCATCGTCATTATCAGAGTCAACTTCAATGCCAGCATTTTCCCCAGGAATACTTCTCCCCTCTTTGGCCCGCACACACTTATCGACCAACGTGTAAAGTTTGTTGATAGTCTTCAGCAACCGTACGTGCATCTTTTTCCGCATCTTGCGGTTGCGCACGTTCGTGTGGAACACGGCAATCAGAGTTGCCGGGTGCACATCCGGGATGCTACGGTGTATTCGACTTAACCTCTGAATGTACCTACCTAGATCTTCTCCTTCCTTTTGCGGGATCACTTGCAAGTCACTGGGCAACTCGGGGCCTTTCTGTCCTCAGGTGAAGGCACCAATGAATTTGTTGCATAGATCTGACCATGAGGAAATGGAGTTCTCTGGCAAGTTCATCAACCAAGCTCTCACATTGGGCTTGAGCACCAATGGGAAATAGTTGGCTAGAATCTTTTCATCCCTTCCTCCAGCAGCCTATACAGCGATTGTGCAAATGCCTAAGAATTCTGCCGGGTTTAGTTTGCCACCGTACTTTTTCGTTACTTTGGGCTTGAACACGCGGACGAAATGCCAACGGACTTGCCGTAGCTCACATGTGAAGGCAGGGCATCCAACCTCGTAAGGCAGGTACCCACCAACAACATGCCTGGCTCATTGACAATTGGGCCGTTGCGCTCGTCTGATTGACGGCGCGCCTCCCGGCGTCGTTGGATGGTTGTGTGAGCATCCTCTGCTCGTCTTTCCAGCACCATGCTACTTCTTTAGCTTGCATTGGTTTTTCCCTTGAAGAGGAAAGGGTGATGCATCAAAGTAGAGATAAGTATTTCCCTCAGTTAAGAACCAAGGTATCAATCCAGTAGGAGGAACACACAAGTCTTCAATGATAGCACCTGCACAAACAAACAAATACTTGCACCCAACGCGATAAAGGGGTTGTCAATCCCTTCACGGTTACTTGCAAGGATGAGATATGATAGAGATAGGTATAAAACATAAATAAAAGTGCAAAATAAAGTAAAGTTAAATAAACTGCAGCAAGGTATTGTTGTGTTTTTGGCTTTATAGATCTAAAATAATATGATAAGAATAGACCCGGGGCCCATAGTTTTCACTAGAGGCTTCTCTCTTGAAAGAATGCATATGGTGGGTTAACAAATTACCGTTGAGCAATTGATAGAAAAGCGCTAAGTTATGAAGATATATAAGGCAATGATCATGAATATAGGCATCACATCCATGACAAGTAGACCGACTCCTGCTTGCATCTACTACTATTACTCTACACATCGACCGCTATCCAACATGCATCTAGTGTATTAAGTTAACAAGAACGGAGTAACGCCTTAAGCAAGATGACATGATGTAGAGGGATAGATCCAATCAATGTGAAATAAATCACATCTTTTTATCCTTAATGGCAACAATACAAATATATGCCTCACTACCCCTTCTTTCACTAGGTGAGGACACCGCAAGATTGAACCCATCACAAAGCACCAATCAATAGATCAGAGACAAATACAAAGCTATCTTAGTCATGCATAAAAGAGTTCAGAGAAGACACAAATAATATTCATAAATAATCTGATCATAAATCCACAATTCATTGGATCTCAACAAATGCAACACAAAAGAAGATTGCATCAAATAGATCTCCAGGAACATCGAGGAGAACATTGTGTTGAAGATCAAAGAGAGAGAAGAAGCCATCTAGCTACTAGCTATGGACCCGTAGGTCTGTGGTAAACTACTCACACATCATCGGTAGGGAAACAAGGTTGATGTACAGGCCCTCCGTGATTGAATCCCCCTCCGGCAGAGTACCGAAATAGGTCTCCAGATGGAATCTCACGAGGACAGAAACTTGCGGCGGTGGAAAAGTATATTTTGTGTGCCCCCTGGTATACCAGGAATATTTGGGAGTTTATAGAGCTGAGATTTGGGTTGGAGGAGCTCCAGGGGGCCCACAAACCCTGGAGGCGCCCCCTAGGGCGCGGCCTCCTAGCTTGTGGCCACCTCGTGGCTCCTCTAGCCTCCTCCCGAAGCTTTGTGGGTGTCTTCTTGTCCAAGAAAAATCATCACAAAGTTTCGTTCCATTTGGACTCCATTTGGTATTGATTTTCTGTCAAAGACAAAAACAAGGAAAAACAGCAACTGGCACTGAGCACTAGGTTAATAGGTTATTCCCAAAATATGATATAAAATAGCATAATAATGCATATAAAACATCCATGATGGATAATATAATAGCATGAACAATGAAAAAATTATATATACGTTGGAGACGTATCCAGCATCCCCAAGCTTAATTCCTGGTCATCCTCGAGTAGGTAAATGATAAAAACATATTTTTTGATGTGGAATGCTACCTAACATGTTTATCAATGTAATCTTTCTTTGTTTGTCATGAATATTCAGATCCATAAGATTCAAAACAAAAGTATAATATTGACCTAAAAACAATAATACTTCGAGCATACTAATAAAGCAATCATGTATTGTCAAAATATCATGGCTAAAGAAAGTTATCCCTACAAAATCATATAATCTTGTCATGCTCTATCTTCATCATGCAAAGATTTATCATGCACGACCCCGATGACAAGTCAAGCAATTGTTTCATACTTTTGTCATTCTCAAACTTTTATAACTTTCACCCAATACATGAGTGTGAGCCATGGATATAGCACTATAGGTGGAATAGAATATGATGGTGGAGGTTGTGTGGAGAAGACAAAAAAGGAGAAAGTCTCACATCAACGAGGCTAATTAATGGGATATGGAGATGCCCATCAATTGATGTCAATGCAAGGAGTAGGGATTGCCATGCAACTGATGCACTATAGCTATAAGTGTATAAAAGCTCAAAAGAAAACTATGTTGGTGTGCATCCAACTCGCTTGCTAACGAAGACCTAGGGCATTTTGAGGAAGCCCATCATTGGAATATACTAGCCAAGTTCTATAATGAAAAATTCCCACTACTAATATATGACAGTGAAAAATAGGAGACTCTCTATCATTAAGAACACGGTGCAACTTTGAAGCACAAGTGTGGAAAAGGAAAGTAACATGCTCCCTTCTCTCTTTTTCTCTCATTTTTTTCTTTTTTTCTTTTTTATTTTGGGCTCTTTGGCCTCTCTTTTTATTTTGGCTCTTTGGCCTCTTTTATTTATTTAAGTACGGAGTCTCATCAAAACTTGTGGGGAATCATAGTCTCCAGCATCCTTTCTTCACATGGGACAACATTCTAATAATGATGATCATCACACTTTTATTTACTTACAACACAATACTAGAACAAAGATATGACTCTATATGAATGCTTCATGCATATGTAAGCAATATGACAATGATGGTGTGTGTCATGATAAAATGGAATGGTGAAAGTTGCATGGCAGTATATCTCAGAATGGCTATGGAAAGGCCATAATAGGTAGGTATGGTGGCTGTTTTGAGGAAGATATAAGGTGGCTTATGTGTGAAAGAGCGTATCATATCTTGGGGTTTGGATGCACCGGCAAAGTTTGCACCAACTCTCAAGGTGAAAAAGGGCAATGCGCGGTACCGAAGAGGCTAGCAATGGTAGAAGGGTGAGAGTGCGTATAATCCATGGGCTCAACATTAGTCATAAAGAACTCACATACTTATTGCAAAAGTTTATTAGCCATCAAAACAAAGTACTAATACGCATGCTCCTAAGGGGATAGATTGGTAGGAAAAGATGAAAGGATCGAGAAGAGGTGTCTAGAGGGGGGTGAATAGACTCTAATCAAGAAAAGTTGCAGTTTTTAATTTCCTTAAGTTGATGTGGAGTTTTGGTACAAGTTTAAGCATTCATAATACATATCAAGCAAGCATGACAAGAGTATATGAGCAGCGGAAAGTAAAGCATGCAAGTTGCAAGAATGTAAAGTGGAGGGATTGGAGTGTGCAAACGCAATTTGGAGACACGGAGATTTTTTATCCGTGGTTCCGATAGGTGGTGCTATCGTACATCCACGTTGATGGACACTTCAACCCATGAAGGGTAACGGTTGCGTGAGTCCACGGAGGGCTCCACCCATGAAGGGTCCACGAAGAAGCAACCTTGTCTATTCCACCATGGCCGTCGCCCACGAAGGACTTGCCTCACTCGGGTAGATCTTCACGAAGTAGGCAATCTCCTTGGCCTTACAAACTCCTTGGTTCAACTCCACAATCTTGACGGAGGCTCCCAAGTGACACCTAGCCAATCTAGGAGACACCACTCTCCAAGAGGTAACAAATGGTGTGTTGATGATGAACTCCTTGCTCTTGTGCTTCAAATGATAGTCTCCCCAACACTCAACTCTCTCTCACAGAATTTGGATTTGGTGGAAAGAAGATTTGAGTGGAAAGCAACTTGGGGAAGGCTAGAGATCAAGATTTATGTGGTTGGAATGGAATATCTTGACCTCAACACAAGTGTAGGTGGTTCTCTCTCAGAAAATGTATGTTGGAAGTGTAGGCATGTTCTGATGGCTCTCTCCACGAATGAAGACTGGGTGGAGGGGTATATATAGCCTCCACACAAAATCTAACCGTTACACACAAATCACCAAACTCGGTGGGACCGATTCAGAGAACTCGGTCAGACCGATTTAGTTCATAATGTGACCGTTAGGCATTTCGGTGGGACCGAATAGATCAAATCGGTGGGACCGATGTGCTAGGGTTAGGGTAAACCTCATCTCGGTTTGACCGATTACACAAACTCGGTGGGACCGATTTGGGTAATAAGCAAAACAGAGAGTTGGCCAAGCAAACTCGGTGGGACCGATTGCATACCTCGGTGGGACCGAAATTATTGCAATAGGCAACAGAGAGTTTGCAAGCCCATCTCGGTGAGACCGAGATCCCATCGGTGAGACCGAATTGATTAGGGTTTCTGGCAGTGGCTATGTCAAGAGAACTTGGTGGCGCCGGATAGAAAGTTTCGGTGGGGCCGAGTTTGACTTTTGGTTTGGGACATATGTGGATGTGAGAAAGTGGTTGAGGGCTTTGGAGCATATCACTAAGCACTTTGAGCAAGCAAGCCATTAAGCAACACCTCATCCCCTCTTAATAGTATTGGCTTTCCTATGGACTCAATGTGATCTTGGATCACTAAAATAGAAAATGTAGAGTCCTGAGCTTTGAGCTTGAGCCAATCCTTTGTCCTCAGCATCTTGAAGGGGTTCCACATCCTCTAGTCCATGCCACTCCATTGTTGAACTTATCTGAAACATACTAGGTAGAAGCATTAGTCCAACAAGAGATATGTTGACATTAATTACCAAAATCACCCAGGGAGCACTTGTGCTTTCAATCTCCCCCTTTTTGGTAATTGATGACAACATACATCAAAGCTTTAGATAAAGATATAGAGAATAACAAGTAAAGCTTTGGAAAGACATGTAACATGCATAGGCTCCCCCTACATGTATGCAATCATGTAAATATGGAATATAGGAGCATGTGAATGCATAAGCATGACAGAGTAAGCAATGTGTTACATGTATCTTGGCTATATGCATCAGAGCAAATGATGTGAATATAGGAAATGTACCTTCATGCTCATGAGTCCTTCTTGCAAACAGTATGTACATCAGCAAGAAATCCTCATACACATGACTGTGATGCATATACTTACCTTGTGGTCTTGAGTTGGCTTAGGAAGGAATGAACCTGAGTAAACAAGGTTAGATAACACAGATACACCTACTAGCCAGAGCAAACAAAAGAAACCACAAGAGTACCAAGACTGGGATGACATGTAGAGAGTGAGTACTGAGTACTCTATTGGATATAGACATGTCCCCAAAGGTAAAGATGTGCAATGAATTCAAGGATTTCCTTCCCTTAGATGTCTTGCTCCCCCTGAATCTTGCATGGGATACTGGGAGAAGATAGGGAACAGAAAATCAGAGCAAAGAAAAGAAACAGAGCTAATGCAAACAATCAAATATGAACGTGTCTTTCCCCCTCTTAAAGACATGTGACTTCTCTCCTCTTGAACACCAAGCATCTGGGGTTTCTTACACTCTCCCCCTGAGTATTCTCTCCCCCTATAGAAATGATTAAGCTTTGATGTGATCTCTCTCTCCCCCTTTGACATCAATTTCCAAGAAGGGCTCTTCTGGATTTTGTTACAAATGGGTTTGGTCCTTGAGTCACAGAACAAAGCAGCAAGTCTAATGTGATGCTGGTAGAGGACAAGAATCATTGAGTGGAGCTGGAGCAAAAAGAATGCAGGAACAAGTGGCAAGATGTCTTTTCTGCAGTGAAATCGGTAGCACCGAGTTGTGTGCTTCGGTTGCACCGAAAGGATTCGGTTGTACCGAAAGAAACAAATCGGTGCGACTGAGTTCATCACAGTGAAAACACTTGTCACCTCAGCTCACTAGACAAGTAAGATCTCACAAGGATATGCAAGGAATTAGCTGAAAGATTTGCAATGAATTGGATGGAGGGAATGCAGAACAGAAAAGAAATCTAGATGAAGTTTTTTTTGAAAGGGGAAACAAATATGCATGAGACAAATGCAAGAGCACGGAGAAACCGCAGGATAACTTCATCTAGAATTGGGCGGCGACAAAGTCACCTATGTTAGAGTATATTGACTTAAGAGTCAAGTAAGGGCACTTGATCATAGGTCATACTCATCGTTTAGGCTCAAAATGGGGTTACCATTTTTCGTTTAAGCATCTTGATG
This sequence comes from Triticum aestivum, assembly GCF_018294505.1. NCBI lineage: Eukaryota > Viridiplantae > Streptophyta > Magnoliopsida > Poales > Poaceae > Triticum > Triticum aestivum. Next base: position 244,921,345 of record NC_057799.1, read on the forward strand.
TATTCTCATCTTGTTGAGTTGCTTTGACCCATGACTTGGAGTAAAGCTTCTCTAAGATGGAATAACATACCTTGGGTGGTGGTGTTGATCTTGATCATGTAGTTGACCTTGTGTGGGTTGCTCAAGGTTGATGTAGCTCATCAAGAGTTGGGAGCACCACTTGGAATTTGAGTTCATCTACCTACATGGGTTAGTCTTGCAAGGAAGAGCACTTGTGTATTGAAAATGACAATCATAAACTTAATATAGAATTTGTCAAAGGATATGTTTGAAGGGTTTCGTGCTTCCTTGTCTTCAACCACCATTGTGTAGAGACTTGGTGATGTAGAAATTGCTCAAGATGTGAGTGGGTTGCAATCTCATAGATTTAGATTCATCCAAGTACCTACAAGGGTTAGATAGCATGCAAGGGTGCAAATATATCCAAGACATATAAATAGCAACATGAAGAAATATCAAGGATTAGTCAAAGGCTCATGCCTTGCATGTATCCAAATGGAGTTCCTACTCCAAGTTTGAAGCATCAATGATGTTCAATTCTCCTCTCAAACGGCAAAAGACTTTCTCATCAAGCGGTTTGGTGAATATATCCGCCAATTGCTTATCGGTACGAACATGCTTAAGATCAATGTCCCCTTTGGCAACGTGATCTCGAATGAAATGATGACGAACTTCAATATGCTTAGTTCGAGAATGTTGCACGGGATTGTGAGCAATCTTGATAGCACTTTCATTGTCACAAAGCAATGGAACATGTTTCACATATATCCCATAATCTTTAAGAGTTTGGGTCATCCAAAGTAATTGAGCACAACATGAACCAGCGGCAATATATTCCGCTTCGGCGGTGGATAAGGATACCGAGTTTTGTTTCTTGGAGGACCAAGACACAAGAGATCTACCAAGAAATTGACAAGTACCCGAAGTGGACTTTCTATCAACCTTGTCTCCGGCATAGTCCGAGTCGGAGTAGCCAACAAGATCAAGAGAAGACCTCTTAGGATACCAAATGCCAAAATTTGGTGTGTGTATTAAGTATCTTACTATCCTTTTCACAGCCTTAAGATGACACTCTTTAGGGGCCGCTTGATATCGTGCACACATGCACACACTTAGCATAATATCGGGACGAGAGGCACATAGATATAACAATGAACCAATCATAGAGCGGTAAACTTTTTGATCAACCGGTTCACCATCCTTAGTCAAGTCAAGATGTCCACTAGTAGGCATGGGTGTATTCATACCTTTGCATTCTTGCATATTGAACTTCTTGAATAAGTCCTTGGTGTACTTTGTTTGAGAAACAAAGGTACCTTCCTTAGTTTGCTTGATTTGCAAACCAAGAAAGAATTTGAGTTCACTCATCATAGACATCTCAAACTTCTCCGACATTAGCTTTCCAAACTTCTCACTAAAATGAGGGTTAGTCGAGCCAAATATAATATCATCAACATAAATTTGGCACACAAATAGTTCTCCATTAACCCTTTTGGTAAAAAGAGTAGAATCTATTTTACCAATTTCAAAGCCTTTTTCAATAAGGAACTTGGTCAAGCATTTATACCACGCTCTAGGAGCTTGTTTGAGACCATAAAGAGCTTTGTGAAGTTTGTAAACATGATTAGGTTTCTTAGGATTGACAAAGCCGGGAGGTTGCTTAACATAAACTTCCTCCTCAATTTCACCATTTAGAAAAGCACTTTTAATGTCCATTTGGTACAAGGTGATATCATGGTGATTAGCATAAGCAAGTAAGATGCGAATGGACTAAAGTGTAGCAATGGGGGCATATGTCTCACCATAGTCCATACCTTCGACTTGAGTGTAGCCTTGGGTGACTAGACATGCTTTGTTGCGGACGACTTGTCCATCTTCATCTTGCTTGTTGCGAAACACCCATTTGGTACCAATGATGTTGTGGTTGTTGTCGGGCTTCTCGACCAATGTCCACACTTGGTTTCTCTCAAAGTTGTGTAGCTCTTCATGCATGGCGTTTATCCAATCCAGATCTTCCAACGCTTTTTCAACCTTCATAGGTTCAATGCTAGAGATGAATGAATAATGTTCACAAAAGTTAGCCAAATGATTTTTAGAGCAAGTGATTCTCCCGGTTTGGATATAATTGTAGATTTGCTTGATGGGATGGTCTTTGGCGACTCTTGCTCGAACTCGTGGGAGCTTTTGCTTGGCTCCGGGTGGAACATCCTCATCATCTTGTTCTTCTTCTTGGCCTTCTTCATTGTTGACGTTGTCATTCTCTTGTCGTGGTGGAGAAGGAGGTTGTTGATGTTCATCTTGGTGTACTTCCTCGTTTTCTTCGTCTTGGTGTGTCCCACTTGTGGATGCTTCCGTATCAACTCTTGGTTCACCTTGTCGTGAGGTGGAAGCTTCCACTTGGACGGACGAGGTACTCTCCTTCACCTCCGTTGGACGAATCTTGCCAATAGACAAGTCTTGGATTGCTTCCGAAGGGTCTTTGTCTCCTACATCAATTGGCAATTGCTCTACTTGCGAGCCGTTAGATTTATCATACTACACATCTACTGTCTCTTCAACCTTTCGGGTGAAATTGTTGTAGACACGGTAAGTGTGAGAGTTTGAGCCATAACCAAGTAGGAAACCTTCATGAGATTTAGGAGCAAATTTAGAACGACGATGCTTATCAAGAATGTAGCACTTTGAGCCGAATACTCGAAAGTATCCAACTTGGGGTTTGTTACCGGTGAGGAGCTCGTATGCCGTCTTGCCGAGTAGCTTGTGAAGATACAAGCGATTTGTTGCATGACAAGCTGTCTCAACCGCTTCCGCCCAAAAGTGTTTTGGAGTCTTGTACTCATCAAGCATCGTTCTTGCCATCTCAATAAGAGTCCGGTTCTTCCTCTCAACAACTCCATTTTGTTGAGGTGTGTACGTAGCCGAGAACTCGTGTGAAATCCCTTCTTCGTCAAGAAAGGTATCCACATTTGCGTTCTTGAACTCCGTTCCGTTGTCGCTCCGAACCTTCTTGATCTTCACGTCAAATTGATTTTGGGCCTTCCTAGTGAAGTTTTTGAAGATCTTTTGGACCTGCGATTTATCATCAAGAAAGAACACCCACGTAAATCTTGAAAAATCATCGACTATGACTAGACCAAATGAGTTACCACCGAGACTCTTGTAGGCATTGGGACCAAAGAGATCCATATGAAGTAGCTCGAGCGGTCTTCTCGTGGTCATGATGTTCTTCACGGGGTGACTTCCTCCAACTTGTTTTCCTGCTTGACAAGCACTACAAAGTCTATCCTTGTCAAATATAACATCTTTTACTCCAAGGATATGATCACCTTTAATAAGCTTATCAAGATTTCGCATGCCCACATGACCTAACCTTCTATGCCACAACCAGCCTTTAGAAGATTTAGCAATTAAGCAAGTTCTAGGTTGAGCCTTTTTAGTGAAATCAACAATGTAAAGATCACCTCTACGTATACCGGTAAAGACCATTTTATGATTGTCTCTTCGAAACACTTGGCAATCTACTTCAGTAAATAGGACATTGAAACCGAAATCAGCAAGTCTAGATACTGAAAGTAAATTGTACCCAAGAGATTCAACGAGCATGACATTTTGTATGGAGCTATCATGTGAGATGGCCACCTTACCGAGGCCAACCACCTCACCCTTTGAGTTATCACCAAAAGTGACATACTTTCGAGGGCCGTCGTTTTCAGCAAGCTCACGAAACATATCTTTGTCTCTGGTCATATGATCAGTACATCCACTATCAAGGACCCATTCCTTTCCTCCAGCCATGTAGCCGCGAAGATTAGCCATAAGACCAAAGTGTCTAATTGCATCATCAAGATCATAGTCACTATCATCATCCTCATCATAGTATCCATGTTCAACATCGTCTTGTGATTGATCAACTCCTAGAGAGGGTAATTCATTAGATAAATGATCATCACAATGGTCATCTTTATGAATTCTAATAGCTTCGGAAATGATATTGCTAATAATTCCAACATCTCCTTTGGCACGCATGAGGTCACGAAGCTTAAATAGACAATCATCAAACTTAGGATCACTAGTACTCATCTTACTCAAGGCAATAGACTTATGGATAATTTCATCTAAGTTTTGCAAGGAATAGTTTGGAAATCTTTCCTCAAGAAATCTCCATATAGTGTAGGCACACTCAAGAGTAGGCAAACATCCAATCAAGTTTCTATGCAAGCCTCTAGTGATAAGATTAACAGTTCTACGGTTGCGGATCATGTCAATAGACTCATCAAGGGTAGGATGCAAAGGATCAACATGAGGTGCACAAGGGCTAGTAATGTACTTGTTCAAATGATATTCATTGAAAATCTCAAGCATCTCATTTTTCCATTCATGAAAGAACTCTCCATCAAGGATAGGCACTCCATGTCTAAGACTCCCCAATGTAGACACATCAATCTTCACACAATGATGATTAAACCAAAGCAATGGAGACCAATGCTCTGATACAATTGAAAGGATCGAGAAGAGGTGTCTAGAGGGGGGTGAATAGACTCTAATCAAGAAAAGTTGCAGTTTTTAATTTCCCTAAGTTGATGTGGAGTTTTGGCACAAGTTTAAACATTCACAATACATATCAAGCAAGCATGACAAGAGTATATGAGCAGCGGAAAGTAAAGCATGCAAGTTGCAAGAATGTAAAGGGAGGGATTGGAGTGTGCAAACGCAATTTGGAGACACGGAGATTTTTTATCCGTGGTTCCGATAGGTGGTGCTATCGTACATCCACGTTGATGGATACTTCAACATACGAAGGGTAACGGTTGCGCGAGTCCACGGAGGGCTCCACCCATGAAGGGTCCACGAAGAAGCAACCTTGTCTATCCCACCATGGTCGTCGCCCACGAAGGACTTGCCTCACTCGGGTAGATCTTCACGAAGTAGGCGATCTCCTTGCCCTTACAAACTCCTTGGTTCAACTCCACAATCTTGACGGAGGCTCCCAAGTGACACCTAGCCAATCTAGGAGACACCACTCTCCAAGAGGTAACAAATGGTGTGTTGATGATGAACTCCTTGCTCTTGTGCTTCAAATGATAGTCTCCCCAACACTCAACTCTCTCTCACAGGATTTGGATTTGGTGGAAAGAAGATTTGAGTGGAAAGCAACTTGGGGAAGGCTAGAGATCAAGATTTATGTGGTTGGAATGGAATATCTTGACCTCAACACAAGTGTAGGTGGTTCTCTCTCAGAAAATGTATGTTGGAAGTGTAGGCATGTTCTGATGGCTCTCTCCACGAATGAAGAGTGGGTGGAGGGGTATATATAGCCTCCACACAAAATCTAACCGTTACACACAAATCACCAAACTCGGTGAGACCGATTCAGAGAACTCGGTCAGACCGATTTAGTTCATAATGTGACCGTTAGGCATTTCGGTGGGACCGATATAATCAACTCGGTGGGACCGATGTGCTAGGGTTAGGGTAAAACCTCATCTCGGTTTGACCGATTACACAAACTCGGTGGGACCGATTTGGGTAATAAGCAAAACAGAGAGTTGGCCAAGCAAACTCGGTGGAACCGATTGCATACCTCGGTGGGACCGAAATTATTGCAATAGGCAACAGAGAGTTTGCAAGCCCATCTCGGTGAGACCGAGATCCCATCGGTGAGACCGAATTGATTAGGGTTTCTGGCAGTGGCTATGTCAAGAGAACTCGGTGGCGCCGGATAGAAAGATTCGGTGGGGCCGAGTTTGACTTTTGGTTTGGGACATATGTGGATGTGAGAAAGTGGTTGAGGGCTTTGGAGCATATCACTAAGCACTTTGAGCAAGCAAGCCATTAAGCAACACCTCATCCCCTCTTAATAGTATTGGCTTTCCTATGGACTCAATGTGATCTTGGATCACTAAAATAGAAAATGTAGAGTCCTGAGCTTTGAGCTTGAGCCAATCCTTTGTCCTCAGCATTTTGAAGGGGTTCCACATCCTCTAGTCCATGCCACTCCATTGTTGAACTTATCTGAAATATACTAGGTAGAAGCATTAGTCCAACAAGAGATATGTTGACATTAATTACCAAAATCACTCAGGGAGCACTTGTGCTTTCAAAAGACCATCGCTCGTCCCCGACCACCACTCATAAGGAAGACAATCAAAAATAAATCATGCTCCAACTTCATCGCATAACTAGAGACCATACATGCATGCTTCGGGAGTCACAAACCTTAACACAAATATCCTTACTAATCCACAATTACTCACTAGCATGACTCTAATATCACCATCTTTATATATCAAAACAAATGCAAGGAATCAAACTTCTCATATATTCAATGATCTTCATCAATGTTTTTATTATATCCCTCTTGAATACCCATCATATTAGGACTACATTCATAACCTAAGCAAATTGCCATACTATTTATAAGATTCTCAAAATAATATAAGTGAAGCATGAGAGTTCATCAATTTCTACATGTAACATCCCAAAATTCTAAATTTTGGAATGTTATATTAAATAAATAACTTTGATTGTTTGTTTGATTGTTGAGTTATTGATTGTGTGATTGAGTGAAATTTCAAAACTTCTTCAAAGTTGAATGAGAGGGAATGAAATGACTTTCCCAAACTTTCACTTTGCATCTTGATCTCCAAGAATTCAAATTCATTTCAATTACAAAACCCTAGAGTGAAGACAACAAGACTTCTTCCATTTGAAATGAAAACTGGTTTTATAAAGATTTGAATTCCTTTTTGAAAGCACTTCAAAGTCATGAACTTTATGCAACTCAATGATCCTCATGAGAGAAGATAAAATGACTTCTTCAAAGATGAGTTGGAAGTTTAAAAAGCCCCTTTGAAGTTATTTGAATTTTGAAATTTTCAAACCCCCTAGAAATATTCAAATGAGAGAAGTAAATATGACACTTCAAACATCTAGAGGCATTTGAAATATATTTGAATAAGGAAAAACAGAAAAGAATTGGAAGTGGTTAGAAATTCAAATTCAAAACCACTTAGGAGTTATTCTGGTTTTTATTCAAATTATTTTTCTCCAAAAATAAAATATACGGAAATTAGGGTAAAATGATTCCCTGCAGTAGAAAAGTGGAGAAAAATGAATTCGAAATCATTTTGCTATTTTAAAAATGATTTTTATTAGGTTTTATTGCAACAACAACACTTTTTTTATTTTCCTGTTTTTTTTGCAAATGAAAATATGTTCATGTTTTAGGGCTTACCTCAAGCCTTGCAGACTACTTGTATTCTTTGCTCTCTTTAATTTATAAAAATTGCAGTGGGGTGTTACCCTACTGTTTATAGTCAAAAAAAATTCTTTTATGTTTGTCAAAAAAAAGAGAACTTTTTGGCAGAAGCCTAGATGCCCCAGGGGCTAGCCGCCGGCCCACCTAGCCAAACCGGCCCACATCCACCTCCCCGCGCCGAAGCACTTTGCCTCGGGCACCCGCTGCTCGATCGCCTGCCCTCTCCCGCTGACGCCCTAGGTCCACGTCTTCTTCTTCGTCCTCACGCCAAGTGAAGGCCCCGCCAAGCTCGTTCAACCGCCGCCATATCCTGATCTTCTCAGGATAGCTATTCCACCTCGCCCCCTCCTCCAAGCCAGCCGCCCTATAAAGTCCCTCCTCCCTCGACCCGTTCTGCCCTTTTCCCCCTCCTGGATACCCCCTGCATCATCGCCAATTCTTCGTCGGAGCTCCGCCTACGCCACCACATCATTGCCACCCTAGCCACCGTCTCCATCGTCCCTGCGCCCCGCCACAACCACCACCAAGCTCGCCACCCTCACCTGCACGTCCCTGACACCTTCCCGGAGTTCACCGGCCACCAGAGTGCCGCCCTCGAGCTCTCCCGGGTCGCCAGAGACCGCGACCACCGCTGTCACCACCTCACCTCATCCCGACGTCCCCGAGCCGCGCTGAGACCACCCCCTGGACTCGCACTTCTCCGCCGCATCCGCCTGACCCCTCAGCCACCACCGGCGATCGCCCGAGATGTCGCCACCGTCGACCACAGGAGCTGACCCCGCCATCGCCGCCGTGGTAAGCCCTCCTCCATCCGATTTGTAAATGATGGTATAGATTAGATTAGATCAACAGTTAGGTTTTATTTTATTAGATCAGTTTTAGTGCGCTTTATTTTATGGTTAGTTTGGTTTAGACCGAACCGGGCCCCTTCGCTCTTTTTCTTTTTGTTCGCGCCGCCACTGGTTCTCTGAGATTGCGAGCGTCCGCCGTTTAGCTTCCGCAGCACACGCCCCAGCCAATCAGAAGCCGCCACGTAGCTATGGTCGATCTGTAGCTTTTTTTTCTTTTCTATTTTGTTGTTTTCCGTTTTAATTTACACAAAAGGTTTTGATTTTAGGTTGCTTATATCTTTTAGGTTTTAAGTCCAAATTTAGTGATTCTTTTTTGTGTTAGTTTTACAATTTCTTGAAGTTTCTGATGTTGCACTTAGTTTTCAAATTTGAATAGTTTAAATTTGAATTATTTCAAATATGCTTCAAACATTGTTTTGGCTCTAGTTTGAATTCTAGAATAGATTTTTGATTGATTCTTTTTTATACTATTTTGTTATTGTTTTTTCTATGTAGTAGCATATAGTGAGTTATTTTTAGTTTATTTTAAATTAGGTTCATTGCACAAACAGTAATGTTTTTCTTATATAGTTGTTTTAGTCATAAAAATTTGTTTTTAATTATTTTTAGTTAATTATTTTTGTAGCTTTTTACATGTTGTTATATGTTTCTGTTAGACTACAGTAGATAAATTTTGTGGTTGTTTATTAGTGTTTAGCTACTGTTTTTGTGTTTGCTTGTTTGGTTCATAGTGATAGTTGATAAAAAAGTTTTATTAGTTTTAAAAGTATTTCTTTTTTCCACTTCAAGTATGTAGTTATTGTTTCTGTTATTTAGGAGTAAATTAGGTTCATAATTATTTTAGAATTGTTAGAAGTTGTCTTAGTGCTCTGCTAGTTGTTATGGTTGTTCTAGTGTTAACTAGATAGTTATAATAGTTTTCTACTAGCTCTTTTTGCTAGTAAAAAACTTTGTAACTTATTTTCTGTTGTTTGATTAGAATTATATTTTCTTTGTTGTAGAGAAGTTATTAGAGTAGTGTGTTATGAGAGTATTGACTGTTATTGTGTGAGTTGGTTTCTCCCTTGTTTTCTTGAAGTTTTCTTTGGAATTATGTTTGGTTTTATTTGAATTAATTATTGTTTTATTTATTGCTTTTTGATTGTTATTTTGATTGCTAGTATTCACTATTGCAGGATGCTGCTAACGTGACACAACGATCAGAGACCCTTCGACGAAACTGTGTGCGATGCCATAATCGCAAATGGTGGTGTAAAAAAACCGTCAAAAAAGGTGCAAAACGTTTGCGATGGAGGATTCATCAAACACGGTTCAGATTTTAGTTGCGTGTGCGATGCAGGGCATACGGTTCAGCTCAATTAACCGTTTGTGATGAGGAGGAACAAAAGAAACGGACAGCCAAATGAAGGTGTGTGCGATGTACAGCATACGGTTCACTCGGATGAACTATTTGTGATTAGGCAACACAAAAGAAACGGTCAGCCAGATCAAAGGTGTGTGCGATATACGGCATGCGGTTCACTGGGATGAACTGTTTGCGTTGAGACATGAGAACAAAAACGGTTCAAATGAACAAGATGTGTGTGATACGAGGCAAACAGGTCTGTAATCGAAAACATGTCCGAAGACCGATAACAACATAGACGATTACTGCTAACAAGCCGTGTGTGTTGTGAGCAAATGATTGCTCGTATACAATTGTGAGTGATTGATGAAAACATCAGCGACGGGTTCCATTGTTTAGTCTGTGTGCGATGTGATTTTCTTTGTCCGCACAACATCTACGCTCTGTCTACAGAGCATCAACATATATACTTAAAAAGACAGCATTGCACAACCAAATTAAGCATACAACTACACAAGTGACTACACACATAACATTTCCACACACCAAAGAAAGCAATTACATGCATACTAAAGTAGGAGAAACGAGGATCTAATCATCTACTTATTGTTGCGACGATGCTTGCTATTGCTCTGCTTCCGGCTGGATCCCTGGTCGTTTTGGGGAAGGAGGCACTTCCTCATGTCAATGATCCGCATGTACATGTCGTAGCTCGTGTACGCCTCCTTGGCCATGTACACGACATGAGCTTTGTCGAGTTTCTCCATCCAGGCCGAGTGCCAGGCACGCTTGTCCTTGTTGCATGAATCCTTCATGTCTCTGTAGTATGGGTCGATGATGGCCTCGGCGAGGTGAACCAGTGAGTCCTTCTAATGCTCCTTGCTGCCCCAGATCTTGTATTGGCCCTGGATGTCGACAAGATTCTGGCAGGCGATGCCTGAATTCTCTGGCGCCTTTACATCGTTGGTGATGTCCACCGTAGCGAACATGTAGTTGGGGTTGTTGACAAACCTGGCGAAACGCTCACAAGGCCTTGTGGCCAGGCATTAGTGGTAGACGAGGACGTGGTGGCGCACGCACATCTGGGCGACGGCGACCTTGGGACGAGACCCGACACGAGCATGGGTGTACTCGAGGTCGAATCCGACCACCTTGTACTTCTCCTCGGCAAGCAACAGCTCCATGATGTGGATGGAGTGCTCCACCCAGACTGGGTCTTTGGTGTACACCACCGAGAGGTCCATGAACCTTCTGTGGGTGTCCACCACGGCACGCATGGTGAACTGCTGCTCGTCGTCGACAGCCGCTCGGAGCGCCATTGGAGCCGCGCAGGATACCCTCTAAGAATTTCTCGTGGTGGGTTTGCTTCTTGCAATGGTGGGGCGCGATCGAAAGGTTGAAGAGACACAAGGGTAGGTTAAATGGCCGTTGTAATAAATGGGGGCCGGCCGGCCTGTAATCGTCACGAATTGTCACGGTGTTCATAGCGGAGGATTCCAGTGCACGCTTGACAACACCACACCGCACGCGTGGGCTCAAAGAGGCGCCAAATATATCGTCGGTGAGCCTGTTCCCGCGCTACCGCGCTGTTTACCGGGCAAGCTTCCCGCCCGGCTAGTTTGGCCATGCATCAGCTAGAAGAGGGACAAATCGTGGGCGTTTATTGGCAAAAAGCTTTGTAAAAACAAAGTGTGTGGAATGACTTCGGTCATAAGTTTACCCTTGGGTGATGAGGTCAAAGTTACACAGAAGGGTGATGATGGACACTTGAGTGCGATAATTAATTCCGCGCTCTACAGTGCACACGGTGGAAGAAACCAACTATGTGCAATAATGTCGAAAATCGCAGTCGAGTTAGCTATACAGATCGTGTGCTGTGAGATCGACAAGGTAAATTGATTCGAGAATGGTTAATAAAATCTAAGACCATTGCATATTAAGGTCAAAATAGTGCTAGCAATATACGAGTCTCATACGATGCCATTTCAACGATTGTACCACAAAAGCTCGAAATGTTACAAGGTTCAAATTCCAGAGTTATATGGCTCAAATTCGAAGATTACAAGGTTCAAACTGATATTAGAAATGAAATTCAGCTCATCAGCTGCAAACGCTCGCGCTGATCCGCTAAACATGGATATCGGAGAGGTTCAAACTAATATCACCGCTTCTAAGTCTGGCTTCGAAACCTCACAATTTTTGCAAAGGGGTCAGCCACTAAGAAGTCATGTATGGGGTTGACACGATGACTTCCGATTACTCTGTCATCTGAAGTTCCAAAATGAAATTCAGCATTTTTGGAGCCTACTCCATTCTGCCGCAGGCGCTGGCGCTGATCAACAAACCATTCATTTTTGCGAAATAAATGTAGGGCAAACCTCATTTCCTTCAGCACCCTTGCTCTGAGAACAAAGAACCTGGCGAATATAATCTCCGGTAAGGTCCCTCAGTAGGAGTTCAAAGTAATTTCTGAGAGATGCAGATCTAGGCATTCGACGTGATTGTTATATTGTATCACATTATCCACCACTGGGCCTAATCTTATCTGCAAAAGAAGAAAACGTGTTAGTGCCTACATGCAGTTTTGAACATTACTACAGGCCTAGCTATTTGGTTTGCAGGATTTGTAAAATGCACTAACATGCCATCTTCGATCTGACATGATTAACATGGGCATTTGATTACATTCTAGAAAAATGTAGCCTTCTTCACAAGAGGTTGGAGTGGATGAAAAGTTCCCTAAGAAAACTAGTACAGATGAATCCAAAGGAGAAATGCTTATTGATTGTAACCATATGGATCAAGCAACCAATATGGGGGGGACATGTATGTACTGAAATCCTCCAAAAGAACCTTCAGAAATCGTGGTACATTGTCATTGTAAACTTGGAAAAAGGTGTCACAAATTGAACTCCCTTATGGTTAACATTTAACAGGAAAGGAACATCACCTCGATATATAGCTTCTCCAGGCACGGAAAGCATCTCAAGAAACTGACAACTTGCTCCAGGTCGGGCCCGATAGATTCTAGTGCCAAGACCTTCACTGTGCGCAGTTTTGGGGTCAAGCTTGTCGGAATCATTTTCTGAATGACAGACGAACAAACATCTTCAAAATTAGAAATAATGTTAATTTGTAGAAGGAGAGGTAGAAGGCTGCTGTTGTACCTGAATGGGTGTGGATCCAATAACAAGTTCGGAGTATTTGTCAGACGAGTAGCCCACCACTGTCAATTTCGGTGCAGAAATGATAGTGATTCTTGTTGGACCTTCTTGATCAACTACAAGTAATCTCTCAAGTGCAAGTGTGCCCTGGATGACCATACCGTGGCACACATCTTGTGATGTCTTCCTGCCGCACCAGCAACACATATAAATAGTCCGGAGAGTCATGGAGGTGATGTGGAAGGTACTCAACCCATTGATCGCCTGAAGACGAAGGTACTAGAGTGCAGTACAGCCACGGAGCAGGCGCTCCATGTCCCCTTTGAGAGGTAGACGGCGACGAGCTCGAGGTGCTTCAGTCGTGGTAGAATAAGAGCGGGCGAGTCATTAAGGGGCGGGAAATGGCAGTTGCTGAACTTGGCGACACGCAGCTGGGCGCGAGGCGGAGTGCGGATGTTGGCAGCGACTGCATATGCCCATCATCAAAAGTGAGCTCCTCGAGCTGATCTAGGGCGGGGGATCGGAACCAGTCGTCAAGCTTGGCTCGGTCCTTGCCGTTGGAATGGAACTTGCCCATTTTAAGGACATTGGTTGGGCCAAGGTGACTGCCGAGGATCTTGGAGAATGCATCCAAGCTTTTGCGATAGCCATGGCAGAGCTCGTGAGTGTCGATGAGGTCGAGAGGGCTGGAGTTCCATAGGGTGCGCCACCGCCGGGAAAGGAGGGTTGTTCGCGCCCCATATTTGATTGGGAGGAGGGAGATGATGACTCTCAACATATCATCGGGGAGGCTGTTGATTAAGTCTAGGCCTGCTGGAGTCGCTTGTGGTTCTAGCTCGCCCCGCCTCCGCTTGTTGGCAGCCCCATTCTCCACCTCCGGAGTCTCCTTGTCAGCGGCGCTTTCTGATAGAAATGGGAGTACAGGGAATATTTAGTTAAAACAGGGCAATAGAAAAGTGTATTGGTAACTAGAAGTTATTAGGTAGGAATATAGTAAGAAACGGGAATAACAATTGGTTGCTTAAATACTACACAATTCATTTGACATTGCTGGGTAAGTCAACATATGCAGATAGTTGAAAAGAAAACTTACTTCGAACAAAGTCTGGACGGATGATTTTGTCGGGGAAGTTAGCATATATCTCATGACCAGGCCCTTTTATGTGCAGTGCAATTTTAGTGCCAGCTTTTAGTACATAAAACTTTGCAATTTCATTCCAAAAGCTAGTGCGAAAATAGGATTCACCATTTTCATCAAGTCTTACAGTAGCAACGATTGTAAATCCATGGTTTGTGTGCAGTATGACATCCGTGGACCTTGATCTATGTAAAGGGAAAAATTGTGCACTACATAATCTGTTGCATAGCAAGGGATGTTCCGCAGAAAATGGTAGGATTGTTAAAGAAAATATGGTAACATGCAAATATGGGCCCAAATTGAAAGAACTGTACAGCAGTTGAAATCGAAGGACAAAAATCTGTAATTAAACAGATAGGGTAAACATGATGTCATGGAAAAATGAGAGTAATCGAAAGAACAATACATCATTAATTTGCCTAATATAGAAAGAAGAGGGGGGAAATCCCCTTTGACGTATATGGTGCATGTGGCACCTTTTATCCAAATGTAGCAATATTTAGAATATGTTCAGGAAAGTAGGCCACGCCAACCAATTTAGGGTGTGATTGAACATACCGCGTGCGTCCTCAAGTTATCTGGTACGATGAGATGGAATCTCTGGCGGCGGTCGCAAAGTCCTGAGGTGTCAGCGCACTGTACATTCTATGAATGAAAGAAAACCCTCAAATGAGCTCAAATAAAAATGAATTCACGGCGATTTCCACCGGGTGATTAAAGGAGGCAGATGAACTGGGATAAGAGATGAGATAATATCTCGTTGAATTAGTTACCTTGTCGTCCATGAGAAAGAACCCTCCGTACGGAAGATTCCCCAACTGAGCAGAGCTGGGTTGACCGTGAGCAGCGTCGAGAAAGTCGATGGCGATAAGCGGCAGCAAGCGGAAGTGGCGAAATGCGGTGGGCTTTGCCGGCAGCCTCGCGGCGGCGGTAAGCGTCGAGCTAAGTGTTTACCGCCGCGATAGGTGGTGCCATGGCATATACGCGGAGGAGCGTGTGCAGGTGTGAATGGGGAATGTACCGGAGGGGCCGAGGGGGTGGCGGGCGGGGTGAGGGTTTTTGTGATGTGGGGATGGTGAGGGTTTTCTTTTTTCTTTTTTGAATTGGGTGGTGAGGGTTTTCTGTCCCACAAAGAATTTTGGGGGCGACGGTTTGCTAGAGCGAACTGTGTGTGATTGACGCATGCTACCTCTTGAGCATGCGTTGGTTTTTCCCTTGAAGAGGAAAGGGTGATGCAGCAAAGTAGCGTAAGTATTTCCCTCAGTTTTTGAGAACCAAGATATCAATCCAGTAGGAGGCCACACACAAGTCCCTCGTACCTACACAAACAAATAAGAACCTTGCAACCAACGCAATAAAGGGGTTGTCAATCCCTTCACGGCCACTTGCAAAAGTGAGATCCAATAGAGATGATAAGATAATATTTTGGGTATTTTTATGATAAAGATTAAAAGTACAGAAAGCAAAATAAACGGCGATAGAAATAGCTAGTTGACGGGAGATTAATATGATGGAAGATAGACCCGGGGGGCATAGGTTTCACAAGTGGCTTCTCTCAAGATAGCATAAGTATTACGGTGGGTGAACAAATTACAGTCGAGCAATTGATAAAAAAGTGCATAATTATGAGAATATCTAGGCATGATCATGTATATAGGCATCACGTCCGTGACAAGTAGACCGACTCCTGCCTGCATCTACTACTATTACTCCACACATCGACCGCTATCCAGCATGCATCTAGAGTATTAAGTTCATAAGAACAGAGTAACGCATTAAGTAAGATGACATGATGTAGAGGGATAAACTCAAGCAATATGATATAAACCCCATCTTTTTATCCTCGATGGAAACAATACAATACGTGTCGTTTCCCCTACTGTCACTGGGATCGAGCACCGCATGATTGAACCCAAAGCTAAGCACTTCTCCCATTGCAAGAAAGATCAATCTAGTAGGCCAAACCAAACTGATAATTCGAAGAGACTTGCAAAGATAACCAATCATACATAAAAGAATTCAGAGAAGATTCAAATATTGTTCATAGATAATCTTGATCATAAACCCACAATTCATCGGATCTCGAGAAACACACCGCAAAAAGAGTTACATTGAATAGATCTCCAAGAAGATCGAGGAGAAATTTGTATTGAGATCCAAAGAGAGAGAAGAAGCCATCTAGCTAATAACTATGGACCCAAAGGTCCGTGGTAAACTACTCACACATCATCGGAGAGGCTATGGTGTTGATGTAGAAGCCCTCCGTGATCGATGCCCCCTCCGGCGGAGCACCGGAAAAGGCCCCAAGATGGGATCTCACAGGTACACAAGGTTGCTGCAGTGGAATTAGGTTTTCGTGGTGCTCCTCAATGGTTTCCGGGTACGTAGGTATATATAGGAGGAAGAAGTAGGTCGGTGGAGCCACTAGGGGTCCACGAGGGTGGAGGGCGCGCCCAGGGGGGTAGGCGCGTCGCCCTGCCTTGTGGCCTCCTCGTTGGTTTCTTGACGTCCACTCCAAGTCCTCTGGATCACGTTTGTTCCAAAAATCACGCTCCCGAAGGTTTCATTCCGTTTGGACTCCATTTGATATTCCTTTTCTGCGAAACACTGAAATAGGCAAAAAAAACAGCAATTTGCACTGGGCCTTGGGTTAATAGGTTAGTCCCAAAAATAATATGAAAGTGTATAAATAAGCCCATTAAACATCCAAAATAGAATATATAATAGCATGGAGCAATCAAAAATTATAGATACGTTGGAGACGTATCAAGCATCCCCAAGCTTAATTCCTGCTCGTCCTCGAGTAGGTAAATGATAAAAACAGAAGTTTTGATGTCGAATGCTACTTAGCATATTTCTCAATGTAATTTTCTTTATTGTGGCATGAATGTTCAGATCCGAAAGATTCAAGATAAAAGTTTAGTATTGACATAAAAATAATAATACTTCAAGCATGCTAACCAAGCAATTATTTCTTCTCAAAATAACATAGCCAAAGAAAGCTTATCCCTACAAAATCATATAGTTTGGCTATGCTTCATTTTCGTCACACAAAATGCTCTCATCATGCACAACCCCGATGACAAGCCAAGCAATTGTTTCATACTTAGCCTTTTCAAACTCTTTCAACTTTTACGCAATATATGAGCGCGAGCCAGGGAAATAGCACTATGGGTGGAATAGAATATAATGATTTAGGTTGTGTGAGAAGACAAAAAGGGAGAAAGTCTCACATTGACGCGGCTAATCAACGGGCTATGAAGATGCCCATCAATTGATGTCAATGTAAGGAGTAGGGATTGCCATGCAACGGATGCACTAGAGCTATAAATATATGAAAGCTCAACAAAATAAACTAAGTGAGTGTGCATCCAACTTGCTTGCTCACGAAGACCTAGGGCATTTGAGGAAGCCCATTGTTGGAATATACAAGCCAAGTTCTATAATGTAAAATTCCCACTAGTATATGAAAGTGACAAAATAGGAGACTCTCTATCATGAAGATCATGGTGCTATTTTGAAGCACAAGTGTGGTAAAAGGATAGTAACATTGTCCCTTCTCTCTTTTTCTCTCATTTTTTCATTTGGGCCTTCTTCTTTTTTTCTTTTTGGCCTCTTTTCTTTCTCTTTTTTTTCTTTCATCCGGAGTCTCATCCCGACTTGTGGGGGAATCATAGTCTCCATCATCCTTTCCTCACTTGGGACAATGCTCTAATAATGATGATCATCACACTTTTATTTACTTACAACTCAATACTTAGAACAAAATATGACTCTATGTGAATGCCTCCGGCGGTATACCGGGATATGCAATGAATCAAGAGTGACATGTATGAAAGAATTATAAAGGTGGCTTTGCCACAAATACGATGTCAACTACATGATCATGCAAAGCAATATGACAATGATGATGCGTGTCATAATAAACTGAACGGTGGAAAGTTGCATGGCAATATATCTCGGAATGGCTATGGAAATGCCATAATAGGTAGGTATGGTGGCTGTTCTGAGGAAGATATAAGGAGGTTTATGTGTGATAGAGCGTATCATATCACGGGGTTTGGATGCACTGGCCAAGTTTGCACCAACTCTCAAGGTGAGAAAGGGCAATGCACGGTACCAAAGAGGCTAGCAATGATGGAAAGGTGAGAGTGAGTATAATAAATGGACTCAACATTAGTCATAAAGAACTCACATACTTATTGCAAAAATCTAAAAGTCATCAAAACCAAGCACTACGCGCATGCTCCTAGGGGGATAGATTGGTAGGAAAAGACCATCGCTCGTCCCCGACCGCCACTCATAAGGAAAGCAATCAAAGAACACCTCATGCTTCAAATTGGTCACACAACATTTACCATACGTGCATGCTACGGGACTTGCAAACTTCAACACAAGTATTTCACAATTGCTCAACTAGCACACCTCTAATATTACCACATTTATATCTCAAAACAACTATCAAGTATCAAACTTCTCTTAGTATTCAATGCACTTTGTAAACTACCATGCTGTTCTGAAGGACTCTCAAAATAATATAAGTGAAGCATGAGAGATCAATAATTTCTACAAAATATAACCACCACGGTGCTCTAAAAGATATAAGTGAAGCACTAGAGCAAAATTGTTTAGCTCAAAAGATATAAGTGAAGCACATAGAGTATTCTAATAAATTCTGATTAATGTGTGTCTCTCTCAAAAGGTGTGTACAGCAAGGATGATTGTGGTGAACTAAAAAGCAAAGACTCAAATCAAACAAGACGCTCCAAGCAAAACACATATCATGTGGTGAATAAAAATATAGCTCCAAGTAAAGTTACCGATGGACGAAGACAAAAGAGGGGATGCCTTCCGGGGCATCCCCAAGCTTATGATTTTGGTTGTCCTTGGATTTTACCTTGGGGTGCCTTGGGCGTCCCCAAGCTTAGGCTCTTGCCACTCCTTGTTCCATAATCCATCAAATCTTTACCCAAAACTAGAAAACTTCACAACACAAAACTTAACAGAAAATCTTGTGAACTCCGTTAGCGAAAGAAAACAAAACACCACTTCAAGGTACTGTAATGAACTGATTCTTTATTTATATTGGTGTTAAACCTACTGTATTCGAACTTTTCTATGGTTCATAAACTCCATTACTAGCCATAGATTCATCAAAATAAGCAAACAACACACGAAAAACAGAATCTGTCAAAAATAGAACAGTATGTAGTAATCTGTAACTAACGCAAACTTCTGGAACTCCAAAAATTCTAAAATAAAGAGCTGGACGTGAGGCATTTATCTATTAATCATCTGCAAAAAGAATCAACTAAATAGCACTCTCCAGTAAAAAGTTGTAGCTAATCTCATGAGCGCTAAAGTTTTTGTTTTTTACAGCAAGATCGCAAAGACTTTCCCCAAGTCTTCCCAAAGGTTTTACTTGGCACAAACACTAATTAAAACACAAAACCACATCTAAACATAATCTAGATGGATTATTTATTACTAAACAGAACCGAAAAGCAAAAAACAAAAATAAAATTGGGTTGCCTCCCAACAAGCGCTATCGTTTAACGCCCCTAGCTAGGCATAAAGGCAAGGATAGATCTAGGTATTATCATCTTTGGTAGGTAATTCTTCAATAAGACACCTATAACCCTTAGGAATTTCCCTTTTTCTTAATTATCAAACTCCTAGGCACGAAATCGAGAAAATCATTTGTAGCAAAAGGTTCCTTAAGGATAGCGAGAAAGTTGGGGTGAACACTTATGGATTTGAGATCCGCATTTCCCTTACTAGAAGTTTCACCCTTATTTTTAGGAACATACATCAATTTGGCAATCTTAGCATTAGAAGGCTTTGGAGTGTTTTTCACGGAAGAAAAGGCAGACCCTAGGTTGGTAATAATATCCTCAATTTTATCAATTCTAGTGGAATCTTGATCTATCTTTTCGTTGACCATAGGTTCCTTTTCTTTAAAAAATTTAAGAGCAACTCCTACCTTAGATCCGTATTGGGTAATTTGGTTACAGTTTCTATCCAAATTTTCAATCAACTCTACGGTGGCAACTTTATTTTCAATAATTTCGAGCCTTTGCATCACATGTTCCAAAGTTAAAATAGTTCCATTAACCAAAAGAGGTGTTGGGCCAAACAAATCTATCATAGCATTATAAGAATCAAAAGTATGGCTACCCAAGAAATTTCCTCCGGTAATGGTATCAAGAATATATCTATTCCAAGGAGTGATGCCTACATAAAAATTGCGAAGAAGAACGGAAGTAGATTGCTTCCTAGTAGATCTATTTTGCACATTGCAAATTCTATACCAAGCATCTTTTAAATTTTCTCCCTCCCTTTGTTTAAAATTAAGAACTTCATTCTCAGGAGACAAAGGAGTAGATAAAGGACTAGCCATAAGGGCACACCGGACACAAGGGGCAAGCGAAGAAAGGCGAACGGAAAAAGAGGGCGAATAAAATGGCAAAGGTGAAGTGGGGGAGAGGAAAACGAGAGGCAAATGGCAAATAATGTAATGCGAGGGATAAGAGTTTGTGATGGCTACTTGGTACGTCTTGACTTGTGCGTAGACTCCCCGGCAACGGCGCCAGAAATTCTTCTTGCTACCTCTTGAGCATGAATTGGTTTTTCCCTTGAAGAGGAAAGGGTGATGCAGCAAAGTAGTTTTTGAGAACCAAGTTATCAATACAGTAGGAGGCCACACGCAAGTCCCTCGTACCTACACAAACAAATAAGAACCTTGCAACCAACACGATAAAGGGGTTGTCAATCCCTTCACGGCCACATGCAAAAGTGAGATCTGATAGAGATGATAAGATAATATTTTTGGTATTTTTATGATAAAGATTAAAAGTACAGAAAGCAAAATAAACGGCGATAGAAATAGCTAGTTGACGGGAGATTAATATGATGGAAGATAGACCCGAGGGGCATAGGTTTCACTAGTGGCTTCTCTCAAGATAGCATAAGTATTACGGTGGGTGAACAAGTTACAGTCGAGCAATTGATAGAAAAGTGCATAATTATGAGAATATCTAGGCATGATCATGTATATAGGCATCACGTCTGTGACAAGTAGACCGACTCCTGCCTGCATCTACTACTATTACTCCACACATCGACCGCTATCCAGCATGCATCTAGAGTATTAAGTTCATAAGAACAGAGTAACGCATTAAGTAAGATGACATGATGTAGAGGGATAAACTCAAGCAATATGATATAAACCCCATCTTTTTATCCTCGATGGCAACAATACAATACGTGTCGTTTCCCCTACTATCACTGGGATCGAGCACCGCATGATTGAACCCAAAGCTAAGCACTTCTCCCATTGCAAGAAAGATCAATCTAGTAGGCCAAACCAAACTGATAATTCGAAGAGACTTGAAAAGATAACCAATCATACATAAAAGAATTCAGAGAAGATTCAAATATTGTTCATAGATAATCTTGATAATAAACCCACAATTCATCGGATCTCGACAAACACACCGCAAAAAGAGTTACATCGAATAGATCTCCAAGAAGATCGAGGAGAACTTTGTATTGAGATCCAAAGAGAGAGAAGAAGCCATCTAGCTAATAACTATGGACCCGAAGGTCTGTGGTAAACTACTCACACATCATCGGAGAGGCTATGGTGTTGGTGTAGAAGCCCTCTATGATTGATGCCCCCTCCGGCGGAGCGCCGGAAAAGGCCCCAAGATGGGATCTCACGGGTACAGAAGGTTGCGGCGGTGGAATTAGGTTTTTGGTGTGCTCCTCGATGGTTTCGGGGTACGTAGGTATATATAGGAGGAAGAAGTGGGTCCGTGGAGCCACGAGGGGCCCACGAGGGTGGAGGCCGCGCCCAGGGGGTAGGCGCGCCCCCGTGCCTCGTGGCCTCATCGTTGGTTTCTTGACGTCCACTCCAAGTCCTCTGGATCACGTTTGTTCCAAAAATCACGCTCCCGAAGGTTTCATTCTGTTTGGACTCCATTTGATATTCCTTTTCTGCGAAACACTGAAATAGGCAAAAAAATAGCAATTTGCACTGGGCCTTGGGTTAATAGTTTAGTCCCAAAAATAATATGAAAGTGTATACATAAGCCCATTAAACATCCAAAACAGAATATATAATAGCATGGAACAATCAAAAATTATAGATACGTTGGAGACGTATCAACGCAGCAGGCAAAATGAAAGTCATCACACAGTTCCAATTTTGGGAACCGTGTGTGATTGGCGTACTACCTCTGTCCTGGTTTATTGGTCCCCCGTTGTAATTTTTACCAAAATTTGGCGAAATATTTAACATACTCAGACATAGATAATAAGAGTACACATACATAAGCATAGTTCAACCATAAGTACATAGTTCAACCATCATTAAGCATACTCAAGCGTACATAGTTCGATCCATCCCACATCTCATCTCATATGCGGCCGGCACGATCCTGAAGCTTCTCCAGTTACTCGGCATACGCGTCGTGCGCCACCCTGCGAGAATACTTCTGCTTGAAGGAGCCAACGGCCTGTCCTCTTGCATGCGCCAGAACACTTAGATAGGCGTCATGAAGCTTCTGGTTGCAAAATGTGCATCCATAGCCGCCGTTCCAGGTCCTAATACGCCTGTTATGCATTCCCTCATAAAGCTCCCTCAGGATTTGCCTCTTGTACCTCCTCTGGCCATCTTCATCCTCACTATCCACATCGTCAGACAGCACCTATACAAATAGTAAAACAAATTTGGCATCAAATCAATAATTACATGCCGTGAAGTAGGATTTGGAATTCATGGCTATTTATTTATACATATTCAGAGATTTTGGTTCGATTTTTAAGCACACTCGTCTATGTACAGACCAATCTTGAAGAAAATAATGGCACAAACATATGTAGGTCATTCAAAATCAATTGTCAAGCCTTGGCTAGGAATTATTTGCACGAACACTAATCCTAGTCGGATTACTAGCAGAAATCATTTGCACAGATGAAACAACTAATCACTTATCACCTGTACCATTCAAACAATCAATACACTACACGGATCTAACGAAACTTACTGAGATTTCATGGATTGGGAGAACATAACCATAGGATTTCTATTCCAAAAAGGGGGAGGCAGGAGTAACCAGAGAAACCCTATGATCTATTTGACACATAAATGGGTATAGATGACTAACCAGCTGCCCGTCGTCGTCGGAGTCGTCGCCGGAGTGGTCATCGGAGTCGTCGCCGGAGTGGTCGTCGGAGTCGGTGTGGAACTCCGCCTCCGGCTATGGAAACTCGACGCCGTCGACGATGTCAGGGTGCAGTGATAACTCGCCGGTGGTGATGGCAACCTCTGACTCCATCTCCACACCATGCTCTGGTGCTTTAGCAGCCCCGGCGTCGCCACTCCCTCCGATGGGGCACTTCGCGGCATCCTCATACACTGACGGCTTTGAGGATTGAGAGCGGCATCGAGGATGCAAGCGGAGAGAGAGGATAGTGTGTGCGTAGCGAGGATGGGGGTGCGGCCTCTCGGGCGCACCATTAATATGGAGTAGTGGGAGTTGTGGGAGAGAGGCGGGCGGCGGTCAAACCGATGGCTCGCCTCCCGGTGAGCCTGCGCATCGGACTGCTGGCATGCCTACCAAACTTTCACACAGCTACTCGCACGCCTCCTGATGACACTGCGCAGCGAGCACGCCTCCGTCAATTCACACACCTGCACGCCTGCCCGTCTGCTTGCGCGGTGGTCTGCTCGCATGCGTCCCGTCAACTCACGCCTGCTCGCATGCCACACAGGTCGCGTGGCGGCACGTATATTGTTTTTCTATTTGGATGATTAATGATGCCGCTTTATTGCTTAACCGAAGCATGGCACGTACCCATTGTTGGTCTAACACTCACGGTTCGAATAAATAATCCGTTTGGGATATTGGTTCCCAATTATTAATAATCTCCCATATGTAATTAGATAAAGATTACATCAAAACTGGTCTCAAATTTGACAAAAAGAAAGTACAATGCCACTTTGTATTGGCGTCCATATGACAACACGATAAGTTTCATGAACTTCAAATAAGTTTTGGATGTACTAGAATTTAAAAATCAAGATTCTCAATGTTTGAAATTTGTTGCGGGGGGAGTAAACATGCGCCCAGTGAGACACATGTGTTTTTGCAATCATTTAGGTGCACTGTCACGTGTGCATGTAGCTCAAATTTGATTTTTGCACATTATATCCGTAGAAAATCAATCAATCAATGTACTAAAACGTCTTAATGATCTCTGTGATTTTTTTTGAAATTAAAATGTCCCTCCTTTGGTAACATGTATGTTCACCGCGGGATAATTAATTTAACATGTATCGTAGTTGTGGTGGATTCGCGGTGTGTGTGTGGGTGTGTGTGTCTGGGGGTGGCGGGTGGCTCGCAGTACACTACGAGTTGTGAGCCACTGTGTGGGTTGGTCGTTTTGTCAGGCAGGCCGGTGCCACATCAGAGTCGTGAAATCGTTATTAAAAACATTACACAACCCTTTCATACATAAATGTTTTGGCCACATGCAGTCGATGGTTGTCCTACTCGACACTCGATACTCGCGTGTGACGCTTTCTGTGGGCCCGCGAGGTCGTCGTCCATCACTTTGACGAACAGCCGGCAGTGGGATTAATTTGACCAGCAAGGTAGAATCTTTTTTGTTTGTGTTATCGTGGCATATAGTACGCGTCGAAGAGGTGGGAGGGGACTAGCATATATACTATATGTACGCGTCCGTGAACAAGTACACCTCACTCAGTGTCGGGACTTTTTGGTTACGGAGGCACGTGCCACATCAAAATTGTGAAATTGGTTATTCAAACATCACACAACACCTTTTTGGGCCACATGCATGTCCTAGCTAGGACACTCACGTGTGACGCTTCCATCTGTGGGCCCACGAGGCCATCGTCGATGCATGCATGCATGCATGCATCACTTTAACCTACATCGGGAGAGGTTAATTAATGTCACCATCGCTGAGGATTCTTTTGGGTTGTACATATATTACGGCAGGAGCATATAGTATGCGATGAAGAGGGGGAAGGGGACCATCATATGTAGTACGCTTGATATGAACCTCACTCTGTGTGGGTGCATGGTTTACGGTTTTTTAGGCATGTGGCACATCAAAGTTGTGCATTTTGGGTATTCAACATATATATGTTTGTCCCACATGCAAAGTGGTGGTGGTTGTCCTCTCGCACCCACTTAAGCGGTTATCAGCGATATCGATGCTTTCCATCTGTGGTCCCGTTTGGTCCATCACAACTTTTTGCCTGACAACAAGAGAGTTTAATTTGACTTAGGAGGGGATTATTATTTTTGCTCTGGGATGACATGCATGATACAGTTTGAGCACACACACATGCATGTGTACGCATCAATCCCTCCCATTGAGTCGAAGTGGCTAGTACAACGACACATCATGAACCGATCTCGCTCTGTGTGGGGAGCTAGTGTATGATTTTTGACACACGCGCCACATCAATGTTGCATGTTCAAACATGCATGCACGCATCACCTCCGTACATATGCATGTAGTGGTTGCCTTCGAACGATACACTCCCTCGCGTGGTTATCGGCGATAGGCATATATATTCATGGGCCCGCGTGGACATCCATGATCACCTTGACCAACAACAAGATAGGTTACCATGGCAGATTCTTCATTTGGTTCGTGTTATCGTAGTATAGGTCATGGTGAGATTCAGACCTAATTAAGTTTGAGCGCATATACTACACACGCATGCATGCATGAATCCCCGTCGTTGGCTTGAAGTGTGGTGTAACATACATATGCATCGTCAACCTAACCCTCACTCAGTGTGGGGATTTCTAGTTCGAAATCACGGTGCCACATCAAAGTTGTTCCATTGTTACTCAAAAACACACCTCTCCATACATATGTTTGGGCCACATGCATGCAGTGGTTGTCTTCGGGGACTAGCTACTTGCGTGATTATTGGCGAGCTAGCCCATCTCCGGGGTCGCATGGACGGCCATCACTTTGACCAACAACAAGAGAGAGGTTGTATGACCAAGGTGGATTATTCTTGGTCCGTTTTACGATCCATCATGGTGAGATATATGCCTCTCTGGCCCGCCGACTGAAAGTGTGGGGGGTTGCTACTTCGCACTTTGCTAGGTGAACCTCGGTGGGGGGGCATGCATTCATAGCTTAGGATTCCCTTCGTGGCGACACGAGGGGGTGGGGGCTGCTAGCAACTTTGCACTTTTCTAGGTGAACCTCGGTTGGGGGGAGGGGGGCATGCATTCATAGCTTAGGATTCCCTTTGTGCCGACATGAGGGGGGGCTGCTAGCTACTTCGCACTTTTCTAGGTGAACCTCGGTTGGGGGGCATGCATTCATAGCTTAGGATTCCCTTCGTGCCGACATGAGGGAGGCGTGGCTGCTAGCTACATCGCACTTTGCTAGGGTGAACCTCGGTTGGGGGGGAGGGCATGCATTCATAGCTTAGGATTCCCTTTGTGCCGACACGAGGGAGGGGGGCTGCTAGCTACTTCGCACTTTGCTAGGTGAACCTCGGTTAGGGGGGCATGCATTCATAGCTTAGGAATCCCTTCATGCCGACACAAGGGAGGGGGGCTGCTAGCTACTTCGCACTTTGCTAGGTGAACCTCGATTGGGGGGCATGCATTCATAGCTTAGGATTCCCTTCATGCTGACACGAGGGAGGGGGGCTGCTAGCTACTTCGCACTTTGCTAGGGTGAACCTTGGTTGGGGGGCATGCATTCATAGCTTAGGATTTCCTTCGTGCCGACACGAGGGAGGGGGGCTTCTAGCTACTTCGCACTTTGCTAGGGTGAACCTTGGTTGGGGGGCCATGCATTCATAGCTTAGGATTCCCTTCATGCTGACACGAGGGAGGGGGGCTGCTAGCTACTTCACACTTTGCTAGGTGAATGAACCTCGGTTGGGGGGCATGCATTCATAGCTTAGGATTCCCTTCGTGCCGACACGAGGGAGGAGGGGGGCTGCTAGCTACTTCGCACTTTGCTAGGTGAACCTCGGTTGGGGGGAGGGGGCATGCATTCATAGCTTAGGATTCCCTTCGTGCCGACACGAGGGGGGGTGGGGGCAAGCAATACCGTGCGCTTTGCGAGAGAGGTGCCACATCGAAGTTGCATTTGGTATTTGAAAATCAAACCACCCTTTTGTTACATAAATTTGGTCCACATGCAAGTGTGTTCGTGTTCTGACCCTCTCCCGCATCATTTTTCGCCAAATTTAAGAAATTAGACAAGTCGGATGACGCAACAGACATGGTTCACTCAAACTAACCGTGTGCCATGCTGGTGCACCTGTCACGCACACATCCGCACAGTACATTGGGCTCCACGAGGCTCCCCCTCTCAAAAATATCTGCCCGCCTCGAGGGTTTTTCTCTTTCATAACACATGGTAGTTATCTCTGGACCGTGTGCGATGTTTCTTGTTCCCAATCCCGCCTGCATCCCTAGAAAATATCTACCCGCCTCAAGGGTTTTTCTGTTTCATAACACACGGTTATTATCTCCGGGCCGTGTGCGATGTTTCTTGTTCCCAATCCCGCCTGCATCCCTAGAAAATATCTGCCCATCTCGAGGGTTTTTCTGTTTCATAACACACGGTTGTTATCTCCGCACCGTGTGCGATGCACTATCATCAAAAATTTCAATAGCCCGGCATTTCACTCACGCGTTTGACTCCCGCGTAGTAAAATTTTCAGTACCCGCGTCATTTCCTCAAACACCCCCCCCCCTCCACACACACACCAAAACCTCCTCGGGTGTGTGCACACACACACACCCCTCCCTCGCTCAAAACCCTAGCAAGGTCCCCGCCGCCGCCGCAAGGCCTCCATTGTTAACATCTGCCGGTTTGCCCGTGCAGCTTACACACCGATCTCCATACCCAGTTCGCCCTGAGTTTCTTAGATGACGCCTGCCAAACGCCCCATTTCCCACAGATCCCCATCCCCATCCCCATCCCCATCCCCCACTCCAAAGCGTCGCAGCCTAAGCCCAGCTACGATTCCCGTGGAGCTCGAGGAGCGACTGGCCCAAAAGAGGTGTATAGCGGTCTCTTCGCCCGACGTCGCCGAGGAAGGTGACGACCATTAGTGGCGGCAGGCACTCAAGCAGCGGGCTAGAGTATGTGGGCATGTCTCGGCTGCCGGCTACGACATCGAGGTCGTTGACAGCGACGGCCTGAGGCGGACTGTGTCACAGGTTAAGTGGCCCACCCCCAATCCCTCGGGTTCAACCACCGTCGATCTCATCCATGGCCCCGCCGCTGATCTCCTCTGGCTCGCTGTCAACAATTTGCCATTCTACATCGCCATCGAGCCCCTTTCGTCGTTTCTCAAGGACACGTTCTGCAACGCTGGCTTGGGATCCACAGCTTCCAAGTCCGACCTCATTGACGGCGACCACGAGGAGGGCACCCTCTCCGGCTCTTCCAAGGGGAAAGAGCCCATCTGCTCTTCCAAGGGTAAATCGCCCATCTGCGACATCAGGGAGGGCACCCTACAGCCGTGCTCTTCCAAGGGGACGGAGCCCATCTGCTCTTCCAAGGGTAAATCACCCGTCTGCGACATCAGGGAGGGCACCCTACAGCCGTGCTCTTCCAAGGGGACGGAGCCCATCTGCAACAACATGGAGCGCATCCAGGGTCCGTGCTCTTCCCATGGGAACGAGCCCATCTGTGAAAAGTGAGGAAACCCATGATTTGTTTTGCCGTGCCTCTTCATAGGAGGAAACCCATGATTTGTTTTGTCGAGTCCCTTTTGTAGTGTAGTGAGAATATGTCCAGTTTTAATTGCTATATCTGGTTGTTTGCAGTATGCCTTGTTTATTTCAGTTGTTCACAATGTGATGCTCTATATGTGCAATTATTTACTGTGCAATACATTTCATCAATCCAGTTTTAAACATATCTATAGGAATGCATATATTTGCTTGCTGTTAAGCCTGTTATAGCTAGCATATGCCTCTTTATAGTTCTTTGATTGTTCTGTTGTTTGTAGTTAGCATATGTTCAGTTTCAAATGCTATCTTTGGTTGTTCGTAGTATGCCTTGTTTATTCTAGTTATTCACAACGTGCTGTTCAATTTCATCAATACCAGTTTCAACAATACCACTATGAATGACTACATTTGGTTGCTGCATCTTGTAGTTAACACGCCTTTCCATTTTTATTTAACCATAACCAGTGTACTTAGCCGGCACAATACCAGTTTGAATGACTATGTTTGCTTGTTGTTAAATGTTAGGCCTGTTGCAGTTAGCACACCTTTCCACTTATTTTGCTTTACTAGCGTGCTTAAACCTGCACACTGAAGCTATCTTTTGGAGATTATTTTGTCTGCCATGTATAATTTTGGTTGATGTTTAGCCTGTTGTGCTTAACATGCTTCTCAATGTACCTACACAGGACAATTTTGGGAACGACTGATGTTTTCCAACGAGGTTAGTTTCATCCCATGGCTTATATCTGCTCACTGTTTAGGATATCGGTAGCTGGTACCATATAGGCCGGCGGCTGATAAGGGACTAATCGGTGAATCAGACTTTTAACTGAATATATCTGCAACCCATTTTTCGTTAGGTTAACTAGGGCCATATGTAATATATCTGAGGCTACATAGCAACATGCACTGTACTTAATGTCTAAATATGCAATCCTAGGCTACATAGCAACAAGGAAGAGTGTTACATTAATGTTCTAACACTACTGGAATCAGCTTCTTTGCCGTCTGCCATGGCAGATGGCAAAGGCATGGATCACGGACGGAAAACTTCTTTGCCGTCCGCCGGGAGACGGCAAACTATCCGTCTGAACACGTGCCAGCAAAGGCCTTCTTTGTCGTTCGCTTCCTGGAAATGGACGGCAAAGGATTGTGACGTCCGCCATCCGAGGCCAGCAGACGACAAAGACAACGGACGGCAGTGCGGTGGCATGGGAGCCGTTAGGGGGTTAACGGCGCTCTTTGCCGTCTGCCAGCGGATGGCAAAGAGTCAAAGCTCTTTGCCGTCCCCTGACAGACGGCAAAGAGCTCAGCTATGCAGCACTAGGAAGCTGCCACGTAGCCAGCTATGTCGTCCGCCAGTGGACGGCAACGTGATTTGAATCTTTGCCGTCTGCTGGCAGACGGCAAAGTGACCAAATAGGCAGCCATTGTTCCCAGGTTTTACAGGTAGCTGCCATGTGTCCTCTTTGCCGTCTGCTAGCAGACGGCGAAGCTCTTTGCCGTCTGCTAGCGGACGGCAAAGAGGCTACATATCCCCTATTTTTATTTGAATCCATTTAATTTCACAGGAATTCACACACAGATATACATATTTTTTTCACATGCACAACAGACATATGATGTATCCAACACATAGCTCCATCCATGACAACATACATACATAATAAGAAACAGAGTTCCATCCATACATATTACAGTAACATCACAATGTTCATCCAACACATTGTTCCATGCATCCATATAACAAGTTCCACATTTTTCATCGATACAAACGAAAAAAGAAAAGGGAAACAAGCACTCCATCCATGCAAGCTTCCATATAGTGAATTAAATCTGCAAAATGGGAAACAAGAAAGTTAGAAGAAGAAGACTAGAATCAGAAGAAGAAGAAGAAGAAGAAGAAGAAGAAGAAAATGAAGAAGAAGAAGAAGTAAGCATACTTAGGTAAAATGGAGCTAACCTAGCTAATTATGCCATTTTTGAGTGAACTAAGTATATTATGCCATTTTGTAACATCCCAAAATTCTAAATTTTGGAATGTTATATTAAATAGATAGATTTGATTGTTGCTTGCTTGTGATGAGTGAATTTGAGTGGAATTCGAAACTTTTTGAAAGTTGAATGAGAGGGAATAAAAGGGCTTTCCCAAACTTTCATTTTTTGCTTTTATGATTTCCGTGAATTCAAATTCTTTTCACCACAAAACCCTGGAGAGAAGATGACATGACTTCTTCCATTTATTTAAATGACAAGGGGTGTTGAAAATATTTGAATTTCATTTGAGAATATTTCCAATTCTGAAACTTTATGCAACTTAATGATTTTCACGAGCGAAGATAAAATGACTTCTTCAAAGCATATGAAATATGAGTTGGGAGTTTCAAAGGATCAAATTCAAAGTCCTTTTGGAATTATTTTTCAATTTGGAGTTATTTTGATTTTATTCAAATTATTTTTCTCCAAAAATAAAATACATGGAAAATAGGGTAACATGATTCCCTACATCAGAAAATTGGAGATAAATAAGTTTGAAATCATTTTGGTATTTTAAAAATGATTTTTATTTGGATTTTAGTAGGGCAGTGGCACTCTTTGAATTATTTGAATTTGTGTGGATTTTATTTGACGTTAGGAAAATGTTCGGGTTGTAGGAAATCTTTTTCTGAAAATTTTGATATATTATATGCCTATATAATATTTTGTTATTTTGTTTATTATTTTCGCTTGTCTGTGTTTAAAAAAAAGAAAAAAAATATCTTCTCCTTCGCCGACTGGGCCGGCCCAGCACCCAACTGGGCCAGGCCAAGCCCAGCCCAGCCGCGCCGTCCCCGACCTCAAGCAGGAGGCCGGATCCCGCACGCCACCGCCGCCGCCTCGGCGTCTGAGCCGTCCCCGCCGCGGACTCCTCGCCGCCTCTCCCCTTGACCCCTCCTCCACGCCACCTGTCGCCCCCTCCGCCTATTTAAGCCGCCGCCCGACCCCCGCCTCTCTCTCCGCTCCGCCGCGCCGCTCCTCGCTTTCCGCCGCCGCCGCAGCTCTAGTTCGCCGCCGCCGCCGCATACTGCTGTTGCTGTTGCCGCTGCCACCGCCGCTGCACGCACGACGCCGTTCCGCCTCGCCTCGCCGCTGCTGCCGCCCACCGCCGCACCCCGCCGCGAATGCCGGAGCTCGCCGGACCCGCCGGAGTCCGCAGCCTCGTCGGAGAGTTGCCGGTTTTCCGCCAAAGACCGCCGAACCGCCAAGGACCGGTATAAAAAAACCGAACCCTAGATTGGTTATTTTTGGGTTTCTCGGTTTTTCTTTAAAACGCGGTTTTTCTTTTTAGTCTAGTTATTTGACAAACGTTCGTTAGTTAGGGTTTGCACCGAACGGTTTTTCGTTCATTAGCGTTCGTTAGCGAATGTTCGTTTAGTAGCCTTTTCGTTTTATTTTATTTCTGCCAGGGACCCGTTTGTGATTAAAGTTTTTACAGATTCGTCCCTGTACTTCAAATGATCACTACTTTTTACTCGTTTGTCCAAATCCAACGAAACGAACGCCCACTTCTTTGTTATGATCCCCTCTATCCAGTAATCCAACTCAAAGATGTTTTTGAAAGTTTAAAATTTGATTTAGACCAGATTTTAATTCAAACTTCGTTTGATCGTAATTTGAGTTTCGTAGCTCCGTTTCAGTTGATTCTTTTTGCAAATGAAAGCTCTTGACCTAAATGTTCTGATAAGGCCAAATTCACATAATTTTTGTACTCTTAGAAATTGTATTATGTTGCAAGAGTTATTTGCTTGGTTTTGATGTTTTTCGAATCGTCTTCTTCGATCTTTCTGTTCTTTTGAGTGATTGCTTATGTGTGGTTACTATTGCTTGCTTACGATAGATTGACCAGAGTGTGACGAGTAGATCTATCAAGAGTGTTGAGTGTGAATCATCTTCATCAACATTGCAGGCAAGTTCACACTTTGATCATATCCCTTTCATACCCAGTTTTTTATGCATTAGATTCACCCTCAAACATTGCATGGTTAGGATTTGATAACATGTGGGTATGGGGAAGTAGTTGATGAGGTAGGAACCTATTGACATGCATTCAACCCTTGGGAAGTACTACGTTATGCTTATATTGGTATGCTATGCTCGTAGACGTGGATTGGGTTTGAGTGAATTTCTGTGACAGATGTGAGGATGTTAATTAATGGTTCAACTTAAGGTGGTTACTTTAACACAGATTTGGGTGGATTGGTTGGGGCACCCTGGAGCACCCAGTGGTATGCCCGGGCACCTGGAGAACCCAGTGCTTGCCCAAGGGGATCCCGGAGGACCCGTGTGATCACCCTATGGAATGCCACCCAGACTCAATGGGGTCATAAGGTTATTCATGCTAGAAACTTCCATGTGCAGCCACAAGCTATTATCGGCTCTAGCATAGTTGAGTAGGTTACATGACCTCTTGAAGAGGTGGGCTAGCAGATGTAGGGGAAAGTAGGTGTAACTGTCCACCCGGAGTAAAGAGTTATTGTTTCTGAAAGACTGTGTCTCAGTCATCCGTTTCTCAAACACCATGTAGTGCGAGAAATCAAACGGAGGAGATCGAGTCTTGTGGGGAAAAGTGTGCAAACCTCTGCAGAGTGTACAAACTAATCATGGTTAGCCGTGTCCCCGGTTATGGACAATTTTGAGTCTCTGGTTCTTGGATTATCATGTTGATCCCAACACTCTATTTAAATTAATTTGATTGGGTTAATGATTATTATTTTGGGATTGAGTTGGAGGAACCTTCTCAATATTTATCAATCAACTTTTGTAGTTAAATAAAATATATTCCTTTGTAGTAGGGAAAAATTGGCTTTTCGCAAAAACATTATAACCATAGAGCTTTTCCACCAGCCAAATATGCATGTAGTGATAGCCTTTATTCATCATTATCCTATGGTGTGAATTTGCCAGTACATTCAATGTACTGACCCTTGTGGCTGCAACGTCTCATGTTGCAGGAATCTTACGACGAGTAACTGGTACGTTAGGGTTACGATTTCTACACTCAACTTTGCCGTTGGTGTTGATGGGAATCCACAACCTTTGTTACTTCCGCTATATGGATTGAAGTAATAGTATTTACGTTACTTTATACATGTGATTTACCTCTATTATAAATCCTCGAGTACTGTGTGTGTCAGCATACCGATCCAGGGATGACACTTAAGCACAGAGACTTGACCGTCTGAGGTCGGGTCGGTACAAGATGGTATCAGAGCACATGTTGACTGTAGGACGTGACCCCTAGAAAGTGGCAAGCCCATAGGAAAGATTTTCTCTACAACTTTCTTTTCAAAAAGATCTTTTACCTCTCCTCTCTTCTGAGTTTATTCAAATATTCCCTTTTAGTGAGACCATACCCCTTTTTACCACAAAGATTCGACTGATGAGACCACTCGAAGAAGTACAAGATACCGGACAACTAAGACAACCTCGGAATGAAGAGGATTTTACCGTGCATTATGATAATGGAAACTACAACGGTTGAAGACTCCGAAGACTGGGAGAATTTGAAGGCTCTGAAGAATTCCCACATTTGTATGACCTAGGAAGGCAACCCTTATGGAATTTGGCAGACTATGGAAGTTGTCAATACCCGAGATCAAGGTGTATCGGAGAAAGACCGGAACATGGAGCATTAGAATTCCAAGTTTTGTCAAGAAAACCCTAATGGAGGAGATATCAGCTATGGAATGATAGCTCATGGTAATAACAAGAGCAGAAACACGGATATCCGTCATGTTATCGCCCTCTTATGCTATTGTCACCGTGCTGAGTTAAGCATGCAATTTTTCGAAAGGATTGGAGGGTAGAAGACTGATGAAGCATCTATGAGTAAGAGATGAAGTTTTAATCCTAGATGGTGTATCACCAGGATCTGGAGTATTACATGAAGAATTTTAATATGGACCTTCAAGAAGTCGTATTTGACAAGGAAGCATTTTGTGAAAAACTTAGGACCCAGAAGCTGAAGTAGCCAAGCTAGAGGAGAAATACTTTGAGACATCAAAGATTCGTTAGGAACTGAAGGACATTAGGATCATGGTTCATGTCGAGGTTGATGAAACCCAGAAGTTTGGAACACAACTCCAGAAATATTAAAGGACGTCACGATAGACTTTGCGACAACAGAGATGATCTCGCAAAAGAACTTGAGAAGGTCAAGCACGATCAGAAGAAGCCATCAAAGACATGAAGAAGACTTGAAGAGTTTGGCGAATTTGAAGATTTATTGACCTTTAGAAGACCAAACCCCTGTTATATACCTACGTTAGATGCGACGTTTGTGAGCTGTCATTTGTTTGATGTTTTTCTGACAGCCACAATAAAAATCTGTCTTTTCAAAACTATTGTTCGTATTGTGTGCATCCCTCTCTCTCTCTCTTTCTCTCTCTCTCTTATCTCACCCCAAACCCATGGACCCATTAGAGGATGAATGGAGATGAGCTTGTATTTTCTGGACCGATAAGTCAATTGGAGACGGACCGATGGATTCAGAACATGGAGGATCACAAGGAGAATAACCCTATAGCCGAAAAGAATATGACCCAGCATGCTCTTCAGTGTTTTGAAGGAGGTGCTGCTACTTGGTGGAGGATGTACCAAACCATCAATGGATGGCAAGGAGTAACCACTTGGAAAGAATTTAAGTTGACTCTGCTAAAGTCTCGGTTTGTGTCCCAGAAGTTGAGCCCATATAGAAAGGATATGAGGAAACCTTGTGCATACAAGATTTGTGGAGAAATAGGACACAACCATAAAGAAAACAAGGACGAATACCCTCATAAGCGGAGGATTACCAAAGGAGTTAGCCGAGGATCTTAGGGAACTTCGGTTGGAGATTGTTCCCAAAGGTTTTGTTGCAGCAATGGAAGTTCAGTCTACATTGTTGGGAAAGATCTGTGAAGCTCAGAAGGATGACAAAGAGATTGCTGAGTTAAAAGAGAGGATGAGCAAATGAAAGGCCAAAGGTTTTCGTAAGGATGAGCACGACACCTTATGGTTCGAGGACCGTGTATATGTGCCCAATAATGCAAAGATCAGGAAGTAAATACTTTAGGAGGCTCATGACTCACCATACTCGATTCACCCTGGAAACACCAAGATGTATTTGGATTTGAAGGAGCGTTTCTGGTGGACTGGTATGAAGAAGGATATTGCGGAGTATGTAGTCGTAGGTGATGTATGCCAGAGAGTAAAGGCAGAGCATCAGAAGCCAGCCGGATTACTACAGCCTATGCCGATACCCGAATGGAAGTGGGATAAGCTTGGCATTGATTTCATTACCGGATTTCCCAGAACCCGGTCGGGATATGATTCTATCTGGGTAGTAGTTGATTCACTTGACCAAAGTGGCTCACTTTATCCCCATGAAAACCACCTATACAAGTGCGAAGTTGGCCAAGATATATATGACCAGGATCGTATGTCTGCATGGAGTTCCGAGGACCATCGTATCAGATAGAGGGACACTGTTTACCTCAAAGTTTTGGCATCAGTTGCATCAGACTTTGGGTACCAGGCTAGAGTTTAGTACAGATTTTCATCCGCAGACAGATGGAAAGATCGAGAGAGTCAATCAGATTCTGGAGGACATGTTGAGAGCTTGTGCATTAGATTATGGATCCGGTTGAGATAATAGTTTGCCTTACGCGGAGTTCTCATACAACAACAGTTACCAAGCCAGTTTGAAGATGGCCCCTTTCGAAGCTTTGTATGGGAGAAGGTGCAGGACACCGTTGATGTGGGATGAAGTTGGAGATCCTCAGTTGTTTGGACCAGATTTGATCAAAGAGTCAGAAGAGAGGGTTAAGTTGATTCGAGATAGACTGAAGCTAGCTCAATCCAGGCAGAAGAGTTATGCAGACTCAAAATGCAAGGAGGTAGTCTATGAAATCGGAGACACAGCATATCTTCGTGTGCCACCTCTGCGAGGACTTAAACGATTTGGAGTTAGGGAAAAGTTAGCCCCGAGATTTTTAGGACCATACCGAGTTTTGGAGCATATGGGAGAAGTGGCCAACAAGTTGGAGTCACCCGAAGGACTGTCAGGAGTTCATGACGTGTTTCACGTTTCCCAGTTGAAGAGTGCCATGCAGAGATGGCCAATATTCCCATGGAAAGGATAATGATGTTCCACGAAGTGGAGTATAGATTTCATATGTATAAGTTTTATCTCGGTATGTGGGATATCCCACGAGGATGAAGAGATGAATTACTATTGGATATAAAGGAGGTATGATGTTGGAAATATGGATCAATGGAAATTCCATGATGAGTGTGAGTAATCATGTCGTAGTTTGGTGCCAATAGAAGGAAGGAAGACAGTACAATTGGATGGATTTAAGAATACTAGGAGGTTGGACGTTGGATTAAGGATCAGTTTCCCCGATGATGAGTTCAAGGTTTACAAGTGATGAGACGGGCCATAACCCACAGGCCCCAGGACCTGCCAAGAAGCAAGCACACTCTTGCTGAAGGAAAAACCCTGGAAGATGTTATGAATTTTATCGACAGACGATCTTATAGGAGTAATGCAAAACCTGAGAGTTGTGAAGGAATGATAGATTTTTGTTTGGCTTGTAGAATCCTTGGATTTATCCGAACATTGGTTCGTCGACAAGAGAAATTCTGCAATGCTTGTGAGGATGACCGAGTGCTAGAATGCGAGATTCACTAAACCATATACAGGGTAATGATTTGGGTGCGGGATGGATTGATCACCATACCGACTTACTCTTATTATCCGCTTTGCTATGTGGAATGGTAAATCTGAGTGACTTACCTATAGTAGAGAGACGACGATAAAAAAACCTTGTTTAAACCCTAGAATGGTATAAGTATTTTCCCCTGTACAAGGCAGTTGTTGCCAATCGTAGGACATACGGTAAGGTTCAACCCAGACCCGTTTTCTGTAGAAGAAGCCATAAATTGTTGACCCCCATGAGATATCGATAGTTGTTTAGTATTAGCGTCAGACCCGTCAGCTATGAAGACCCAGTCTCGGAAGAATCCTACCAAGATGAAAGGACAGAAGAATTAAGGAAAAGATTATGCCGCTACCAAAGAGCCAGAGAAGGAATTTTCCTGAAAATCTGAGAAGACCGACACTGTCAAGGATAAGGATGGAGTATATGAGTATTGATGGAACCGTAACCATGCTTTTAAGGGTGGTAGCACCCTAGACCCCCGGAGTCGATTGATGGATTTTTGAGGAGACCCCGAACCTAACCTATTTCTTTCTAGCCTCTCCGAATCTCGAGGACGAGATTCATTTTAAGGGTGGTAGGTTTGTAACATCCCAAAATTCTAAATTTTGGAATGTTATATTAAATAGATAGATTTGATTGTTGCTTGATTGTGATGAGTGAATTTGAGTGGAATTCAAAACTTTTTGAAAGATGAATGAGAGGGAATAAAAGGGCTTTCCCAAACTTTCATTTTTTGCTTTTATGATTTCCGTGAATTCAAATTCTTTTCACCACAAAACCCTGGAGAAAAGATGACATGACTTCTTCCATTTATTTAAATGACAAGGGGTGTTGAAAATATTTGAATTTCATTTGAGAATATTTCCAATTCTGAAACTTTATGCAACTCAATGATTTTCACGAGCGAAGATAAAATGACTTCTTCAAAGCATATGAAATATGAGTTGGGAGTTTCAAAGGATCAAATTCAAAGTCCTTTTGGAATTATTTTTCAATTTGGAGTTATTTGGATTTTATTCAAATTATTTTTCTCCAAAAATAAAATACATGGAAAATAGGGTAACATGATTCCCTACATCAGAAAATTGGAGATAAATAAGTTTGAAATCATTTTGGTATTTTTAAAATGATTTTTATTTGGATTTTAGTAGGGCAGTAGCACTCTTTGAATTATTTGAATTTGTGTGGATTTTATTTGACGTTAGGAAAATGTTCAGGTTGTAGGAAATCTTTTTCTGAAAATTTTGATATATTATATGCCTATATAATATTTTGTTTATTATTTCCGCTTGTATGTGTTTAAAAAAAGAAAAAAAAAGATCCTCTCCTTCGCCGACTAGGCCGGCCCCGCACCCAACCGAGCCAGGCCAAGCCCCGCCCAGCCGCGCTGTCCCCGACCTCACGCAAGAGGCCGGATCCCGCACGCCACCGTCGCAGCCTCGGCGTCCGAGCCGTCCCCTCCGCGGACTCCTCCTCGCCGCCTCTCCCCTTGACCCCTCCTCCACGCCACCCGTCGCCCCCTCCGCCTATTTAAGCCGCCGCCCGACCCCCGCCTCTCTCTCTGCTCCGCCGCGCCGCTCCTCGCTTTCCGCCGCCGCCGCATACTGCTGCTGCTGTTGCCGCCGCCACCGCCGCTGCACGCGCGCTGCCGTTCTGCCTCGCCTCGCCGCTGCTGCCGCCCATCGCCGCACCCCGCCGCGAACGCCGGAGCTCGCCGGACCCGCCGGAGTCCGCAGCCTCACCGATGAGTTGCCGATTTTCCGCCGAAGACCGCTGAACCGCCAAGGACCGGTATAAAATAACCGAACCCTAGATCGGTTATTTTCGGGTTTCTCGGTTTTTCTTTAAAACGCGGGTTTTCTTTTTAGTCTAGTTATTTGACGAACGTTCGTTAGTTAGGGTTTGCACCGAACGGTTTTTCGTTCGTTAGCGTTCGTTAGCGAACGTTCGTTTAGTAGCCTTTTCATTTTATTTTATTTCTACCAGGGACCCGTTTGTGATTAAAGTTTTTACAGATTAGTCCCTGTACTTCAAACGATCACTACTTTTTACTCGTTTGTCCAAATCCAATGAAACCAACGCCCACTTCTTCGTTATGATCCCCTCTATCTAGTAATCCAACTCAAACATGTTTTTGAAAGTTTAAAATTTGATTTAGACCAGATTTTAATTCAAACTTCGTTTGATCATAATTTGAGTTTCGTAGCTCCGTTTCAGTTGATTCTTTCTGCATATTAAAGCTCTTGACCTAAACGTTCTGATAAGGCCAAATTCACATAATTTGGTACTGTTAGAAATTGTCTTATGTTGCAAGAGTTATTTGCTTGGTTTTTGATGTTTTTCGAATAGTCTTCTTCGATCTTTCTGATCTTTTGAGTGATTGCTTATGTGTGGTTACTATTGCTTGCTTACAATAGATTGAAAGGAGTGTGACGAGTAGATCTATCAAGAGTGTTGAGTGCGAATCATCTTCATCAACATTGCAGGCAAGTTCACACTTTGATCATATCCCTTTCATACCCAGTTTTTTATGCATTAGATTCACCCTCAAACATTCATGGTTAGGATTTGATAACATGTGGGTATGGGGAAGTAGTTGATGAGGTAGGAACCTATTGACTTGCATTCAACCCTTGGGAGGTACTACGTTATGCTTATATTGCTATGCTATGCTCGTAGACGTGGATTGGGTTTGAGTGAATTTCCATGACAGATGTGAGGATGTTAATTAATGGTTCAACTTAAGGTGGTTACTTTAACACACATCTGGGTGGATTGGTTGGGGCACCCTGGAGTACCCAGTGGTATGCCCGGGCACCTGGAGAACCCAGTGCTTGCCCAAGGGGATCCCGGAGGACCCGTGTGATCACCCTATGGAATGCCA
This sequence comes from Triticum aestivum, assembly GCF_018294505.1. Classification (NCBI taxonomy): domain Eukaryota; kingdom Viridiplantae; phylum Streptophyta; class Magnoliopsida; order Poales; family Poaceae; genus Triticum; species Triticum aestivum. The sequence continues at coordinate 244,961,497 of NC_057799.1, forward strand.
CCCAGGCTCAAAGGGATCATAAGGTTATTCATGCTAGAAACTTCTGTGTGCAGCCACAAGCTATTATGGGCTCTAGCATAGTTGAGTAGGTTACATGACCTCTTGAAGAGGTGGGCTAGAGTAAAGATTTATTGTTTCTGAAAGACTGTGTCTCGGTCATCCGTTTCTCAAACACCATGTAGTGCGAGAAATCAAACGGAGGAGATCGAGTCTTGTGGGGAAAAGTGCGCAAACCTCTGCAGAGTGTACAAACTAATCATGGTTAGCCGTGTCCCTGGTTATGGACAATTTTGAGTCTCTGGTTCTTGGATTATCATGTCGATCCCAACACTCTATTTAAATTAATTTGATTAGGTTAATGATTATTATTTTGGGATTGAGTTGGAGGAACCTTCTCAATATTTATCAATCAGCTTTTGTAGTTAAATAAAATATATTCTTTTGCAGTTGGGAAAAATTAGCTTTTCGCAAAAACATTATAACCAGAGAGCTTTTCCACCAGCCAAATATGCATGTAGTGATAGCCTTTATTCATCATTATCCTATGGTGTGATTTGCCAGTACATTCAATATACAGACCCTTGTGGCTGCAACGTCTCATGTTGCAGGAATCTTACGACGAGTAAGTGATACGTTAGGGTTACGATTTCTACACTCAACTTTACCGTTGGTGTTGATGGGAATCCACAACCTTTGTTACTTCCGCTATATGGATTGAGGTAATAGTATTTACGTTACTTTATACATGTGATTTACCTTTGTTATAAATCCTCGAGTACTGTGTGTGTTAGCATACCGATGCAGGGATGACACTTAAGCACAGAGACTTGACCGTCTGAGGTCGGGATATGATTCTATCTGGGTAGTAGTTGATTCGCTTAACCAAAGTGGCTCACTTTATCCCCGTGAAAACCACCTATACAAGTGCGAAGTTGGCCAAGATATATATGACCAGGATCGTATGTCTGCATGGAGTTCCGAGGACCATCGTATCAGATAGAGGAACACTGTTTACCTCAAAGTTTTGGCATTAGTTGCATCAGACTTTGGGTACCAGGCTAGAGTTTAGTATAGCTTTTCATCCGCGGACAGATGGACATATCGAGAGAGTCAATCAGATTCTGGAGGACATGTTGAGAGCTTGTGCATTAGATTATGGATCCGGTTGGGATAATAATTTGCCTTACGCGGAGTTCTCATACAACAACAGTTACCAAGCCAGTTTGAAGATGGCCCCTTTCGAAGCTTTGTATGGGAGACGGTGCAGGACACCGTTGATGTGGGATGAAGTTGGAGGTCCTCAGTTGTTTGGACCAGATTTGATCAAAGAGTCAGAAGAGAGGGTTAAGTTGATTCGAGATAGACTGAAGGTAGCTCAATCCAGGCAGAAGAGTTATGCAGACTCAAAATGCAAGGAGGTAGTCTATGAAATCGGAGACAGGGTATATCTTCGTGTGCCACCTCTGCGAGGAGTTAAACGATTTGGAGTTAAGGAAAAGTTAGCCCCGAGTTTTGTAGGACCATACCGAGTTTTGGAGCGTATGGGAAAAGTGGCCAACAAGTTGGAGTCACCCGAAGGACTGTCAGGAGTTCATGACGTGTTTCATGTTTCCCAGTTGAAAAGTGCCATGCAGAGATGGCCAATATTCCCCTGGAAAGGATAATGATGTTCCACGAAGTGGAGTATGGATTTCATAAGTATAAGTTTTATCTCGGTATGTGGGATATCCCACGAGGATGAAGAGATGAATTACTATTGGATATAAAGGTGGTATGATGTTGGAAATATGGATCAATGGAAATTCCATGATAAGTCTGAGTAATCATGTCCTAGTTTGGTGCCAATAGAAGGAAGGAAGACAGTACAATTGGATGGATTTAAGAATACTAGGAAGTTTGACGTTGGATTAAGGATCAGTTTCCCCGATGATGAGTTCAAGGTTTACAAGTGATGAGATGGGCCATAACCCACATGCCCAGGACCTGCCAAGAAGCAAGCACACTCTTGCTGAAGGAAAAACCCTGGAAGAAGTTATGACTTTTATCGACAGACGATCTTATAGGAGTAACGCAAAACCTGAGAGTTGTGAAGGAACGATAGATTTTTGTTTGGCTTGCATAATCTATGGATTTATCCGAACATTGGTTCGTCGACAAGAGAAATTCTGCAATGCTTGTGAGGATGACCGAGTGTTAGAATGCGAGATTCACTAAACCATATACAGGGTAATGATTTGGGTGCGGGATGGATTGATCACCATACCGACTTACCCTTATTATTCGCCTTGCTATGTGGGATGGTAAATCTGAGTGACTTACCTATAGTAGAGAGACGACGATAAAAAAACCTTGTTTAAACCCTAGAATGGTATAAGTATTTTCCTCTGTACAAGGCAGTTGTTTCCAGTCGTAGGACATACGGTGAGGTTCAACCCAGACCCGTTTTCTGTAGAAGAAACCATAAATTGTTAACCCCCATGAGATCGATAGTTGTTTAGTATTGGTGTCAGACCCGTCAGCTATGAAGACCCAGTCTCGGAAGAATCCTACCAAGATGAAAGGACAGAAGAATTAAGGAAAAGGTTATGCCGCTACCGAAAGGGCCAGAGAAGGAATTTTCCTGAAAATCTGAGAAGACCGACACTATCAAGGATAAGGATGGAGTATATGAGTATTGATGGAAAGTAGGTGTAACTGTCCACCCGGAGTAAAGAGTTATTGTTTCTGAAAGACTGTGTCTCGGTCATCCGTTTCTCAAACACCATGTAGTGCGACAAATCAAATGGAGGAGATCGAGTCTTGTGGGGAAAAGTGCGCAAACCTCTGCAGAGTGTACAAACTAATCATGGTTAGCCATGTCCCCGGTTATGGACAATTTTGAGTCTTTGGTTCTTGGATTATCATGTTGTTCCCAACACTCTATTTAAATTAATTTGATTGGGTTAATGATTATTATTTGGGGATTGAGTTGGAGGAACCTTCTCAATATTTATCAATCAACTTTTGTAGTTAAATAAAATATATTCCTTTGCAGTAGGGAAAAATTGGCTTTTCACAAAAACATTATAACCATAGAGCTTTTCCACCAGCCAAATATGCATGTAGTGATAGCCTTTATTCATCATTATCCTATGGTGTGAATTTTCCAGTACATTCAATGTACTGACCCTTGTGGCTGCAACGTCTCATGTTGCGGGAATCTTACGACGAGTAAGTGATACGTTAGGGTTACGATTTCTACACTCAACTTTGCCGTTGGTGTTGATGGGAATCCACAACCTTTGTTACTTCCGCTATATGGATTGACGTAATAGTATTTACGTTACTTTATACATGTGATTTACCTCTGTTATAAATCCTCGAGTACTGTGTGTGTCAGCATACCGATCCAGGGATGACACTTAAGCACAGAGACTTGACCGTCTGAGGTCGGGTCGCTACACATTTTTGATATAACTTAGAGCTAACTTCATTTTGGAGAAGAAGAAGAAAACTAGAAGAAGAAGCTAGGCTAAATAAGAAGAAAAATGCCATTTTTGAGCTTACCTAGCTAATTATGCCATTTTTGACCTAACTAAGCATATTATGAGATATGAAGAAGAAGAAGAACACTAGAAGAAGAAGAAGAAGAAGACTAGAAGAAGAACTTCTTCTTCTTCTTTTTCTTCTTCTTCTTTTCTTCATATTCCTTCTTTTCTTCCTCTCCCTGGATTTTCTTCAACTTATTATGTCATTTGTGGACTAACTAGGCTAAATAAGGAGAAGGATAAGAAGGAGAAGGAGAAGAAGGAGAAGGAGAAGGAGAAGAAGAAGATCTTCTTCTTCTTCTAGTCTTCTTCTTCTAGAAGAAGGAGAAGAAGAAGAAGAAGAAGAAGAAGAAGAAGAAGAAGAAGAAGAAGAAGAAGAAGAAGAAGAAGAAGAAGAAGAAGAAGAAGAAGAAGAAGAAGAAGAAGAAGAAGAAGAAGAAGAAGAAGAAGAAAGAAGGAATAAGAAGAAGAAGAAGAAGAAGAAGAAGAAGAAGAAGAAGAAGAAGAAGGAGAAGAAGAAGAAGAAGACTAGAAGAAGAAGATCTTCTTGTTCTTCTAGACTTCTTCTCCTCCTCCTCCTTCTTCTTCTTCTTCTTCTTTTCTTCCTATTCCTTCTTTCCTTCCTCTTCCTTGATTTTCTTCATCTTATTATGTCATTTGTGGACTAAATAGGCTAAATTATGTCATAAATGGACTAAACACGCTAAATAAGAAGAAAAATACCGTTATCACGGAGGTGTAAGAATGGTCGGGGCTGCGCCAGTGCCAGACGGAGGTGAAGGACCGGTCGGGGTTCCGGCATTGGTAGAAGGAGTGGTCAATGCTTGTCGGGAGCCATGCAACACCAAATATCATTTCCAATAAGTCATTTTATAGAGCTATCTAAGGTTATTATGTCATTTTAGAGATAAATATGTCATAAATGAACTATCCAAGGTAGTTATGCCATTTTTTAACTAACTAAGCATATTAATTAAGTCATTTTAAGAGCTATCTAAGGTTATTATGTCATTTTAGAGCTAAATATGTCATAAATGAACTATCCAAGGTAGTTATGCCATTTTTTAACTAACTAAGCATATTAATTAAGTCATTTTATAGAGCTATCTAAGGTTATTATGTCATTTTAGAGCTAAATATGTCATAAATGAACTATCCAAGGTAGTTATGCCATTTTTTAACTAACTAAGCATATTAATTAAGTCATTTTGGAAGGGATAAATGCTAGCATGAAGAATGAATTGCATGAATCATGTAGCAAACCACATACCCAGTTATCCCCGTACTCAAACAGGTTGGAGCTCCCTTGATGGTGTGGCACACCTTCCATTTGGTCGCGCTTATCCTTGGCCCTTTGGTGTTTGACTTTCCATTGGGGAGAGCACCACGCATCCACCAACGCCTCCCAACATTCCATCTTATCCACACACCGTCTCGGGGGCACCTAAGTGAGTCAAGAGAAATTTCAGCGCTACGCCTACGAATCAAATCAAGAAAACTAAGTTCAAGGCCTTAAGAATAGGTAATTACCTGCATGTACTTCTCCTTACTCAGAAACTTGCCACGACACTTCTTCTTGCCCCTCCTAATACCCTTCGAGGCGTAGTAGTCTCGAACAGCCTGCACCCGAGCCTCGTGCCTTAAGTTCTGAAGTAGGCGCTTGCACTCGGTTTCGACAACCATACACGCGGCCTCTTGCTCTCCCTCTTGAACCCTGTAGAAGGTCTGCAATCAAACAAGACAACACTGATTAGTACAATCACTAGGTAGTGTTGATTTTTAATTCCGTAAAGGAGAAATTACCCAAAACCGAGGGAACACAATGTCAGCCACCGTCTTGCACAAGACACCGTCGACCCTCTCCTCCGGCGGGGCCGGGGCAACCGAGTATAGCTCCCAGGTCAGTGCTAGATGTGGAGCCTGACCCTCACCGGGCAACGTGACCCACCCAGGGAAGTGCTGCCGGCAAAGCACACCAAGGACCTGGTTGGGCCTGCGGACACCACGGGGGCGTACCCAGCCCCTGCAGTATGACAAGGCCAACGCATTAGATATTAATTTGAAGGAACATGAAGGCAAAAGGTTAAAAATAGTAAATGCACTTACTTCAACCCTTTAGACGCAATCAACCACCTCTGGTCGGGGGTCGTCGGCACGGGCGGGAGCTTTGTACAGCCACGCTTGTAGACCTTCTTTCCCTTCTCAACCAGCTCGTCGTCACTATAGCTATCATCTAAAAAGGTGTCCTCGCTACCATCCTCCGGGCCACTAGCCTCCGAAGTCTCGTGGGACGAAGACCCCGTGACCGGAGTCTTCTGGGACGAAGACTCTGGGACCGGACTCACGTGGGGCGAAGGATCGACGACCCGAGTCTGGTGGGGCGAAGGATCAGCGACCGGAGGCTCATGGACCGGAGTCCGAGACAGGTCCACGTCAGACGGAGCAGTCTTGTGGTCGGGTGAATCAGCTGAGGGTGGCGGCAAGGAAGGCGTAACAGCCTTCCTACCTCTCCCGCTGCCACGTCCACCTCTACCAGCCTTCTTCGTCCTCCCCCGACCTCTCCCAGCCGAAGAAGAAGCGCCCGCCATAGTTGTCTGCATACTGTCTAGCAGCGCTCTCCGGAGGGGCTGGGCTGGAATAATGGAACCACCCCTCCCAGTAGTGCTCGCAGGAGGATCGGGGCGCTCTGGACCCTTGCCCAGCATCCTGTCAACACCTGCAATGACAAAAAGTAAACGAAATTAGTACAACATAAAAAATGTGGATACCTGACATGAACATAATAATATGTATATAATTTAAGTGTATCATAATCATGAACATAATAAAAATACACCCGATCAACACAAATATATAGGGGTCGAGGTGTGGTGTCGGGGTGTCGGGGTCGGGGTGTCGTGTCGGGGTCGGGGTGTCAGGGTGTCAGGGTATCAGGGTCGGGGTCGGGGTGTGGGTCGGGGTGTGGTGTTAGGGTGTCGGGGTCGGGGGTAAGGGTGGGTGTGGTATCAGGGTGTTGGTGGTCGGGGTGTCAGGTGTCGGGGTGTCGGTGGTTGGGGTGTGGTGTCAGGGTGTCGGGGTGTCAGGGTCGGGGTGTCGTGCCGGGGTGTCGTGTCGGGGTTGGGGTGTCAGGGTGTCGGGATCGGGGTCGGGGTGTGGGTCGGGGTGTGGTGTCAGGGTGTCGGTTGGTCGGGGTCGGGGTCGGGGTCGGGGTGTGGTGTCAGGGTGTCGGGGGTCGGGGGTCGGGTTCGGGGTGTCGTGCCGAGGTGTCGGGGGTCGGGTCGGGGTCTCTTTTTTCCTTTTCTTCTTCTCTTCTTCTTCTCCTCCTCCCTCTTTCTTCTTCTTCTTCTTCTCCTCCTCTCCTCTTTCTTCTTCTTCTTCTTCTTCTTCTTCTTCTTTCTTATCCTCCTCCTCCTCCTCTTCTTCTTCTTCTTCTTCTTCTCCTTTTTCCTCTTCTTCTTCTTTTCTTCTTTCTTCTTCTCCCTCCTGTTCCTCCCTCCTCCTTCTACTTCTTCTTCTAAACTAAAACTAAAACTAATCTAAAATAAACTAAAACTAAAACTAATCTAAATTAAACTAATCTAAAATAAACTAAACTAAACTAAAACTATAACTATAACTAAAACAGAAACTAAACTAAAAGAAACAAAAAGAAACTAATTAAACAAAAAAGGGGGAGGAGCTCACCTGGTGGAGGGGGAGGCCGGACGGCTGCGGTGGCTGCTGGAGGAGGCGGCGACCCGGTGGAGGGGGAGGCCGGACGGCCGCGGCGGGATGGGGCGGGGACGGCGAGAGGGCGGGGACGGCCGTGGCGTGGCTGGCCGACGTGGAAGAGGCGGCGGGGCCACGGTGGAGGTCGGGGAGGGGTGCGAGGTGGCGGGGCGGCCGGCTACGCCGGACGGGGTCGGCAGCGGCGGCGCGGGCCGGTGTGGGTGGGGGATGGCGACGGAGGGGCGGGGGGGCGGGGCGACGTGGAAGGGGCGGCGGGGGTGCGGTGGAGGTCGGGGGCGCAGGGGAGGGGTGCGGGGCGGCGGGCGGCCGGCTACGGCAGACGGGGCGGCGGCGGCGGCGCGGGTGTGGGTGGGGAGGAAATGAGAGAGTGGAGAGAAGAGACAGAGGACGGGGGCGGGACGGCCGTTAACGTACCCGCCTCTTTGCCGTCAGCCAACGGTCGGCAAAGAGGTGGGGCCGGTGGGCTTGAGTTGGTTAAACAATACCTGGACCCACCCACCTCTTTGCCGTCTGCTAGCGGACGGCAAAGATTCTTTGTCGTCAGCCAGTGGACGGCAAAGAACTGGCTGATGGCAAAGACCTTGTTTGCCATCAGCCATATCTTTGCCGTTCGTTTTCGTGTGGCTGACGGCAAAGACCTTCTTTACTGTCAGCAAGCGGACGGCAAAGAGTTGGCAGATGGCAAATAAGCTAATTCCAGTAGTGTAATGATGTCTAGATATACATAGAAGAGCAGCGGCAGCAACAGCAATAACACAGCCCTGTTTGGATACTCAACTTAGCTAGAGGTTAGAGTTAGTTTCTAGCTCATTACTAACCCTGAACTAACTTCATCCAAAGAGTTGTTTGGATGGCAAGGTTAGATTGACAATAAATGCACTAGGAGAACTAGCTACAATTATCACCTCTTGGGTTGGATAGTTTTTTTGGGTGGGTTATAGATGCAACTAGCTCAAACTAGCCCTCATGTTTAGATATACTTTAGGGCTATTTGAGCCTGAACTAGCTCAAACTAACTGTAACCCATGGATACAGCAGCAGTTAATCAGCCGATAATTTGTAAGAATGAACTAAACTCCTTCCGGCCCATAATATAATATGTTAATTCATCTAATATGTGAGTATATTGGATGTTATAAGATACTCCCTCCGTTCCTAAATATTTTTCTTTTTAGATATTTCAAATGGACTACCACATACGGATGTATATAGACATATTATAAAAGAGTGTTGTACTACATCATTGTGCAATTGTTGTTTAGCTTCTAATATTAACTTGGTACTTTTAGGTACATATGCCATTGGTAAAGATGCGCGTTTCGACCCTTTCTGCGTATGGGGCAATGAGATATCGATGAACCAGCATCAAGTGAGGAAGCTGATAAAGATTGTTAGTAAAATGGGTCCAAAGATGGCAATTAAACTATTTGTTTACACTTTATCCAAGACAATAGCGAACTGCAGGATGGTAAGTAAGAAATCTGCAGCCTTCTTTTTACTGCCCATAATGAGTTGTGTTAGATGACAATGTCTGAATCTTTTTCCTTTGCAGTGGTTGCCAAAGCAGTTTACTCAAGATTACCTCTCAAACTACATGATTGGTGGGCATGCAAAGGATAAAGTATTTCTACCAGAACACGATGATTATCTAGATGTTTTCATGAAGACCGTGAAGAATGGGCGGTCGGCCATCACAAGGGGTTGGACTAGAGTCGTGCGTGCCTTCTACATGGAGGAGGGCACAATATGGGCATTCCGCTTCACCTTTTTCAGCAACCAGAATATATTTCGCCTCTTTCTTTACCGTCTTTAATAGTACAAGTACACAACTGTGGTTCATCATTCTTTATTTGGTTCTTATGTAATTCTTGAACATATGTACCTATGAATCGAATAATGCATTGGTTGTTTGAACCTGATGGATATGAATAAAGCTGTAGCATACATTCAAATTCAAATTCAAATCCAAATCCGGTACAATTTGGAAAAGCAGCAATTAAATTACGGTGAAATTACGCTCTCCAGGTTGTTACGGCACACACGGTTGGTAAAACACAAATGTTTGCGATATGCACCATAATCCGGGATGGTTCACAGAGAGGAAACGTGTGCAAGCATGCACACAGTTGCCGTTTGCAAAGCGTGTGCGATGTCAGACAATATCACGAACGGTGCGGGCAAACTAAACGTTTGTGTTAGTTGCCTTATGTACACGATTCGCAACCATGAACTGTTTCTGATGAAGTATGCATCGTAAACGTTGTACCACAGAATAGTGTGTGCGATAGTTGTCGTGTACGACGATGTTACGACGGTCCGACGTTTCGTAATCCTGTCCGACACTCGTACAACAATTAGCTAATCTTCTTAACGGTGAACCGTTTGTGATGGGCCGCGCATCATACACGTTCTATTATAGTGAACCGTTTGTGATGGGCCGCGCATCGTAAACGTAGCACCACAGAATACCGACTGCGATGGCAATGCAAGCAGAAACGAGTAGGAGTACTGTAGGGGCCCTATCCCCGACGATTTCTGGGTCGTGTGGGAAGGACCCCCCCCCCCTATCGCCCATACTCACTTGCCGACGGTTCCAAATGTCGTTGCGGAAAGGGGTTAAAAACCGTTTGTTTAGGACCGACGCGCACCAGTGATTGTTTGCTAGGATTATTGCTTATGTGAATACAATGTTTGACTATATAGATTCTCTCGGAGTGACAAATAGTTTATCAAAGATTCCAAGAGCGTTATTATCTTCATCAACTTACCAGGCAAGTTCACTTTGACCATGTTATCCATACCTATGTTTTTATTGCATTTAGGGTCACCAGTCATAATCCCTCCAGTAGATATATTGACTTCTTGTAGTTGAGTAGAATGCATGAGGTAGGAACCAACACCCCTGTTACCAAGACCCGGGAACATTGTTTATATTATGCTACGCTATCGTAGACGGGGATTGGTATGAGTGTTCGTGAGTGGTGTGAGAAGGAGGACTCTACGTCAATGACGACAACTTCAAGATGGCATCTACAAGGCCTGCATCTACAAGACCTTAAGACTTCAAGACTCAAGACAAGAATTCAATATACCTCTGGGTGGAGAATGGTTAAGAAGGGTATATGGTGCGCCCAGTACTCAGTGATTCTGGAGAATCGCCATGATATCATGCGGAAAGCTCCACCCAGGCTCTAAGAGACGGAATAATACTTCATGCCCGGAAGCTTACATGTGCAACCGCAAGTCACTATGGGCTCTGGCTTGGTTGACCCTAGTGGTGACTCTGGCTGGGACGGTGCCAGCAGATGTAGAACTACGGTAGGATTGGATGGGCACCGGACAGTGGTCAGAGGAACTCTTCGGAAGACCATGTTGCGATCGTCCTGCTCTCAAACGATCTGAAGTGTGAGGACGAAAAGGGAGGGATCGAATCTTGCGGGTAAGGTGTACAAACCTCTGCAGAGGGTTAAAACCTAATCAATTAGCCGTGTCCCCGGTTACGGACAAATTGAGCCTCTAGACTTGGATCTATCTCGAAACTCTCAATACCAGACTGATAACATAATTGTTGGCAACTTATGATGATTTGGGCTGTGAGACATCGGTTGGCGGAACCATGTCATAGTAGAGAACTCTGTAGTACATACTCCTGATATTACTTTGATGTAGGAAAAATAAAACCAGCTTTTACGCAAACAAAACTCAGACCCAGAGCCACAAAGCCATACTGCATATAGTATAGTTTTATCATCTGTTTTTCTTACAGTGATCTTGCCGGTACATTCAATGTACTGACCTACACGGCTGCAATGTATCATGTTGCAGGATTTCTACAACGAGTAAGAGTATGGTATAGGGTTACGGTCTACACACAACTTGTCGATGGCGTTAATGGGACTCCACACCTGTATGATTGTTTTCGCTGAGACTTATGAGGTATATATTAGTTTTATGTTATTTATACATGTGATTGCACTTTGATATATACATTGATGTACTGTGTGTGCCAACATACTGATCCAGGGATGGCACAGATACACAAAGGCTTGACCGTTTGAGGTCGGGTCGCTACACTACAAAATAAACCACCGCCGTTCTCTAAAAAGATATAAGTGAAGCACTAGAGCAACTACCTAGGTCAAAAGATATAAGTGAAGCACATAGAGTATTCTAATAAATTCACAATTAATGTGTGTCCCTCTCAAAAGGTTTGTACAGCAAGGATGATTGTGGCAAACTAAAAAGCAAAGACTCATATAATACAAGACACTCCAAGCAAAACACATATCATGTGGTGAATAAAAATATAGCCTCAAGTAATTTTACCAATGGACTGAAGACAAAAGAGGGGATGCCATCTGGGGCATCCCCAAGCTTAGATGCTTGGTTGTCCTTAAATATTACCGTGGGGTGGCTTGGGTATCCCCAAGCTTAGGCTCTTGCCACTCCTTATTCCGTAGTCCATCAAAACTTCACCCAAAACTTGAAAACTTCACAACACAAAACTCAACAGAAAACCCGTGAGATCTGTTAGTGAAACAAAGCAAATAACCACTTTTAGGTACTGTTGTAAACTCATTACCATTTATATCGGTGTTATATCTACTTTATTCTAACTTACCCATGGTTCACACCCCACGATACTACCCATAGATTCATCAAAATAAGCAAACAACACAATGAAAACAGAATATGTCAAGTTTGTAGTAATCTGGACTTTAGCCAAACTTCTGTACTTGCAAAAATTCTGAAAAATTAGGAAAACATGGGAAATTTATATATAAATAAGCTGGAAAAAATTCAGAATTTTTTGTCACTCCAGCAGATCAGATCAATTCTGTTACTGGGCGCAAAAGTTTTTGTTTTCTCACAGAATCAAATCAACAATTTTCCAAACCATCCCAAAGATCTTACTTGGCACAAACACGAATAAAAAGACTAAAACACAATCATAAGAGAAGTATAATTGTATATTTATTGAAAAACAAAAGCAAAAATATAATAATAAAATTGGGTTGCCTCCCAACAAGCGCTATTGGTTTATGCCCCTAGGTAGGCATAATGCATAGATCTAGGCATTGTCATCTTTGGTACAATCCATAAGTAGCCCTCATAATAGATTCATATGGAAACTTAATTTTATTTCTTGAAAGTGTTCCATGCCCTTCCTTAATGGAAATTGAAATCTAATGTTTCCTACTTTCATATCAAAAATTGCACCAATCATTCTAAGGAAAGGTCTACCAAGAATAATAGGGCATGTAGGATTGCAATCTATATAAACCACAATAAAATCTACGGGCACATAATTCCTATTGGCAACAAGAAGAACATCGTTAATTCTTCCCATAGGTTTCTTAATAGTGGAATCCGCTAAGTGCAAATCTAAGGAACAAACATCAAGTTTATGGAAACCGAGCACATCACATAAAGTTTTTGAAATAGTGGAAACGCTAGCACCCAAATCACACAAAGCATTTGCACTCATAATATTTAATCTTAATCTTAATAGTAGGTACCCATTCATCATAAATCTTTCAAGGGATTGAAACTTCCAACTCAAGTTTTTTTCAAAAGATTTCATTATAGCATCAATGATATGTTTAGTAAAAGCCTTATTTTAATTCAAGTATGAGGTGAATTAAGCATGGATTGCAACATGGAAATACAATCCATCAAAGAACAATTATCATAAATAAATTCCTTGAAATCCAAAAGAGTGGGCTCATCACTAGTTAAAGTTTTGACCTTGCCAATCCCACTTTTATTAAATTTTCCATTGAGATCTTCACCCTCCAAATTATTGGGAAGCCTTCTAGCTAAAGTTGACTCATATCGAGTCCCTTCTTTATCAAGTTTTATATTAGAAAATAAAGATTCAATAGGAGTTACACCAATCACTTTAAGATCATCATCATGATTATCGCGAAAACTAGAAGAACCACTACTACAGGATGCTGCTAACGCGGCACCACAATTAGAGACCCTTCGACGAAATTGTGTGCGGTGCATTAATCGCAAATGGTGATGTAATAAAACTATCAAAAAATATACAAAATGTTTGCGAGCGATGCGTGGCATACAGTTCACTCGAATGATCTGTTTGTGATGAGCTTAACAACAGAAACGGGATGCCGGATGAAGGTGTTTGCGATATTCGGCATGCAGTTCACCCCAATGAACTGTTTGTAATGAGCAAAGACAACAGAAACGGTCAGCCAGATCAAGGTGTATGCGATATACGTCATACAGTTCACTCGGATGAATGGTTTTCGATTGGGCAACACAATAGAAACGGTCAGCCAGATCAAGGTGTGTGCGATAGAGGGCATACAGTTCATTCCGATGAACTATTTGCGTCCAGCCAAGAGAACAGAAATGGTTCAACTTAACTAGACTAGTAAGCGTGCACGTGCAAATGCACGTCTCGACTAATATACAAGTATATGTCAGAATAACATGCATATAAAGATAGTTTGGTTGCACCAGAAAATATTTGCGGGCGATTCGTAGGCCGAGTCCCTTTTTCCTTTTCATATTTGCGGGCGATTCGTAGGCTGAGTTTTTTTGCGGATTCGTAGGCTGAGTTGATATTTCGCCCCAGACTTCTTTTTTCAAAGACCAAGCAAAATATGACCAACAAAAAATACAAATGAGTAAATATAGTGGCAAAATAAAAATCTTAAAGACCAAGCAAAATATGACTAAGTTTCAAGCTCCTCGCGGTAACCAACACTACACTGAAGAAGCACCCTTCAGCACCTAGGCTTGATCTAAGAGGACCCTTCCGCGCCTGCCTAGCCCGGCCAATAATTTTCATCATCTTTGGCTCTACCATATTTGTTTATTTGCTTTAGGTTCTTCAGCCAGTTCGACGCGCTCGCGTAATTTCTCGCTGACCTTTATTTAATGTTCCCATCGAATCAGCACCAACCTCCCCAATAGAGGGGTCTCGACGCACGCACTTCCTAACATCTGAGACAAACATAATTAGATTTAGTGGGACATAACAGAACAATGCACTTGCAAAAAAAGTATGTACATGAAGAGTTACCGTCTAAATCACAGCGCGTCGGACCATCAGAGGGTGCCGGGAAGTGTTCGAACGTGATTGTGGATGCGTCCGTCCCAAGAAGGGACCCTAATATACATTCATAGATACTTAATATGATGGTAAGAAACATCAGATGCTAATAAAATCAAAGTAATAAACTTACTCGATGTATGATCAACCTCCATGTCGGAGGCCTGAAGAACAACATTGTTGAACTCTGCTTGCTAGAGATCTTCCTCGTATAGCTTAAGTGTGTTTCCAAAAACTCTGAGAAAAATTATATTGCGATTGCCCGCAACTATTGCTACTTCTCTCATGCCATCTGCAGCATAGCAATCTGTCTCAAGAGCACCAACATACATGACCACTCCCGAAACATCTAAAAAATGTAAGTCAGTTTGATGTTGATCGTTAGCTAAAGATAATTTTTAGAGCAAGAGTGCAAATTAAATTAGAAATACTACTGGTGAGCGAGCCATGCTCCATATCAAGAACATCCATCTGCATTAATAGTGTACACTTTTTTTAGTGGGTTGATAGGAATCATGATCTATAGTATAGCTAAATGATTGTACTTTGAGTGACCAAATGATCAAAATTCCATAATAGGATCTCGTGCGACATTACCTCTGAATCGTAGGCAAAGGTTTCTTCGTGGTTATAAGGGTAGTAGATAAACTCGCATTGCAGGTTCGCCATTTTATAGACAAAGGTGGCTGGCTACAATCCTTCGTCGACCGACTCGCGCAGTAATTTTAGACTGTGGACTCGGACAAGAAGTTTTGGACCATGCATGCATAGCTTTAACGTCCGAGAAGTGAGCCCTTTCTTAGGGGTCCAAGAAATTAGCTGTCCATTTCAACCGTACAACGTCCACAAGGGCAGATATATTATAATCAACCATGAAGGAACAAGTGGTATAGCTGCACTTGGTAACATACTTTCTGGATAACATCATTTTTTGGTCAAATATTGCACCTGAAAATGTACTTTAAAGTTATTTTTATATCTGTGAGGAAAAATTTCTGAACTTACACATTCATAAGTATATTCGTGTTGATCTTACAAAGAAAAAAATTGAATATTCGTGAACACTTGGTCACAATTTCACCAAAAATGTGGCTGGAAAAGAAAATTGAGGGTATTTTTAATTCCTTCAGGCAAAAATGTATGAAACTTGACCAGAAAGATAATTATATTACTTTTGATTTGACAGAATTCTTCAAATTGTTCTGAAAAAATGCATTTTAATCAAAATTTGACCAAAACTGAACTAAATTTAAAGTTATTTTCAAATCTATCTAAAACTTACCAGAATTATCAGTATTATATTAGACAAAAAAAATTGGCATCATTTGGGCATTGTCAGGCCATCATGGGTACTCCACATGTTCAAAAACCAAATAATCAGATCTACACTTAATTAGGCACCATATTACAGAATTGTCACATAAATTTGCTGTCCACAATCCATAACTCTGTCACATCATTATCACACATTTCAAAGTAAAAGGCTCACAATACATTAGCCTCACACATGAGCTCGATCCAAGGCTCACAATACATTATATATATACATGAAGTGTTGCTTCAATTGATGTTGTTCTTGGTGCATTGAGCTCAGGTCCTGCTTGGAGAAAATCCTCATATTTTCCAGCTTGGCTCAACCTAGCCATTTCATGAAAGCTGTCCCAAAATGGTGCTGGTATCCAAACTTAAAATAAGATAAAATTCAAAATTTTCAAAGAATGGGGTGCTTATCAATGCAGTGCTAAGAACAGCAATTATATGGCTTGTTTACTCTAGATTAAGCTATATATATCAGCAGTTCAAATAATAACTATCAAGCAATCAGTTAGGTTTGTAACATGTTTAACTAGACATAAGTAGTCCTTGTAACTGAATGTAGAAGTTTCTGTGACGGGGTACTGTTAATCCCGTCATGAATTACTACCATCCAAGCATATTGCTATGATAATAAGTAAATCAATTACGACACTCTAATTTAAGAAGATTGGTAACTCACATTGGGCTTGACCGACCCCTGCCGAGGCCGGCGCAATGCCTGTAGCTAGTTGGCGTTGGCCACATGGAGAACGGGCGTCTCAAATTTCCCGAAGCTCCCGATGATCTTGTTGGGATCCAGGCTAAGGCACGCCTCCATGTTGATTAATAACCTGACCTCCACTCGGGATGGAAACATGCACGCTGATACTATCAGTGAACCGTTCTTGGTGGCGACTTCGTGGATGGAATAACACACACACACGCACACGCACACGCACACGCACACGCACACATACACACACGCGCGCGCACACACACACAGAGACATAAGGCAGGTCCCTATGGATACTTACATATGAACAAGTGCATATGTAAGTTTTTAATATTCTATCGAAATGATTCATGCACTCTCTTTCTAATCTATCTTGCATTATCATAACACGAGTCATTATAAACAATACGTACCTTGGTCCTATCAATTATCTCGAGATTTTAGTCTATTATCAATTCAGAATCGTGTAAAAAAACTTAGCAAGAACTACACCTACCTGAAATGCTACTAATAACTATAAATCAAATCTTAACCAGCCAGCAAAATTTCATACTCAAGAACATCCATTTTGCTGGACTAACATACTATAGACACAGAGAAATAATTAGATTTTGGCATACAGTTAGGAGGACCTACTATTTAACAAAGTTTAATGAGTACAGATTCACCTTTTGCATAACATGATAGGAAGATTATAAGTAGTATGCCAATGCTTGGTAGCCTACAAAAAATGTTGTGCTTAGTGGCAAAGAGAAACTAAAAGATAAGTTATAAGATACGACCGCAATATTTAGAGATTATGTAAGGTCGGACAAACAAATTCATTTTTTCTCCTAACTGAAACAAGATAACTGTTATATCTATTAGGGAATCATGGAGTTCAAATGAAAAGGTCTAGGATATACTAACATTAAGTATTTTTTTCTTTAGAATAAAAAAAACAAAAAGTGAAATCTATTGTAAAATATATTAAGCTATTGGACAGGCTAATTCCAGTGTGATACTTATTAATACAACAGATTGAGTACACATCATAAATTTATACCAAGGAAGAGATCTGTTTGGAGAACAAAGCAGAACAACAATTTACCCACTTTAGTATTCTATAATATTGATTGTTCCCTCTTTTCTTGACGATGGCATGTAGAATGCTCCCACTGACTCTTACTAAAACTCTACATTTCCTGTGATTCATTTAGATTGGAGGGCTCATAATTATTAGTTGTAATTGTGCAGTGCCATCTAAGGAGAGCGTGCAGAATGTCATGATAGATAGAAGTAAATGCATCCTGGAAATTGACAATTCAATGGTGCTGAATTATAAAGCGGGTATAATGTATGACACTTCTGGTTGTATTCCGCTCTTTTCTCATCAGACAGTCGGGCATACCAACCATGAGCACCATTTGAATTTTCATTCCCATGATCATGAACTGGTGTGTTCGTCGGGAAAAGTTCCCCGGTTCCGGTCAGAGTTGCACCTGGATTATGATCCTCCGCCTGTAAATAGAAATTTGTAACAAGAAACATATAGTCAATGCATTTGATGCAGGAGTACACTCCCTCTATTTGGAACACGTCACATATAACTGAGCACATAAATGGAAGTCCTGATAATCTCTCAAGTATAGTTGTGCGTACTTGCATGTCAGGAACCGTTGTCACCGTTTGCTTATTGCATTGAACACTCATATGTTCGGTCCGATGGTGAGTACTCACTGAGGTTGCAGCCGTACATATACCTATGACAGAAGACGAAAGGAAAGACATTACTGTTGATATAATTACCATCGATACAGTAGGCTCGAAGTCAATGAACGAACCATCTCGCACACCCAGTAAGGAAGAAGCAGGTGCTTGTGCTTGCCACACTTGCTCATGGTAAACTGTTGCCTGCTGCCTTCTTTTCTTTGTATAATAGTAAGCTTGCACGTGCAATGCACGTCCAAAATTTTAGTACACAAATCATAAACATGTGCACCGATTTGGGGTACATTCCATGCACTATGCAAACTTACATAAAAGCATATCAAGATTCAATACATCACAACACATCTTTGATGAACACATGTAAGATTTTTCTCCTCACTGGGCGACTAAATATGTTACTCCCTTTGTCCCATAATATAAGAATGTTTTTCAATTTTTTTTACCTTGAAAAGTGTTCTTATATTATGGGGCGGAGGGAGTATTAATTTGGGACACTTCTATGGGGTAATATCAAAGCAACATCAAATGCATCTTACTACTTGTCTCATGCACACATATGAGCTTTCAAAATTTTGGGTTTTAATATCTGCAAAATAGATGACAACAATTGTTTCCACACATACAATTTAACCTACAAAGGTTGAAATTCTAGACCCCCTTCATGAGTTGAAGAGTGAAAAGTGACCCAGAGGAGCATACCGGTGTCCAGGAGCATCCAAGAGGGAAGAGTCGCCAAAAGAGTGTGCCTGCGGCTAGGAATACCAAAGCGTGTCTTTCTTGGATGAAAACTACCAAGAAATTTGATTGCAAACAATATTAGACTCAATATCATATGTATCTTTGGCAAGCTGTCACGCAATTAAAAATAATATTGCATATTACATCTTTACCCAGAAAAGTTTGAAGAATCATCTTACATCAAAATACATACAGATAATTAAACCATAAGCATTTTTTGTGTCTGTTCTCACATTTTAAAATCTTACCCTCAACGAAACTATGCTTCATTAGTGTTCGAACTTTTATCCTTTTTTCACTATTGTATTACGCCCCTTGGTTCCTCAATCCACCTTGATAGAATTATTGTCTGATAAACATCATGTACACCATTAGGAAGTTGTAAACCAACTTAAGCTTGTGGGATCAACAAACAATGGCAACATATGGAAAGAATATAACTTGTGTATACCGTGAATGTTGTATGAATTGCTATGGAAGTTAGTGTTGTAGAAAATGGTCTACTGAGACCTGCTGCTATCCACTGATTCTTGGACACACTAACTCTGTAAGACACAAATCAAGCAAGTGTGTTATATTAGAACAATCACAACTTGTTATATTAGGACAAGCATGTTCCGATGAGTATTAGATCACTACTCTACTGCAACAACACAATCGACATTGTTGTCTTCACCAGTCAGTCCTGATGCAATCACCTACCACCACCACGTCCAGGATATGATATGAATACGGTTCCTGTTTGGTCGATGATATTATCCTGCTTTAGTGTTGTTCAGAATTCACTACACACCCCTTGCAATATCTCTCGACCAACATATTCTAACTAAACCAAAATTCTATCATCACTGAATCCAGTCGACAGAGAACCACGCCTTTTCTTCCATGTTGTTATCTTCTGATAGAGACATCAAACCAATGCAATGTTATATGGTGTGAATGAAATAGACACGGTTAAGACGTAAGAGGAAGCACATATAATGATGATGCTGATGACATTGCCAAAATCATTTAAGAATTAAAAACTGATGCGAAAACTTGAAACAGAAGATCAAGAAAACAGCAACACGCATATATTTTTGTAGTTAGGTGCATAAAGAAATGTTGGTTCATTTATTTCATCACTCGGCCAATGTTTAGAAATAACTTAGTGCAATACTTGAACCATAAGGTAGCTAGTGATCAAGGATGGACATCTCCTTCAAGCGACCAGATGTGGGAAATAAAAAATCAAAGATTCAAGTGTCCTTAAAGAAATGAAATAGACCTTTGTGCAACAAAACATCAATTCGTACCACTAAGAAGGCTTGGGGATCCTCTTCTCCTGCAAGCATGCCCTCGTGTGCATCGCTTCCTCGACTGGGAACCAATCCTAGCAAGTTGCCTTTTGTAAAAAGATTAACACCGCGAACTTTGAGGCAATGTATTTGCATGATGGCACATAGCAGATCTTATGCAACATACTCACTTTGCTAAAAAACTTGCCTTAATATTAGATTATCCATTTCAGAATCAAGGCCAGTTTTTCCTAAACATATTGGATTAGATATGTAAACTGTTTAGATTCTCATATATGAGATATGGTAGCCAATCTACTGAGAGAATTTAGTTCAGATCCCCCTTTCCCAGCATAATTAGATAAAACAGAGAGAATAAATATATGTTGGATTGGGGACAGAAGATATGTCAATTTGTTTTAGGTGATTTTATTTGTCATTATGTAGAGCATATTTGGGCTTCTCAGCTGAAGAAAATAATAGAACTAATGACTGCTCCAAGTTACCAAAGTGCAAAAATAAAGAGAAATAAACACAAAAAGGAAGCAGACAAGTATACTTTCAGAACAGAAAGTGAGTCATGAGCCAATGATCTTAGTGCAGACTTGCAATGTATTTGCAATGCCGCTGGTTGTGCCATTTCCCTTACCTGCGGCTATAACGAATTTGTAAGACCAGCACACTAGATATCTTCAGAAGAAATATCCATTGCGGGTGGAGTGATGATTAGTTGTGATTTTGGTAGCTGCAATGCGGGCGTTTCCCTAATTCGGTCGAGAAAGATGAGAAAGGATGAGAAAGGCTTCCTGTGTGTATGTTCTGCAAAATCAACCTCCATGGATGAAACAAATGTAAGAAGACTATTTCTCAGGAAAGGATATTAACCATGAATTGTGCTATGCTATCGTACCGTACATCGTGAACTCGCAGTGTCATCACCGCCACTTGCTGGCTCGTCTTCTCGAATCATTGGCAGCAAACGCATGACGGCCAATTAGTGGAAGCAGCGGCACCAGTGAAGGAGACGGACGTGAAGTGGATCCCGGAAGTTGGGCTCCAGCTCAGTGGTCGGGACGGGGCGGCGGCCGCGCGGGGCTCACGAAGGCTTGGCTCCGGGCGCGGTGGCACCGCAGCCCGGTGAAGTGGCGGCCGTCGGTGGTGAAGCAGCTGTGGTGTGTGGTGGGTGGCTCCGGATTAGCGCTCGGGGCGACGGTCGTGCGGGGCTCGTGGCTTCCCCCGCCATCCTCCAGCTTGCGCACCGCAGCTCCGCAGTAGTGGGTGCCTCGACAGCGGCCCTCTTCTCCTCTGCGGTCGGCAGCTGGATGATGAGAGGGCGCGGCGGCAGCTGGGCCTCATCAGATGATGCTTCCTGCGCCTCCGCCGACGGCGTCAACAACGGCGAGGAGGAGCGCAGTAGAAACAGGGCGGCGCCGCGGTGGCATGCCATGTTCGCCGGTGGCGCGGGCAGGGTCGTCGGATGGGAAGGGGGAGGGGCAAAGTGGGGCGTGGGAGCAATGAGTGGGGCATGCGGAGTGGGTGGTTTCCTTTCGGGAGAGGGGCGCAACGGGAGATGTGGGTCGGGACGCACATTGCTAATTGCAATATGGTTTCGTTAAGAGTTAATTACAGCTGGGTACACCAACTTGCGTGGCGGTAACAGATTCATACACAAACAAAAAACCCCATAAAAGTCATACAGTAACTCTAGTAACTCTGATGCGGACTCATTTAGGCCCAACTCGCATGCAAAGTGTACACATGGGCTTCCACGCACGCCTGGGTCGGTCTACTGTGTCATGGCATTTTTTGCAGATAACCCCCCAGTTTAATTGAAACTGACCCGCCGCCAACTCCTCTGTATCCCCAATTTCTTTCTCCAGATCCCTAGCTGTTGCGGCGCGGCGGCCGCCCTTCTCGTGCGACCATGGAGGGAACGACGGCCAGATCCCGTCGTGCGACCATGGTAGGCGGTCGGAACGGCGGCCTCAACCATGGCGACAGCATCAACCACGGCGACAGCATCAACCACACCGGCAGCCTCAACTACGCCGGCGGCAGCAGCAACATGGATTGCGAGTGGAGAATGAGCTCCGAGCTTACATTTGGCTCCAAAAAATCCATGAAGGTGTGTCCTTTCATCGTTTTGTTGCCGTGGATTTTTGTGTCTGATTGCACGCGTGATTTGTAGGGAGGGGAGAACAGTGCAAATGAAAATCGCCAAGGTCATAAGGCTGAATGTGGCTACAAACTGACGCCTGTTGTGAGAGTGTGCAATGAAGGATTTGATGCAGGACGACGTTTTTTGAGTTGTCCATATGAGGTATCCGATTTGGTTTCACTGAATTTTGCTTGTTTCACTGAATTTTGCCATGTCCAAATTTTGTACTGAATGTGTTTCTGCAATTGAAATGGACAGAGGCTAAACTCCTATGGGTATTTGAGTTGGATGGATGATGCATGGCAGGGGAGATCAAGGCTTGTTATTCACAAGCTTGCAGATGATAACAAGAAGCTGCAAGTTAGTATGTTTGAGAAGGAACTGGAGATTCAGAGGTTGAAGAAAGAGAGGAAAAAAATAAATGAGCAAAGAAAAACTAGGGAAAAATTAGATCAGTTTCTTGTACTTGTGATTCTTGCCAGTGTTGTGGTATATGCCGTGGTTGCATTGCTTAGCAGGGGATTTGTGTGATTGTAAGATGAAGAAACTAGAAAGTGTAATGCAGAAAATCTGAAATGTTATTGTACAAATGTGACAATTTTTAAGTATAAAGAAGCTCTGAAATGCAAAGTACTTAGGAGACAGTTGAAACTAAAATTCAGTTCAAATGCAAAGTACAATACTGACCACTAAGACTAACACTTGAGCACTAACCTGATTAAGACTGACCACTAACACTGACCACTAATTTGATTAACACTGACTACTAACACTTCTGAAACTTAAGCACTAACTTAAGCACTAACACTGACCACTAACTTGATTAACACTGACCACTTAGCAGAAATTCAGTTTCTAGTTCTGAACTTTTCTGAAACTCTAGTCCTCGTCGAACGGCAAGTCGATGTACTCAGGTGCCGGACGGCTGCAGCTCGGCTCCATAGCATGGTTGTACTGCGCTGGTGCTTTCCCAGGCGCTGCAGCTTGCCTCCTGACCATGGCGTCGCGCGCGGTGCCGTGGTATTCCATGGCCTGCCTCACTCTAGCGGGGTCTGCATCGACAGGAGCGGGCAGTCCCAGGACAGAATGCTCGCCGGTGAATCTGCGGCTGGAGTCCTCCCTCGCCGCAGTGCCGTACGAGTTCAGCAGGGCAGTCTGCTGATCAACTGCAGGCACCACGGCTGGGAGCGGAGCTTGTGGCCATGGATCCCATGGCTGGGGCTGGAGCGGAGGTTGTGGCCATGGATCCCATGGCTGGGGCTGGAGCTCATTTTTTCTCTGTTCTCATTCCATCTTGGTAAGTTTGTAGATCTGGCCATGGCCCATAGCAGATTCTTCAATGTCTCACCTTTGAATTTCTTGTGGAAGTTTTGGTATAGGTGCCTAACACAAAACCTATGCTCTGCATCTGGGAAAACTTTTTCAACATCATTTATCAAACCCTGCAATGGATTTTCACATAAGTTCATATGAAATAGCCCATGCAATTCATACATAAAGCATGCATATTAATGCAATGGATGAGGAACAATACCTTTTGCTTGTCACTCATTATGGTGTATGGCTTGTGTTGATAATATTCAGATCATTCTTTAGTGTTGTCAAAAACCATTCCCATGTGTAAGTGGATTCAACCTCTACCATTCCCATAGCTATTGGATAGATGCAATCATTTGGGTCAATTCCCACAGCTGTCAACAATATACCTTTGTACCTACTTTTCAAATGGCAGCCATCCACAAATATAATTGGCCTGCATCCCTTTAGGAAACCTCTCTTGCAAGCATCATATGACCAATAGAGTGAGGACAGGTGATCCTTTGGCAGTGCATCATTCTTCTCCTTCACCTTGGTAGTGGAAACTATGAATTTGCTGCCAGGATTAGCTCTTCTGAGTTCTTGCCCATAGTCCCACAATAAGTTGTACTGCTCTGCTTCATCCCCATGAATTAGGTCTAGAGCTGCCTTCCTGGCCCTTCCCAATTTCATCTTGTTTGGTAGCAGTTTGAACTCTCTCTGGACCTTCTTACCAAATGTACCCAAATCCATGGTCTGGTTGTCTCTGAATTCCTCAATGAATTTCTGTGTGAGAATTTTAACTGTCAAACACTTCGAATCAAATGATTTCTGACATTTGTGAGTGTCATTGTACTGCCTTATGACAATGCTACCAGTCCTATTGTCTTTTGAAGCTTTTAGTTGCCAAGGACAACCTTGTGAGGAAACTGCATTAAGCCTTTCAGATTCATTTCTTTTCTTATAGATCTTCACTCTGTTCCTAACAGTATATGCATCCAAAGCCATCCTCAGCTCTTTCATGTCACCAAACACCAAACCAACACTGAAAACTGGATTATTCAGATCCACTGCTGGATTGTAGGCTTTGAAAGTGTACTGCAACTTTGACAATTCATCCTTGCTCAGGTTTAGATCATCATCATCTAAAGGGTCTTCTTCTTCAATGTACCCTTCCTTCTCATTGTTATCATGGACATCTATATCCACATTCTCCACAAACAAATCATTATATAGATCTTCAACATCATATTCACTCTCATCAAAATCACTGTCAGTTTCTTCTCCTTGAAACTCTCCCTCTCCCTGCTCTGTTTGCTCTTCTTCTGCCTCTCCCTGCTCTGCTTCATGTCCATGATCTTCTGCCTCTCCCTGCTCTGCTTCATGTTCATGATCTTCTGCCTCTCCCTGCTCTGCTTCATGTCCATGATCTTCTCCCTCTCCCTGCTCTGCTTCCTCTCTTGCTTCTCCATGTTCTTCTTCTCCATGCTCTCCTTCAGCAGGCCTTGGCAATTTCCTTGGAGTAATTACCCTTGGCAGAGGGGGCCCATCTAGGATCACATCATCATACAAAGTTCTTATCTTGTCCTCCTCATCCACTATTACAGCAGTGTCTTACATTCTTTGCTTGCATTGACCATAGCAGCAATGACCTCTTCAGTATCCACACAAACAAGGCCATCTACTATGTCTTTGCCTGGCAAGCACCAGTACACTTGCAGGTCTGGATAACCATGGGAGTAATCCAACTTGTCCAGGCAAAACTTCAACATATCTAAGGACCAAGTGTCAGCATGACAATAGTCAAATTCACAATAACTGCTGCCAATATATGATCTGTTCACTCCTTGCCCAATAAATATGCCATTGTGCTCAAAAGCTACAAAGAACAACAGAGATTCTTCTCCTGAAGTTACTGCAAAAAAAGACAGATTTTTTGTTCAAACTATGATGCAAACCACAGTAGTAAATGAAGTTCTTTTGACTATATAGTACACCAATAAATAATTAACAACATTTATCATCACTTAATTGAATTCACTGTAACATTCACTAACTGAATTTCGACAGCAAGTACAGAGCCATATCTGAATTTCAACAGCAAGGACAGAGCAATTCATACCCATAACAGGGCATCCATCACAGTAATCACAGGGGAGTGCATACATCACAACAGTCACATCTTCCTTCAAATCCAAGAACAACCCCTAAATTAACCCCCAAATCATTACCACCGCAAGCCAACATGGAAAGCAACAAAACAACAGTAATCATCCTATCGAACGCCTACATTCCCTTCATCTCATGAATTGCGGCAACAAAACATCAATCTTTCCACCAAAATCCTGAAGAACCTAGCCCGATCAAAACCCTAGGACAAGGGGGCAACCCAGCAAGAGACGAGGTCGATCGAGCGCGTACCGTACTCAGAAGGGAACTCCCCGGCCCCCCTAGTAGCGGCTCCATGCCGCGTCGATGGGCGGTGGCGTCCAAACCGGCGGCAGAGAAGGCGACGGCGTCGAGGCAGAGAAGGCGACGGCGTCGAGGCAGAGGCAGAGAAGGCCAGGGGTTAAGGGGGGTTTCTGAGCACCGGGTCGAACCGCTGCTTGTACTTATCTGGACGCGCGGACCGATCTACAAATATTGTACTACACAAGGGGGAATGTAGAAAAGTGCCCAAGACCAGCCGCGAGCCTTCTCTTCCCACGTGGCAGCCCAGTTGGCACATTTCGGACAGTTTTGTAGCTAAACGTTACCACATCAGAGTTGGTGTATGACTTTTATGGGGTTTTTTTGTTTGTGTATGAATCTGTTACCGCCGCGCAAGTTTATGTACCCCAGGTGTAATTAACTCTTTCGTTAACAGCGTTTCGTTAGTGCGCTTTATGACCGTACTAATGAGACGGCTAATATGTCTAGTTGGATCTGCATTCTCTTCCTTTTATAGGGGTATAATAGATGTGTGTGATACGCGACAAACAGGTCCGTAATCAGATATGTGTGCGAAGAACGATAATAACACAAACGATTGCTGCTAATAAGCCGTGTGTGTTGTGGGCAAATACTTGCTGGTATACAATTGTCAGGGATTGATGAAATCATCACTGACGGGTTCTCTAGTTTGATCAGTGTGCGATGTCATTGCACACATATCAACAACATATATGTACTTATAACTTATAAGTACTTGATTCCATAAACAGATTGAACATCCAATTACATAAGTGGCTAGTACACACATGACCTTTGCACATACCAAAGTATGTTCCAAAATGCCTGGAAAACTCAAATAATGTATAGAAAAGCAAAACAAATCCTGAATAATTTCATATTTTTAGGATGACGCTCCTATAGTTGCATGTTGCCTCTTAAAATAAATCAAGGCAGGAAGAGACAGCATATGTCATTTCGCACACATAGGTGACAAGTTCCCTCTCGGAACCATGAGGCTTTTTGAGAGAAGCTCCAGTTTGTAAGAAATTTATACCAAAACTTGTCCCAAATTGGACTAATTTTTACCACAGCATGTTGGTGCCATGTCATAATACCATGGCAAGTTTCATGATTTCCAGGCGAGTTTTGGATTTACAGTAATTTTAAAAACAGGTTTCTCAATGTTTATTGTCAAGTCGACACCGCTTTGGATAATTTTTTTTCTCATGGGTCCCAAATGTCAGAATCAAATCTGTCATTACCATGCAGCTTTTCTTATTATGAATTATAGCCCATTTGGTGTGCTAGCTGAAAATAAGTTTGTGGGTGCTTGCGGGCGCGAAGAATTTGCGGGTTCTGTAATGAACAATGATCTCAAGGATCCCACAAGAATGATGTTCTTTCCCTATGTTGTGATTGCTTATAATATTTATGTCTTAATTAAACAAATGGCAAGCCATTGGCCCAGTATGAAAGAAAATATGGGTCAAAGCCGAGTTGAAAATGATAACAATATCTAACTCCATCTTACAAAAGGTACAAAAGCACGAGGATTAATTGTTCATCAGGTTTAGACAAAACCCAGATTAAACAGGGCAATAAAATCTAACTCAACCAAAGTTTCGGCAATCACAATTAAATGGATCGGTCCAATCCATAAAATCAAGATCCCGGTACAAAAGATCTACTGGTCCATGATGACGACAAATTGTTGTAAACAGAAGCCGAGCATGTTCAGAAGCCCTTTTGTCCACCTGAAACTTGTTTTTATGTTGTTCCACATATCCATCCGTGAGAAATTTCTTGTCGAGAAACTTAATCCTCACGGACAATAGTGCCCTCGCATTCAACATGAAGAATGTGCAAAGGTAGTGTTTGCACGGTTGGATGCATATCCTTCCATCGTTTTTGTCTTCCAACGAATGTCATGAGATCGGAGAAAATCCTTGTGCTTCCTCTGCCATCCATTGGTTAGACCTTTTTCTCGAAGTCCTAGTACCAAAATAGACATGAAGATTGAAAACAGTTAATGTCTAAAATAGAGTAAGTCGAAGGAGCGGCAGCTGAACGGTTGATTGTAGTACATTATATATGGGCTTTCAATGTGTGTGAAATCATCACCTCTATATACAAATTCTCTAGACATGGAAAGCATCGCATCAAGCCAATAGTGGTGTTCAGATCAAGACACCCTATAGAAATATATAAGGTCTTGACAGAATCCCACACCCATGATAGGCCGTCCATGGACAAGCTCTTCATTCAGCATATAACATAATACTGGCATCGAAAGTGTACTCCAAGATGATATTTAACTTATGCGCACAAATGAAAAATGTAGATTACAAAAGTGTACATGGATAATATACGGTACCTGAATAAGTGTGGAGCTAACCACCATCTTGTAACGTTTAAACGGATCACGAATTTCACCCGAGGTCTCCGGTTTAGGCGCAGAGACCATAATTATTTGCGAGGGTTTATAACAAGAATCACGAAGCAACCTTTGAAGTGAAGGGGCATCTTTGTTGATGAGCTCCTGTCCTTGAAAATGAATTCCAATGCTTACAAGGTGAGGCGACTTTATTTTGAGACAAGGGATATGGATTCCATTTCCAAAAAAAGCACCCGCCACTCTAGGGCAGGGCAGCTGGAGTGGATGATGCTGTGCAGTGAGGCCTCCGACAAATCAACGAGCACAAGCGCTAGTTTTTTCAGCAGTGGGAGTCGAAGCATTTGTACCAGATTGTCTGCTAGATGGCACCGGGTCAAGGTGGCAGTGTGGTGAGAGGAGGAAAACCATGAGATGGACATCGGTGGTGAGGGCACAGATGCAGCGATTGGTGGTAACCTATCGCTGTAGTAATGGTAGAACTCAAGCTGCTCGAGTTTTTTGAATTGCCGGGATGTCAGCCAGGCGCCCACCGTGCGGGTATGTCCAGCAGGTAGCATGCTGGGATGCGAATGCGTTGAATGGAGCCCTGGTGGGAGGAGATGATGGATCCGGGGAGTTCAGAATCATCATCGACAGATAGCTAACGATAGTCGAGATTAAGAGGCGCGGCACGCCACTAAGTGCGCCACCGAGATGCGAGGACTTGTGTGCGGCAGCCATCCTTGGTGGGGAGAAGGGAGATGATCTCCCCAAGCACGGCGTCTGGGAGATCCCTGATGCAGTCCACCGGAGATTTTATTGGTTCCTCAGATCCAGGGGGCCGTGGCCGCTTCTGGCCGCACTGCCGGGTCCAAAATCTACAACCGGCAGCGCCGCTGGACGGAGCCTCATCTATGTACATACCAATATGAAAAAATGGCAGAAACATACATGTAGGACACTCAAAATCAATTCTCAAGATCTGGAAGAAAAAAAGGCACAAATATATATATGAAGGACATTCAAAATCAATTCTCAAGATCTGGCCACGAATTATTAGCACACACGCCAACCCTAGTCGGATTATTAGCAAAAATCATTTGCATAGAACAAACAATTAATTACTAACCCTATACGGAAACCATTCAAACAATCAATACCCTACATGCATCTAACAGATCTTAATTACTCTGATTTCATGGACTGAGAGAACATAACCGTAGGATTTGTATTCCAAAAAAATTAGAGGGGGTGGGGGAGTAACCAGAGAAAACACATGCTATGTTTGCCGCACAAATGGGTATAGATGACTAACCAGTTTTACGTAGGAGTCGCAGTCGTTGCCGGAGTTGCTGTTGACCACCGGCTCCAGCTGGGGTGGTCACCACGGCGCCAACGGTGTCAAGGTCGTGTTGCTGCCCGCACGAGACCTCGTCGGCGGTGATAGCAACCTCTGTGCCCAGCTTCACGCGTTGCGCGGGTGCTTCACCAGCCCCGGCATCGCCACTCCCTCCGATGGTACGCTTCGGCGGCATCCTCATACACTCTAGAGTCCAGATAATGGTGACCACTGTGGACCGTGCGTGCGGCCACCTATTATGGCCAGTGGCTCGGGTGCGCCATTAGTACAGACTAGGGGGAGCGAGGTGGGCGGCGGTTAAAGGATGTCTCGCCTCCCGGTGAGCCTGCACGGCGGACTTCTGGCATTCCTACCATCATTTCACACAGCTACTGGCATGCCTCCCCGTGACACTGCACAAAAAAAATGTGTCAGATCACGGGTTTCGCAGACCCTTGAGAGGTTCAAACTCTAGGGTGATACTCTCTCCCCAGCTCGCTCGCTCAGCGATTCCACGGCCTAGCTCGATGAACCCAAAGAACAAGGGACACTGGGGTTTATACTGGTTCGGGCCACCTCGCGGTGTAATACCCTACTCCAGTGTGTGGTGGATTGCCTCGAGGGGCTGAGGATGAACTAATATAGTGGATGAACAACCTCAGGAGGTGAGGTGTTCTTGGGCTCAATGAGCTGGTGGGGTGTGAGGATGATCTGAATGATTCGTACCTTTCTACGGTGGTGGCTAGGTCCTATTTATAGTGGCCTTGGTCCTCTTCCCCAAATGTTTAGGTGGGAAGGGATCCCACAATGGCCAAGTTTGAAGGGGGACAACTAGTACAAGCTATCCTGACAAAAGTAGTCTTCACCTGCCAAAGGCTCTGGTGGTGACACCGCTGTGGGCTCCGTGATGACCTCTATCCCGCCATCCTGGCGGTCTTGGTCTTGTTACACCGATATGGAAAAATTTGCCTGATGCCTCAGGATTCCTCGCCTGCGCTTGCCTCCTTAGCACCAAAGAGGAAACTGGTACACTGCGGCAGCTGGCGCCCGCCTGGCCTTGGTCGTCATGGCTCACGTCACGCGAACCTCGCGAGGTGCCCCTTGCATAGATATCTCCGCTCCTTGGGAGCCAGCCTAGTGAGACCGCCCCCAGTGTCGGGTGGTAGGTGCGACATATGCCAACGGGTGGCTTATCATTGTGGGAGCCAGTAAAACATCGCCGGTGCCTGGAAACGGGATGAGGCGAAGACATGCACGCCGGCGGATCTTACCCAGGTTCGGGGCTCTCCGTGGAGATAACACCCCTAGTCCTGCTCTGCAGGGTCTCCGCATGATCACTAGATCAATACAAGTAGCTACAAGCGCTCCTTGAGCTGTTTGGCTAGAGGAAGAAGGGCGAGGCTAGCTCTCTTTTTCTCTCTAGGTGGTGTGTGGAATTCTATGAGATCAACCCTTTGCATGGGTGTCCGGGGGGTTTATATAGGCCTACCCCCCAGGGGTACAATGGTAATCCGGCTGGGCGCGGGTCCCAGCCGTCAGCGTCTATGATCGCCGGCTTCTTCGCCGGTCATTGGGGCCCGCCGACTGGTGGGTCCTGCCGGCTGCCGGCCTCTTGGCCGACAGGCCGGCCCCACCGCTTGGGGGCTTTGTCGGCGGCTGGTTACTGTTGCCTCGCCTCTGATGACGAGGGCTTTGTCGAGGTAAGCGTGGCTACAGTGTCGCCGCCCTGCGGGCTCTCACTGTAGCCTTACCTCGTCTTGTCTCCTTAATGAGACACATGTTTTGAGGGAGGGGGTAGCTGGCTATTGGGAGCCGGCCATGCCCCTGGCCGACTAGAGGAGGCCAGGCCGCCTTCGGGTGTCTCTCTGGCAAAAGGGGCCCGCCGCGTACGGGCCGTACTGGCGCCTGTCGTGGGTGACATCGAGGCCAACACAGCTACAGTGCCGCACCGGACGGGGAATGGCTGGCCCTTACGGCGCCCTGTGGCCATGCCTGTTCCGGGATTCGGGGGTAGTGGGCTGTACTGTGGCCACGCCCCATCCTATTGCCGTTATGTGGGTACAGTCTTAGTGGGTGCAGTCTTGGCCGGCTTCTGGGAGCCGGCTTTCTTCATGGCCGGCTTCTGGGAGTCGGCTATCTTCATGGCCGGCTTCTGGGAGTCGGTCCTCTTGGGGCCGGCTCCCTGGAGTCGGCTATCTTCATGGTCAGCTTCTGGGAGTCGGCCCTGGGGATAGCAGGCCGGGGAAGGCGGCCCTATGCTTTGTATGCTTGAAGGCTTGAATGGCATGATAATTTTTCGAAGAGCCAGGGGGAGTCGGTTAGGCTACCCGTGGCTATTTACTCTGACAGTAGTCCCCAAAGCTGGTTGGGCTTCGAGGCTGAGAGGAGGTCGAGAAGCTCGGTCAGCTTCTTATCTTGACGAGCCAGCAGCTGGGAGCCGGCTTCGGTTGGGCGCACCGTCTTGGCGAAATTTTTTAAAGTCGGAAGGCGGGAGTCTGTTGGCGCGTGCACCGGGCCGCGGGTCGGCCGCTCGCCGCCTGCGAACCACGTGGCGTCCCTTGGTTGAAAAGAGCCTGCCAACCCACGCGCGCGACAAGACGTCGCCGCAGGCTAAGGGCCCACCACTCCTACGCCTAGGCCCAGGCGCGGATTCTTTGCGGCCCAAAGCTGTCCGCACGTCTTCCGGCGGCGGTTTCCGCACGCCGTTAGGGCGCAATAATCGCGAGACGTGGGGGAGTGGGCGCAGTTAATCCCACGTTCCTCCCCACGCCTCGCCTCCTCGGCTTCGCTGCACGAGGCTATAAGTAGGGGGAGGAGGGGAAGCGACAGACGCTCGCACGCTCCTCTCCTCTCCGTCCTCTTCTTCCTCCTGCTTTCCCTCGCAGCAGCGCCTCGCCGCCGCGCCGTCCCACCAATCTGCACTCCGCCCCGCAGCTTTGCCGCCGCAGAGCCGTGCTTTCTCCGCCGCCGCACTCTTCCTCGTTAGCTTCTCGCCATCATGCAGCACGACGGGGACTGGGACGGCTCCAACGTCCATATGGACCACATCGAGTTCCTCCGCAAGACGCGACGGTTGCCCGGCGCGGACCAGGTGTGGGTCCATCTCGCGCCTGCGAAGGAGATCACGCCGGTGCCAGAGGAAGGCGAGCGGGTAGTCTTCCACTCGCACTTCCTGCACGGCATCGGCTTGCCGGCGAGCGCTTTCTTCCGCTCCTTCCTCGACTTCTATCAACTCCAGTGGCACCACCTCACTACGAACACGGTGGTGCTGCTGTCCGCCTTCGTCACCTTGTGCGAAGGCTTTCTTGGCGTTCTCCCCACCCTCGAGCTCTGGGGGGAGTTCTTCCAATCTAAGCTGGGCACCCGCATGCAGGGAGTGCCAGCCCAGAGCGACGCCTTCATCGCGATGCGGAGGCCGGCGGCCGACAACCCCTTCCCCATCATCACGTTAATCCAGTCGGTGAAGCTCTGGCAGAAGTCATATTTCTACGTGAAGAACGTCGCCCCGCAAGGCGACTACGTCAACTTGCCGGCTTTCGTAGCCGGCCCGCCGGCTAGGAGGCGGCCCCAGTGGTCCTATCGGGCCGTGACGCTGTCGCAGGCTGGAGCCGCGGCCGTCGCCTGACTGCGGGTGATGATCCAGTCGGAGGGCCTGACTGGGTCCGACTTGCTAGCCGCCTTCGTCGCGCGCCGGGTGCTTCCGCTTCAGAGCCGCCCTCACCTGATCTGTCAGATGAGCGGCCAACTCGATCCGAGTCGGATGTGCACCAAGGACATGCCGCACGACGAGGTGGCCCATATGGTGAATTATCTTGCAAACTGCAAGCTCTCCGCAGAGTGGCGGTTTGGCAAGGAGCCATATTCCCGTGCACATCCTCCGCCCACGGTATGTTCTCTTTTTCCCTTTCTTCTCTTAGTTTTGTCGCCGAGTTCCTTTTGGCCGACTCTGACTAGTCGGCATGCCTTGGCAGAGCCCTCTCCTTCGACCTGCAGCCGGGTCGGAGGCCGAGCGCCGATTCCTCCCCGACCGGGCGGAGCATGACCTGGAGGACCACGACTTGGGGGCGGCCGCCATGGATGAAAACACCGAGGCGGGTGCCGGCGAAGCCGGCGGCGAAGCAGGCGGCTCCAGGCTTGGAGCCAGTTTCGGCGACTGGCCGGATGACGACGAGGCGGAAATCGTCCCACGCCGCCAGCTGGTGCCAGGCCACGGCGCGGGTTCCTCCGCTGCGCCGCCTGCTCGGGGCGGCGGGCAGAAGCGTCGTGCCGCGTCGGGCTTGTTCGGCAGCCGACCGAAGAAGCCCAAGGGCGGGGCGGCGGCGACTAGGCGGGATGAGGCGGCCGCGAAGGCGGCCCGCTTCCGCAAGGTGGTGAAGCAGCCGCAGATGGTGTCGGCGTAAGTGTATATTCCTTTGTACATTCTTTCTTCTTTTCTTGGTGATTTCTGAATCCTTGCCCTTTCTGAAAAATTAGGGCTCCGCTTTCGTTTGAGCGGGTTGTTGCCGCCTCCGTCGTTGGATCGCCGGGAGGATCCGGGAGCACCCGCCGCATGGACCACCGCGCCGAGCTTCAGGCGGCGACGGAGCGAAACACGCGGGAGGAGCGGGAGGCGGAGGAGTTGAGGGCGGCTACCGCCAAGGCGGCACAGGAGGAGGAGGAGGCGGCGAAGGCGCGCGCCGACGCAGCGGCCAAGGCCCAAGCGGAGGTTGCGGCCGCGGCAACAGCGGAGGGGGCCTTGCTCGTCACCCCTCTGCGTGTCGCGGCGCCCGAGGTCCTGGAGCCCCCGCCGGAGGAAGCCAGCGGCGACCAGCCGGGGTTGGAGAGGGAGGACAATGTCATCGTCCCGGAGAGGGAGGCGGCACCGGCCCCGCCGACTGGGGCGGCTCAAGGCAGCCGGCCTAACGTGCCGCCTGCGCAATCGGCCGGGGGCGAGCCGGCCGCGAGGGCGGACCTGGTGGTCCAGTCGCCATCGCGCCAGCGTGCGGGGAAGGCCGCATCAGACCCGCAGAAGGCCGCGAGCTCCAGCTCGTCGGCCCGGGACGTGGAGGCGGCCAGCGCCAGCTCGGGGTGGACGCTGGGTGGAGGGACGGCCGTGGTGAACGTGGCGGCGCAGGAAGTCTGGAACCGGCTTCAGTCCCAGGCTGCGGTGCTGAGGAAATACAATGACGAGTTCCTTGCGACGCGAGCGGCCATTCGGGTTAGTCTTCCTATTTTTGCTTTTTTGATCTTGGTTTCTTCTGTGGGGGCGCGTCAGCGCACCCACTGGGTGTAGTCCCCGAGTTCCGAGTCGGCTGCTGAGCAGGCGGCTTGGAACTTCTTAGCGGGCTTTGTTTTGCTATCTTGTTCTCATACGCTTCTCTGCCTATCTTGCAGGACTACCACAAGCTCCGTGCGGCCGCCTTCAACTCCCAGGGTCGGGAGCTGAGCCAGAAGAATGCTGATCTATCTGAGAGCCGGGGTAAGTGCTTCGTCCTTTATCTCACGTGGGGGCGCGTCAGCGCACCCACTGGGTGTAGTCCCCGAGATTTGGGCCGACTGCTGAGCAGTCAGGTCGGATCTTCCTTGACGACTTCTTCCTTATTGCTTCTTTCTTTTCTGCCATGCCTGCAGCGGCCAATGCCAGACTGAGGGAACAGCTGGGTGGGACTCAGGCCGCCCTCCGCGCTAAGGAGGCCGAGTTTGACGCCTTGGCCCAGGAGCGTGACCGCCTGGCCAAGAGGCTAGCCAACCAGGAGAAGAGCCACAAGGCGGCCCTGAAGGCAGTGCAGGACAGCGAGGCCGCCCTCCAAGCCGAATATGAGACAGAGGCGGCAAGCTGGGCCGAAGCGAGGCAGTCGCTGATCAACGGCTACGGCCAGATCGAAGACTTGGTTGACGGTAGGCCGCCCTCTTCTTCGTCCTTGCTTGCCACTTGCCGTTTGGCTCATTTTCTGACTTTGTGTTTTTCTCTTCTTTCTCTTTCTTTCTTTCTTTCTTTCGCAGAGTACTTCCCTGGCTACTCTACTGCCGCCAACCAGGTCATCGAGGCCCACCGCAAGGCACAAAGGCAGGCTGGCGCCGAGATCACGCCGAACACTCGCCGGTCGCTGGAGGAGCAGCTCTTGGCGATTCAAGCCCGCCTCCAACCGGCTCACCGCATGCTCCGCCGGCTTCAGCGTGTTGGGCGTAGGTGTTGGCCGCTCTCTGGCCTGGTGAGGTGATTCCCTGCACCCCCAGTCGGACTGCCGACTGGCTGGAGGTGGCGGTCGGCCGCTTCGAGGCCTGGAAGGCTTCTGCGGCTCGGTCCAGCGCCAGGCGGGCGCTGGAGTTCGCCAAGGCCTGGTATCCCGAGCTGAGTCTGGACCAGCTGGCCACCTGGCGGCAGGAGGCCGACACGGAGCTGGAGCCGGTGCGGCCGGCTATCATCCAGCGGGCTTCGGCGATTGCCGACTACACCGACACCAGCGCCTTCGCTCCTGAGGTGGATA
Source organism: Triticum aestivum (assembly GCF_018294505.1). Classification (NCBI taxonomy): domain Eukaryota; kingdom Viridiplantae; phylum Streptophyta; class Magnoliopsida; order Poales; family Poaceae; genus Triticum; species Triticum aestivum. The sequence continues at coordinate 244,997,658 of NC_057799.1, forward strand.
ACAACGGCATTGCCCAGCCGGAGGAGTGATTCGGGCTGAACCCGGCAGATGGCCAGGACTCGGCGGAGGAGATCGACTCCAGCGACGAGGGCGAGGAGGAGGAGGAGGAGGGTGAAGACGCCGTGCCAGATGGTGGAGCGGCCGATCAGCCTCAGCTTGACCGTGCCTCCAGCAACAAGGCACGCGCGGGTGCACCGCCTGCAGCCGGCGATGATCAAGCCGAGACCCGCCAGCCGGCCACTCCTCCAGCCGGCGGCACCGTCTCCACCGACCAGCCCGGCTCCCCTGCTGCGCCCTTAGTCTAGTCTGCTGCCTCTACTTTCCCGTTTTACCACTCTTGGAACAGTATTTTGTTAAGTTTGCACAATTCCACCCACTAGGGGTGTATTCGAACTATATTGACTGCCGGCCTGTTGGGGGCCTTATGTGTAAATATAATTATGCATGCGTTTGGCTTTCCCTTGTTCTTTGCTTTTCATCCTTCGGCTGTTTCCTTTGCCGCCCTCCCTTGGTTGCTGCCTTCCCAGCCGGGCAGCTGCTCTGCAATTTGTGGCTGGGGAAGTGCTTGGCCAGTTGGGAGGGCAAGTACTCTAGCTTTGTTGGATTATAGCAAAGTGATTGGGAGGCCGGCCAGCCGGCTGTTTTGACAGCCGGTAGGCGTGGTTGGGGCCGTCTTTGCGTTATATAAGTTCGTTAGTCCTTAGCCGTTTTTCGTGTGGGCATCCTTTTTGCCTTTGGCTCTTGCCAGTCGGACAGTCAGTTCTTCGAGCTGCGACTTTCAACAAGAGAGGGCTCGGGTGCCGGCACACTACTTGTCTGACTTCAGGTAGAACTTTTAATATAACTTAAGGCAGCCAGCCCCGGGCCGACTAGTCAAACCCGGTGCCAGACAGAAAATCAAATGTAATAATACATTCATGAGTATGACACTCGTCATTCATAGATAAAGGAGGGCAGTCCCCGAGTGCGCCTCGGGGGGCCCGTTGGTCTCATATTTAACACAAAAGCGGTAGCCTAATACATACTGCTTTCAACTGTAAAATCTTCTCAGGAGGTTTGCGTTCCATGGTCGTTCGGACTCCTTGCCGGAATCATCCCTTTTGCGTGCTCTTGGTTTTTGTGCGTCGATCAGGTAGTAGGAGTCGTTGCCTAGTGCCTTGCTGACGATGAAAGGGCCTTCCCAAGGGGCCGAGAGCTTGTGCTGGCCGGCTATTCACTGGATTAGCCGAAGCACAAGGTCAGCTTCTTGGAAGGATCTTTGCTTGACCTTCCGGTTGTGGTAACGGCGCAAACCCTGCTGGTAGATGGCGGACCGGCTGAGTGCTAACAGCCGGCCTTCTTCCAGCAGGTCGACGCCGTCTTCTCGCGCTTCCTTGGCCTCCGCCTCCGTGTACATGGTGACCCGAGGCGAGTCGAATTCGATGTTAGTTGGGATGACAGCCTTGGCACCATATACAAGGAAGAACGGAGTGAAGCTGGTTGACTTGTTTGGGGTAGTAAGCAGACTCCAGAGGACAGCCGGCAGCTCATCGAGCCAGCAGTCGGCCAAGCGCTCCAGTGGTATGACCAGTCGGGGCTTGATGCCGGAGAGGATGAGGTCGTTTGCTCGCTCGACCTGGCCGTTTGACTGTGGGTGGGCAACGGACGCTAAGTCCAGTCGGATGCCCTGTGTCGCGCAGAAACGTGCCAGTGCTCCCTTGGCAAAGTTTGTGCCGTTGTCGGTGATGATGCTGTGTGGCACGCCATACCGAGTAGTGATGTCGGCAATGAATGTCACGGCAGTCGGCCCGTTCAGCTTCTTGATCGGCTTCGCTTCGATCCACTTGGTAAATTTGTCCACGGCGACAAGCAGATGTGTCAGGCCGCCGCGGGCTATCTTGAATGGGCCCACCATGTCCAGCCCCCAGACGGCAAAGGGCCAGGTGAGGGGGATGGTCTTGAGTGCAGAAGCCGACAGGTGTTGCTTGGAACTGAAGACTTGGCATCCTTTGCAGCATTTGACTATCTCTTTGGCATCTTCCAAAGCAGTCGGCCAGAAGAAACCATGGTGGAAAGCTTTGGCCACAAGTGATCTTGAGGCTGCGTGGTGGCCGCATTCGCCCTGGTGGATATCCTTGAGGATTGCTACACCCTTCTCTGGCTCGACGCAGCGCTGGAAGACTCCAGTGACGCTGCGCTTGACAAGTTCTCTGTTTATATTGCATATGCTCCGGCTCGGCATTGCACTAGTCTTGCCGAGATCTCATCAGTCGGCAGATCTCTCTTGACTAGGAAGTTGAGGATGGGCTGGGCCCATGATGGACCTATGACTTCTTCTACTATTAGTACGGCCACTGTGACTCGGGTGGGTGGGTTGGGTGGTGGAGAATTGGAGTCGACCACCGCTTCTTGTGTCGCTGCAGTCCCTGGGCCGACTGCTGCAGTCCCCGGGCCGGGTTCTGAAGTCCTCGAGTCGGGTGCGACTACGGCAGTCCCCGGGCCGCTTGTCGAAGTCCCCGAGCCGCCTGCTGGGTTCCTCCAGTCGGATCCGGCTGCATCGGGGGCGGGCGGTACGAAGATAGAGTCCGATTCTGGAGACGGCTTGATAGACGGTTTGAGGAGGCGCTGGAGAGAGACACCGGTTGGTATAGCCTGTCGGGTGGAGCCGATCCGTGCCAGGGCATCTGCTTGGTCATTGTCGGCCCGTGGCACGTGAAGGAACTCGCACCCTTCGAAGTACCCACTGATCTGCTGACGAGGAATCGATAGCTCGCCATGTTTGCATCCTTGGCGTCCCAGTCGCCAGATGACTGCTGGACCACCAAGTCTGAGTCTCCATAACACAGGATCCGGCGTATGCCGAGCTCTTTGGCTAGCCGGAGCCCGTGTATGAGCGCCTCGTATTCAGTCACGTTGTTGGAGGCGGCAAAGTGGATTTGCAGCGTGTATCTGAGCTTGTTGCCTTTGGGAGAGGTGAGGACAATGCCGGCTCCCAAACCGGTGCGCATCATGGACCCGTCAAAGTGCATCCGCCAATGAGTAGAGTCGGGAGCCGACGCTAGGTACTGGGTCTCGGCCCAGTCGACGAGGAAGTCGGCCAATGCTTGGGACTTGATGGCGGTGCGGGGATGGTAGAAGATTGTGTAAGGCGCCAGCGCAATGGCCCATTTAGCCACCCGGCCGGATGCATCCCGGATGCCTATGATCTCGGCAAGCGGGGCGGTGCATACGACCGTGATGGGATGCTCTTGAAAGTAGGGCTTCAGTTTCTTGGCGGCGAAGTACACTCCATAGCACATCTTCTGGTAGTGTGGGTAGTTTTGCTTTGAGCTAGACAGTACTTCGCTTAGATAATATACCGGCCTCTGGACTAGCTGGGCTCGGCCTTCTTCTGGGCGCTGGACCACGATGACTGTACTGACCACTCGGCTAGTTGCGGCAATGTAGAGGAGCATGGGCTCCTTCTCAGTCGGCGCCGCCAGGACAGGAGGAGTGGTCAGCATCTTCTTCAACTCATGGAAGGCTTGGTCTGCTTGGTCATTCCACTCGAAATGAGTGGATTTCTTCATGAGTCGGTACAGGGGGAGAGCCTTCTCTCCTAGCCGGCTGATAAAGCGGTTTAGGGAGGCCAGGCACCCAGTGAACTTCTGCACGTCTCGCAACTTGGTGGGAATCTCCATTCTCTCAATGGCCTTGATCTTCACAGGGTTGCACTCAATGCCGCGTTTGGAGACTAGAAAGCCTAGAAGCTGGCCGGCTGGTACTCCGAACATGCATTTCTCGGGGTTGAGCTTGATCTGGAATCGGCGCAAGTTGGCAAATGTTTCTTTGAGGTCTTCCAGCAGGGTGCCGCGCTTCTCTGTCTTCACCACAATATCGTCTACGTAGACGTGGGCATTTCTGCCGAGTTGCTTGAGGAGGCATTTCTGCATGCAACGCTGAAAAGTGGCACCGGCATTCCTCAAGCCGAATGTCATAGTCAGGTAACAGAAAGCTCCGAATGGTGTGATGAAGGCGGTCTTCAGGCGGTCTGCTGGGTCCAACTTAATCTGGTGGTATCCTGAGTAGGCATCCAAGAAACTCAACAGCTCGCATCCGGCTGTGGAGTCTATTACTTGATCAATCCGTGGCAGAGCAATCGGATCTTTGGGGCAGGCCTTGTTGAGGCTAGTGTAGTCTATACACATACGCCATTTGTTGTTTTTCTTCAACACCAAGACTGGGTTGGCAAGCCACTCTGGGAAAAACACTTCCATAATAAAGCCGGCGGCAAGGAGCCGGGATATCTCTTCTCCTACGATTCTTCTATTCTCTTCTGACAGTCGGCGGAGAGGCTGCTTGACCGGCTTCGCGTCCGCTCGGACGTGTAACTTGTGGTCGGCGAAATCCTTCGGAACACCTGGCATGTCCTTTGGGGACCATGCAAAGATGTCTCGATTCTCACAGAGGAAGTCGACGAGCTCGCCTTCCTATTTACTGTCCAGGTTTGCACCAATGACTGCAAACCTCTCCGGGTTCTACGGGTCCAGAGGTATCTTCTTCGTCTCCTTGGCCGGCTGGAAGGAGCCCTGCGCATCATATTCCTTGGGGTTGGGGGACAAGGCCGGCTGCTTGCCGGCCATGGCCACAACTCGCTCCAGCATCTTCTTCTCTTCTGCCACTACGAGGGACTCGGCCAGCCGGCTGCTGGCTACAGCGCACTCGATGGACTTCTTGTAGTCGCCGGCTACAGTGATGATCCCCTTCGAGCTCGGCACCTTCATCTTCAGGTAGGCGTAGTGGGGCACAGCCATGAACTTGGCCAGAGCAGGTCGGCCAAGCAAAGCGTGGTAAGGGCTTTCCAGATCCACTACCTCGAACCAGATTGCTTCTCGGCGAAAGTGATCCTTGTCTCCGAAGAGAACATCCATCTTGATCTTGCCGATCGGGGAACAGGATAGGCCGGGTACGATGCCATGGAACACGGTCCGGCTTGGCATGAGCTGCTTCGCCTTGAGATTCAACTTCTCCATGGTGTCGCGGTACAGTATGTTGATACTGCTTCCGCCATCAATCAGAACACGGGAGAATCGGGCAGCCCGCCTCTCCGTTGCGAGGGTGACATCCAACACCAATGCGTAGGAGCCAGGGGACGGCATCACCTCTGGGTGATTGGCCCGGCTCCAGTTGATAGGCCTTTCTGACCAATGCATGAACTCGGGGTTGCTGGAGGCGGCTGCGTTGACCTCTTGGTGCTGTCGGCGCCGGCTGCGCTTGTCTTCAACCTGGCTCGTGAAGACGACGTAGGCGGTGTGCTCATCAGGGAACTCATCTTGAATGGCTCCGACTGCTGGTCGAGCAGCCGGCTGCTGGGGGCTGGAGGCGGCGGGCCAGGAGGCGGAGGCGGCACCAGCCCCTCGTCCTTGGAGATCCGGGTGAGCCAGTGGCACTTTCGGGTCGTGTGGTTGGACGGCTTCGCGCCGCTGTGGAACTTGCAGGGGGCATCGAGAGTCTGCTCGTAGGAGAAGGCCGACTGCCAAGCCGGCCTGCCGCCCTTCTTCTTGGGAGCGGGGCGTTCTTCGGGCTGCTCATCTTCGACTGTGGCCACCTGCCGACTGGTGGAAGGCGGCATAGGGGCCTTGCTCTTGTGGTCGTTTTGGTAGGGGCGCCGATTGGAGTCGCCAACCGGCGTCTTAGGAGCCGGAGCGAGCACCTTCCCAGAGGCGTCCACTCGGAGCTCGGTCTTCATCGAGGAGTCGGCTGTGGCGTACTTGTCTGCAATGACCAGCAGCTCGTCGAGGGTAGCTGGCTCATCGCAGAGGAGTCGGTGCTTGAGGAGGGTGCCCTCTCGGCACCCGGTGGTGAAGTATTCGATGGCTTGAACCTCGTGCACCCCCTCGCAGGAGTTGCGGAGCTCGGCCCACCGCGTGAGGTAGTCGCGGGTCAACTCGCTGGGCCCTTGGACGCATAAGGAGAGCTGGCGGTGCTTGGGAGGCCGCTTGTACGTGTTGGTGAAGTTGCGGACGAAGACTTCCGTGAAGTCCAGCCAGCTGTTGACGCTGTGGGGCTTGAGGCTGTTGAGCCAGGTGCGTGCCGTGCCTTGCAGCATGAGAGGGACGTACATCACGGCTACGCGTCTGTTGCCGTTCGCTATGCTGACGGCGGTAGAGTAGTCGATGAGCCAATCTTCCGGCTTCACAAAGCCGTTGTACTTGGGCGTGTCTCTGGGGAGCGAGAACCCTTTGGGGAAGGGCTCGTCGCGGATGCGGGGGCCAAAGCATGGCGGGCCGACATCGTCTTCTTCTTCTAGCGCCAGGGATCGAGCTAGGCGGTCGTTCCGGTGGCGGGCGTCGTTCTCGCCGACTCCCTCGCGGTGGCCTAGTCGGCCACCGAGAGTCGGATGCATGACAGGCGGCGGGGTGGGACATCTCTCCCCACAAGGCGGGGGAGGAGGCGGATTGCCTTGGCGCTCCATTGCTCAAGGGCGGCCTTCCGCGTCGCGCTCGATGGTGATTCGAGTCCGGCTGCGGCTAGCAGCCGGCTCCTTGTCTTTCCTTGCGCGGGCGCCGCTCGCAGTCGGCGACCGGGATGTCGCGGCGTGCTCTCGGCGTGGGGGAGGACTCTCAGCGCGGGCGCCGGCATCATGCCGTTCTGCGGCCGCATCGATCAGCCGCTGTATGCGCCTTGTCATGTAGGGGAGCTCATCAGCCCCCAGCCCATTCAGCTCTTCTGCGGCCGCCTGAGCGGCTCGCAGATTCTCGAGCGGTGTGGCGTAGACGGGGCGGTCTGCCCCCAGCATGCTGGCGATGGCCGCGCCATGCTTCTTGACGAGACCGGCTTGGCTCGGCCCGCCATGAGGCGGCGTACCAAAAGCGGCGCGGTCGACTTCGCGCTGGTGGGCCTCGGTGAGGCGTCTCATGGAGGCTATCTTCTAGCCCTCCGCGATGAGGGCGAGGCGGCGTGCCTCCAGGGTCTCGGCGTCGGCGTCGGCCGGGATGGGGACGGACAAGTCATGCATCGCCGCTTGTAGGGTGTCATGGGCGTTCTCGCCCGAGTCGGCGACGTGGCTGATGACCAGCACCTCAGTGACATCGTTGCTGCCATTGTCAGCTCGAGGGAGAGGGTCGTCGAAGACTACCACGTCGGAGGGGTAGGCATCGAACGATGCCGTGTCGGAGTCGACAAGCATCGGGTCGGTGGAGCCGACCGACTCCAAGTCTACAGCAAGCTCGCTGGAGACGTGAAGCTGGTCGAGGAGGCTGACGAGGCGGCTCTCGGGGTAGTCCGTGCCCGCGTCAGACGCGGGCTCGTCGGAGATGCGAGTCTCGCCAAGAAGATCAGTGAGGCAGCTTGCTGCGCAGGCGTCGTCGACGCCTTGCAGCGCGTCGGGGCAAGCACCGTCGGGCGTAGCAGGCTGGCTGCGCTCGTGGGGGAGAAAAAGGGTTCCCGTCCAGAACAGGTCTCCGGATGACGGTGCACCTGGCCCCACGATGGGCGCCAAATGTCGGGTGGTAGGTGCGACATATGCCAATGGGTGCCTTATCATTGTGGGAGCCACTAAAACATCGCCGGTGCCTGGAAACGGGATGAGGCGAAGACATGCATGCCGGCGGATCTTACCCAAGTTCGGGGCTCTCCGTGGAGATAACACCCCTAGTCCTGCTCTGCGGGGTCTCCGCATGATCACTAGATCAATACAAGTAGCTACAAGCGCTCCTTGAGCTGTTTGGCTAGAGGAAGAAGAAGGGCGAGGCTAGCTCTCCTTTTCTCTCTAGGTGGTGTGTGGAATTCTATGAGATTAACCCTTTGCATGGGTGTCCCGGGGGGTTTATATAGGCCTACCCCCCAGGGGTACAATGGTAATCCGGCTGGGCACGGGTCCTAGCCGTCAGCGTCTATGATCGCCGGCTTCTCCGCCGGTCATTGGGGCCCGCCGACTGGTGGGTCCCGCCGGCTGCCGGCCTCTTGGCCGACAGGCCGGCCCCACCGCTTGGGGGCTTTGTCGGCGGCTGGTTACTGTTGCCTCGCCTCTGATGACGAGGGCTTTGTCGAGGTAAGCGTGGCTACAGTGTCGCCGCCCTGCGGGCTCTCACTGTAGCCTTACCTCGTCTTGTCTCCTTAATGAGACACATGTTTTGAGGGAGGGGGGTAGCTGGCTATTGGGAGCCGGCTACACCCCTGGCCGACTAGAGGAGGCCAGGCCGCCTTCGGGTGTCTCTCTGGCAAAAGGGGCCCGCCGCCTACGGGCCGTACTGACGCCTGTCGTGGGTGACATCGAGGCCAACCCGGCTACAGTGCCGCGCCGGACGGGGGATGGCTGGCCCGTACGGCGCCCTGTGGCCATGCCTATTCCGGGATTCGGGGGTAGTGGGCTGTACTGTGGCCACGCCCCATCCTATCGCCGTTATGTGGGTACAGTCTTAGTGGGTGCAGTCTTGGCCGGCTTCTGGGAGCCGGCTTTCTTCATGGCCGGCTTCTGGGAGTCGGCTATCTTCATGGCCGGCTTCTGGGAGTCGGTCCTCTTGGGGCCGGCTCCCTGGAGTCGACTATCTTCATGGCCGGCTCCCTGGAGTCGACTATCTTCATGGCCGGCTTCTGGGAGTCGGCCCTGGGGATAGCAGGCTGGGGGAAGGCGGCCCTATGCTTTGTATGCTTGAAGGCTTGAATGGCCTGATAATTTTTCGAAGAGCCAGGGGGAGTCGGTTAGGCTACCCGTGGCTATTTACTCCGACACCCAGGGAGGTCTTGGCGCCGTCCACCTCGCTGAAAGTGCAATTATCCCTGGGTGGTTTTGGTAATTCCTAACAACATATAGCTCATTGAGCTAATACTATTTCAAGATAAATATTTCAGGAAAGCTCAATGATTGGCATGGCATGGATTAGAAAGTGGACCCTTCAAAATGCTAAGGACAAAAGATTGGCTCAAGCTCAAAGCACAAGACGCTACATTTTCTATTTTAGTGATCCAAGATCACATTGAGTCTATAGGAAAAGCCAATACTATTAAGAAGGGATGAGGTGTTGCTTATTGAGGTTCTTGCTCAAAATGCTTAGTGATATGCTCCATAAACCCTCCACTACTTTCTCACATCCACATATGTCCCAAACCAAAAAGTCCAACTCGGCCCCACCAAAACTTCATATCCGGAGCCACCGAGTTCAGTTGACATAGCCACTGCCAGAAACCCTAGTCTTTTCGGTCTCACCGATAGGGATCTCGGTCTCACCGAGATGGGATTGTAATCTCTCTGTTTCCCTTCGTAACGTTTCGGTCAAACCGAGATGAGCGATCGGTCCCACCGAGATTGCAATGCAAATACTCTGTTTCCTTTTCATAACATTTCGGTCCAACCGAGATGAGCGAATCGGTCCCACCGAGTTTGCCTGACCAACTCTCTGTTTGTCTATTACCAAAATTGGTCTCATCGAGTTTGTGTAATCGGTCTCACCGAGATTACGTTATGCCCTAACCCTAATGAAATCGGTCCCACCGAGTTGACATGTCGGTCCCACCGAGAATCCTAACGTTCACATTATGAACCAAATCGGTATGACCGAGTTCTCTGAATCGGTCCCACCGAGTTTGGTGATTTGTGTGTAACGGTTAGATTTTGTGTGGAGGCTATATATACCCCTCCACCCACTCTTCATTCGTGGAGAGAGCCATCAGAACATGCCTACACTTCCAACACATATTTTCTGAGAGAGAACCACCTACACTTGTGTTGAGGTCAATATATCCCATTCCAACCACATAAAATCTTGATCTCTAGCCTTCCCCAAGTTGCTTTCCACTCAAATCATCTTTCCACCAAATCCTATCCTATGAGAGAGAGTTGAGTGTTGGGGAGACTATCATTTGAAGCACAAGAGCAAGGAGTTCACCATCAACACACCATTTGTTACTTCTTGGAGAGTGGTGTCTCCTAGATTGGCTAGGTGTCACTTGGGAGCCTCCGTCAAGATTGTGGAGTTGAACCAAGGAGTTTGTAAGGGCAAGGAGATCGCCTACTTCATGAAGATCTACCCTAGTGAGGCAAGTCCTTCGTGGGCGACGGCCATGGTGGGATAGACAAGGTTGCTTATTCGTGGACCCTTCGTGGGTGGAGCCCTCCGTGGACTCGTGCAACCGTTACCCTTCGCGGGTTGAAGTCTCCATCAACGTGGATGTACAATAGCACCACCTATCGGAACCACGGATAAAAAATTTCCGTGTCAACATTGCGTTTGCTCCCTTTACCTTCATATGCAATTGTTTTACATTGCGCTGCTATACTCTTAGAATTGCATGTGTAGGTTGATTGCTTGACTCGTGCAAAGTTGCTAAAATCTGCCAAGAACTAAAATTGGGAAAAGGCTAGATTTTTATTTGGTCAAGTAGTCTAATCACCCCCCTCTAGACATACTTCTGATCCTACACTCGCGAGGCTTGGCCCCTCGCGAGGGTCTTGAGTGGTTGCTGCTGAAGCTGGGCCGTGTCGGGCCGTTGACGGAGCTACGCTCGCGGGCCGCAGGCAGGCAAGTCTGGGCACCTCCATTCCCAGGACGCCGACAGTAGCCCCCGGGCCCAAGGCGCGCTCGGACTTGGCTTCGAGGCGAAGCCAAAGGGCAAGTGCGGAGCACCGCGGGCCCCAACCGCCTGCGGCCTTGGTCGACGCGTGGCAATTGACGGGACGTGGCCGCCTCCGCTTCCCCATGCTACCTCGGCAACCGTTCGACTTGACGAGACCCTGTTGCATGCAGAAGAAAACCATCATTACGTGTGTGGGGGCGGCGGTTGGCCTCCTTCCGATTATAAATGAGGGGAGGGGCAAAGCCCCCATTGCTCATCTCCTTCTTCACGCCGCCTGCTTCTTCTCCTTCCTCCTAGCCTCACCGCCTTGCTGTAGTCCCATGGCGCCAACGAAGAGGTTCCCGGCAGCGGAGAAGGGGAAGGCTCGTCAGGAGGGGCTCGGCTCGCCACCGCCCAAGAGGGGGCGAGGCCGCCCCCGCAAGCACGCTGTGACCCCTGCTGTGGCTCCTCGGGGGCGTGGTCGTACTCCTTCGGGGACCGGCGTCATCCTCGGCGGCCGCAGCGGTGTCTCCTCCCACAGCGGGGGCCACTCTAGGAGGAGCGGCCCTTGCGTTGAGGGGAGACGTGCCGTGGTTGCCCGGCCTCTTCGGTCGCGCTTCCACTCGGCAGAGGTGCTTCTGGAGTTCGTCGTGTGGTCGGAGAGTCCGGCTGGCACCTGGCTCCAGCTTCTGCGCTCCTTTGCCGGTGAGCTGCCGGCCGGGGGTCTTGACGGCTCTGGCTGCAGGCTGACGGTTGCTGCAGCAAGGCCTCGTGGGTCGCGGTGGAGGTCTCCGTTGCCGGCAATGTGGCCCTGGCCTGCGGCTGGCAGACATTCGCCTGCGCGCGGCCTGAGCAGGCGGTGCCCCCTCCTCTTCAAGTATGCTGGCGCCGCAACCCTCTTCGTGAGGGTGTTTGGGGAAGATGGTCGCCGCGCAGGGTGCTGCCCCGAAGACAGCGGCGGCAACGACGAGCTCGGCCCGGGCGACGACCGTGACGAGGCTGAGGGCGAACTTTCCCTTGGCGACGGCCATGGTTGCCCGGTGGTGGCAGCTTCTCCGCCAACAAGAGCACCAGCAGTGGTGGCTACGACCAGCCGCCTCACCGCCGGGCTCGCTTCGAGGACGGCGATGGGTCGTCCCGTCGCCACGCGGCGGTGAAGCGCGAGAGGGGCTCAGACTCAGCTGAGTCTGGGGGACCCTCGGAGCCAGGCCTCGTGAGCTGCCGCGGTCGTGCGGGCCGCTTTTGTTTGACCTTTCCTTTCTTCCTGCATTTTGAAAAAAGTAGATGGCCCTGCTGGGGCATGTAATGAACTATGGTCCTTATGCTGCTATGCTATACTTATTGCTCCGATGTTGTTCATGCTCCTCGTAGATGTAAAAAGGGGGTAACTTAGCTTGATATGCTCGGGGTGGTTTCCTGTCTCATGAGGGCGCGCCTTCTGGCGTCTGGTGAGGCCTCCTTGTTGCTGACTCAAGAGCCGCTGACCTCGGGAGTCATCGCGAAGCTGCAAAATTTGTTAGGACATCTGTCGGGTGCCTTGTTCCTCCTTGCGCGAGCCCTCAGGCATGGGCTAATCATGGCTTAGTGCACCACGTCGCAGTACCCGTGGGGCATAGACTTAGGAGGGTGCGCCAGTCACGAGCTCCTTCGAGGGCGTCTCGCGAAGATCAAGGGAGCCGAAGATCTGGGGCGACAGGGCTTTGGCGAGGTGTGTTTGTGGTTTAAGCTAGCTCAGCGCACACACACACACCTGCCTAGCCCCCGCGCGAGGCGCACGAGGGAGAGCGTCGGAAAACTGCCGTCCTCCCTGACGCAAGACAAAGAAGCGAGCGAAGAAGTAAAAGAAAGGGGAACTCAACCAAGCAATCGAGAAACACCAGAACTCCAAATTCCATTAAAAGGTTGCAAACCAGCTATAGAAAGCAAATGAACAGCCGCGTCCGACACCTAGTCTAGTCTTCTCACCAGCGCGGAGCTAAGTGCTGCCACTAGGACGTGGGAGGGAGCCCCCGAGGCCCGAGGGCGGCACACTGGAGACTCCGGGGCGTGTACAACCCCACTCATTATTATGTGAGAGTGTCATGGGCGGATACCTTCACAGGCACTGGGCCTTGCTTCATGGGTAGAACTTTCGGAGGTGCTGGATGTTCCAGGTGTTCCGGATGGGGACCCCGTCTTGCGTCTCCAGGCGCACAACGCCAGGCCTGGAGACGCGGGCAATCCTAAACGGGCCCTCCCACATGGGTGAGAGCTTACACAACCCTTCCCTGCAGAGCACCCGCCTCAGGACAAGATCGCCCACCTCGAGCATCCTGGAGCGGACGCTGCGGTAGTGGTACCGCCACAGCGCCCGCTGGTACCTTGCCCCTCGGAGCGAGGCTTGGCGGCGGCGCTCTCCCCCAGCAGGAGGTCCATCCCCCGCATGGCGTCCTGACGTTCCTCGTCAAATGCCAAGACCCGCGCGCAGCGATGCTTGACCTCGTGAGGGAGAACCGCTTCGGCTCCGTAGACGAGGAAGAACGGAGTCTTGCCCGTTGGCTTGGTGGCGGTGGTGCGGATGTACCACAGCACAGACTGGAGCTCGTCGTGCCAGCCCCTGCCGCAGGCCTCGAGCTTCTTCTTGAAGGTCCTTGTCTTGAGGCCTCTCAAGACCTCCACGTTGGCGCGCTCAGCTTGGTCGTTGCTTCTGGGGTGTGCCACTGAGGCGTAGCATATCTGCGTTCCAAGATTAGCACAATATGTTTTAAAGAGATTGCTAGTGAACTGCCAGCCATTGTCGGTGATGATGCAATTAGGGACTCCAAACCGACTCACAAGACCCTTGATGAACTTGACTGCAGAGCCGGCTGGGATGGTGCGGACAGCTTCCACTTCTGCCCACTTGGTGAACTTGTCGATGGCAACGTAGAGGTAGCGGTAGCCCCCGGGCGCTCGAGGGAATGGACCCAGGATGTCCAGCCCCCAGACCGCAAACGGCCACGAGAGTGCGACAGTCTGGAGGCCCTAAGCAGGCTGGTGGATTTTCTTGGCATGGAACTGGTAGGCCTCGCAAGATCTCACCAGCTCGGTTGCGTCGTTGAGTGTCGTGGGCTAGTAGAACCCGCTGCGGAACGCCTTGCCCACCAAGGTGCACGACGATGAATGATGCCCGCAGTCTCCGCCGTGTATGTCAGCTAGCAGTTCACACCCCTGCTCCGTGGAGATGCATCGCAAGGAAACATTGTTCGGTCATTTTCGGTATAGCTCACCGTCCCAGATGCAGTAGGCTGTAGCTTGCCGAGCCATGCGCTCTCCATCCTCCTCCTTCTCCAGCAGGGTCCCTTACAGCAGGTACGCCTTGAATTCTTCAGTCCAGCACCACTCCTGGGGTTCGAGCGCGAGGAGCAGGCGCACTCCTGAGGTCGGGCCGCAGGCGGGGGCTGAGGTTGGTGGCGGGGGAAGCTCCACCTGAGGCGGCGTAGGTTCCGCAGCCGGAGGGGCTGCTGAAGGCTTGAAGAGCCGCTCCTCGAAGACACCGGGCTCCTGGGGCTGACGCCTTGACGCCCTCTTGGCGATATCATCAGATTCCTTGTTTGTGCCGCGGGGCACATGCTGCAGTTCCAGGCCCAAGAATTGCTTCTCCATTCTGCGTACCTCCGCGAGGTATGCCTCCATGTGCTCGTCCTTCGGCTCTTACACCTTGTTGGGAAAGTTCACGAGGAGCTGAGAGTCGCCCTTGATGGTGAGGCGCCTCACCCCCAAGGTCGCCGCTACCTTGAAGCCGACGATCAGTCCTTCATACTCCGCAATGTTGTTGGAGACCTTCTCGCCCTGCTGGATGTAGAGCTGCACGGCGTAGTAGAGCATGTCCTGGGTGGGCGAGATGAGCACGGCCCCAGCCCCCGCGCCCTAGCGCGCGAAGGCGCCGTCGAAGTACATGACCCAGCCGTCTGGCACTTCGCTCCCCGGTGAGAGAGACCGGTCCTCGCCTGATTCAAGCGCTGGGGCGTCAGTCCACTCCGCCAGAAGTCGGCGAGCGCGGCTCCCTTGATGACCCTGGTGGTGCTGAACTCCAGCTGGAATGCCTGTCGGTCGATGTTCCACTCGGTGACCATCCCCGCAGCATTGGGGCTCCGGAGTACCCTCTCCAGTGGGTAAGCTGAGACGACCTTGATGGGGTGACCTTGGAAGTTATGGCGCAACTTGCGCGAGGCCACGAGGAGCGCGAGCAGAAGCTTCTGCGGCATGGGGGTAGCGTGCCTGCGCTTCTTGCAGTATTGATGACCCACAAGTATAGGGGATCTATCGTAGTCCTTTCGATAAGTAAGAGTGTCGAACCCAACGAGGAGTAGAAGGAAATGATAAGCGATTTTCAGCAAGGTATTCTCTGCAAGCACTGAAATTATCGGTAACAAATAGTTTTGTGATAAGGTAATTTGTAACGAGTAACAAGTAACAAGTGTAAATAAAGTGCAGCAAGGTGGCCGAATCCTTTTTGTAGCAAAGGACAAGCCTGGACAATTTCTTATATGAAGGGAAGCGCTCCCGAGGACACATGGGAATTATCGTCAAGCTAGTTTTCATCACGTTCATATGATTCACGTTTGGTACTTTGATAATTTGATATGTGGGTGGACCGGTGCTTGGGTGCTGTCCTTACTTGGACAAGCATCCCACTTATGATTAACTCCTATTGCAAGCATCCACAACTACAAAGAAGTATTAAGGTAAACCTAACCATAGCATGAAACATATAGATCCAAATCAGCCCCTTACGAAGCAACGCATAAACTACGGTTTAAGCTTCTGTCACTCTAGCAACCCATCATCTACTTATTACTTCCCAATGCCTTCCTCTAGGCCCAAACAATGGTGAAGTGTCATGTAGTCGACGTTCACATGACACCACTAGAGGCGAGACAACATACATCTCATCAAAATATCGAACGAATACCAAATTCACATGACTACTAATAGCAAGACTTCTCCCATGTCGTCAGGAACAAACGTAACTACTCACAAATCATATTCATGTTCATAATCAGAGGGGTATTAATATGCATAATGGATCTGAACATATGATCTTCCACCAAATAAACCAACTAGCATCAACTACAAGGAGTAAACACTACTAGCAACCTACAGGTACCAATCTGAGGCTTTGGGACAAAGATTGGATACAAGAGATGAACTAGGGTTTGAGAGGAGATGGTGCTGGTGAAGATGTTGATGGATATTGACCCCCTCCCGATGAGAGGATCGTTGGTGATGATGATGGCGATGATTTCCCCCTCCCGGAGGGAAGTTTCCCCGGCAGAACAGCTCTGCCAGAGCCCTAGATTGATTCCGCCAAGGTTCCGCCTCGTGGCGGCGGAGTTTCGTCCCGAAAGCTTGCTTATGATTTTTTCTCGGACGGAAGACTTCATATAGCAGAAGATGGGCACCGGAGGGCCACCAGGGGGCCCACGAGGCAAGGGGGCGCGCCCAGGGGGGTAGGGCGCGCCCCCACCCTCGTGGCCAGGGTGTGGGCCCCCTCTGGTATTTTCTTCGCTCAGTATTTTTTATTACCTGGGCGCGCCCCCACCCTCGTGGCCAGGGTGTGGGCCCCCTCTGGTATTTTCTTCGCTCAGTATTTTTTATTATTTCCAAAAATGACTTTCGTGGAGTTTCAGGACTTTTGGAGTTGTGCAGAATAGGTCTCTAATATTTGCTCCTTTTCCAGCCCAGAATTCCAGGTGCCGGCATTCTCCCTCTTTATGTAAACCTTGTAAAATAAGAGAGAATAGGCATAAGTATTGTGACATAATGTGTAATAACAACCCATAATGCAATAAATATCGATATAAAATCATGATGCAAAATGGACGTATCAACTCCCCCAAGCTTAGACCTCGCTTGTCCTCAAGCGGAAGCCGATAACGATAAATATGTCCACATGTTTAGAGATAGAGGTGTCGATAAAATAAAATACGGACATGAGGGCATCATGATCATTCTTATAACAGCAACATATATATATTGTCATATGATTTCTTATGCTCAAGTAATAATCTATTCACAATGTCAAGTATGAATCAGAAACTTCATTGAAAACTAACAAACTATAATCTCAGTCATTGAAACAATTGCAATTTATCATAACATCGGAAAGAGTCTATGTAAGAGCTTTTCAGCAAGTCCACGTACTCAACTATCATTTAGTCTTTCACAATTGCTAACACTCGCGCAATACTTGTGGTTACAAAGTTTTAATCGGACACAGAGAAAGATAGGGGCTTATAGTTTCGCCTCCCAACCTTTTACCTCAAGGGTAATGTCAACAATAATAGTTCATGCTAATTTACATCCAATTGGATATATATATCAGGATCTTTCCAACACAAGGTGCTTGCCAAAGGATAAAATGTAAAAAGGAAAGGTGAAGATCACCATGACACTTGCATAAGGGTGAGAGATAAAAGTAAAAGATAGGCCCTTCGCAGAGGGAAGCAGAGGTTGTCATGCGCTTTCATGGTTGGATGCACGAAATCTTAATGCAAAAGAACGTCACTTTATATTGCCACTTGTGATATGGACCTTTATTATGCGGTCCGTCGCTTTTATTTCTTCCACATCACAAGATCATATAAAGCTTATTTTCTCCACACTAATAAATCATACATATTTAGAGAGCAATTTTTATTGCTAGCACCGATGACAACTTACTTGAAGGATCTTAATCAATCCATAGGTAGATATGGTGGACTCTCATGGCAAAACCGGGTTTAAGGGTATTTGGAAGCACAAGTAGTATCTCTACTTGGTGCAAAGAATTTGGCTAGCATGAGAAGGAAAGGCAAGCTCAACATGTTGGATGATCCATGACAATATACTTTATTTCAGATATAAGAAAACATAGCCCATTACGTTGTCTTCCTTGTCCAACATCAACTCTTTAGCATGTCATATTTTAATGAGTGCTCACAATCATAAAAGATGTTTAAGATAGTATATTTATATGTGAAACCTCTGTTTCCTTATTACTTCCTATTAATTGCAACGGTGACCAAAAATATGCTTGTCAACCCTCAACAATTTTTAATCATCATACTCTTTATATGTGAAGTCATTACTCTCCATAAGATCAATATGATCTATTTGTTTCTTTTTATTCTTTCTTTTTCTTTTATTCCCTCAAGATCATAGCAAGATAATCAAGCCCTTGACTCAACACTAATCTTTATTATATATATCTCACGAACTCGATTACATAGAAGGGATCATAAGGCAAAACTCAAAACCAAATCATACTAAAACTTTATTCTACTAGATCAAGATGTTACTAAAAGGATCGAATTAAGAAAAATGGTAAAGATAGGAGTGTGATGGTGATATGATACCGGGGCACCTCCCCCAAGGTTGGCAGTTGCCAAGGGGAGTGCCCATACCAGATACTTAGTTTTCCTTTTTCGGAGGAGGTGATGATGGAGTTGTTGATGATGACAGTTGTGTCTTTAGCTTCTTCATACTGTAATTGAGAAGAGCAATTTCCTCCTTTAAATCATCAACCTCCGATTCCAGCTTCAAGATCTTGTCACATAAATCTCCTTTGCTTTTCTGCCGAAAACGAGAAGGAATAGCTCGGTTGTTAGATAGTTTAGCCCTCTTAGGGAGACTAGATTTCTTGAACTTCAGGTGCATATCCCCAGGTTGAGGTAGAGGGACATCCTCCTCCTCCGAACTTGAATTATTGATCCTCATCAAATGAGCATCCTTCTCCTCATCCGTAGTTCGACCACAAGGAGATAGATCCCCATAGGTCTTTGGGTCAGCAATGAGGTGTGAGACATAGCTCTCTCCGTCGGAATCCTGAGATGACATCTTGCTCCAAATCTGCTACAGAAACAGCTCAAAACAAAAACAAAGGATATTTGCGTGATACGATGGTCAAAACCTTCAGGAGTTTATAAAATGAATTTTTACCGACCGAAAGAAGTATCGTGCAAGAAAACGGAGTCCGGAGAGCACACGAGGTGCCCACGAGGTAGGGGGCTCCCAGAGGGGTAGGGCGCGCCTCCCACCCTCGTGGAAGCCTCGTGTCCTTCCCGGACTGCTTCTTATTTTCCTATTTTTCTAAATACTCCAAAACGGAGAAAAACTGCCATTAGAACTGTTTTGGAGTCGGTTTACTTACCGTACCACGTACCTATTCCTTTTCGGAGTCTGAAACGTTCTGGAAAGTGTCTCTTATGTATTCCTCCGGGGTTACGGTTTCAATAATATTGGTTTCAACATTTATGGGATTACCTGAGATATAATGTTTGATTCTTTGACCGTTCACCACCTTCGGATTTGTGCCTTCGAAGTTATTGATTTTTATGGCACCGGAACGATAGACCTCCTCGATAACGTAAGGACCTTCCCATTTAGAGAGAAGTTTTCCTGCAAAAAGTCTTAAACGAGAGTTGAATAGCAACACATAATCACCTACATTAAACTCACGCTTTTGTATCCTTTTGTCATGCCATCTTTTAACTTTTTCTTTAAACAACTTGGCATTCTCATAGGCTTGGGTTCTCCATTCATCAAGTGAGCTTATGTCAAATAACCTATTCTCGCCGGCAAGTTTGAAATCATAATTGAGTTCTTTAATAGCCCAATATGCCTTATGTTCTAGTTCAAGAGGTAAGTGGCATGCTTTTCCATAAACCATTTTATACGGAGACATACCCATATGATTTTTATATGCAGTTCTATAGGCCCATAATGCATCATCAAGTTTCTTGGACCAATTCTTTCTAGATCTATTAACAGTCTTTTGCAAATTTAATTTGAGCTCTCTATTACTCAATTCTACTTGACCACTAGACTGCGGGTGATAAGGGGATGCAATTCTATGATGAACACCATATTTAGCAAGCATTTTACGAAAAGCACCATGAATAAAATGTGAACCACCATCAGTCATTAAATATGTAGGGACTCCAAACCTGGGAAAAATAACTTCTTTAAGCATCTTAATAGAGGTGTTATGATCAACACTACTAGTTGGAATAGCTTCTACCCACTTAGTAACGTAATCAACAGCAACTAAAATATGTGTATACCCATTAGAGGAAGGAAACGGTCCCATATCATCAAAGCCCCAAACATCAAATGGTTCAATAACAAGTGAATAATTCATAGGCATTTCCTGACGTCTACTAATATTACCAATTCTTTGACACTCATCACAAGACAAGACAAACTTACGAGCATCCTTGAAGAGAGTAGGCCAATAAAAACCAGATTGCAATACCTTATGTGCAGTTCTATCTCCAGCGTGGTGCCCTCCATAGGCCTCGGAGTGACACTTGCATAGGATCTGTTCCTATTCATGCTCAGGTATACAACGTCTAATAACACCATCTACTCCTTCTTTATAAAGATGTGGGTCATCCCAAAAGTAATGTGTCAAATCATAGAAAAACTTTTTCTTTTGCTGGTATGTGAAACTAGGTGGTATAAATTTAGCAACAATGTAATTAGCATAATCAACATACCATGGAGCAATACGAGAAGCATTTATGACATCTAATTGTTCATCAGGAAAGCTATCATCAATAGGTAGCGGGTCATCAAGAACATTCTCTAACCTAGACAAGTTATCTGCAACAGGGTTCTCAGCTCCCTTTCTATCAATAATATGCAAATCAAATTCTTGTAGTAGGAGAACCTATCTAATAAGTCTAGGTTTAGCATCTTTATTATCCATAAGATATTTAATAGCAGCATGATTAGTGTGAATAGTTACTTTAGAATCAACAATATAAGGTCTGGACTTATCACAAGCAAATACAACTACTAAGAATTCTTTTTCCGTAGTAGCATAATTTCTCTGGGCACTATCTATAGTTTTACTAACATATTGAATAACATTTAATTTCTTATCAACCCTTTGTCCCAGAATTTCTTATCACTAGCATCGCACATAATTTCAAAGGGTAAATTCCAATCAGGAGGCTGAACAATAGGTGCAGAAATCAATGCTTTCTTAAGTATTTCAAATGCTTCTACACAATCATCATCAAAGACAAAAGGAATATCTTTTTGTAATAGATTAGTCAGAGGCCGAGAGATTTTTGAGAAGTCCTTAATGAACCTTCTATAAAAACCGGCGTGACCAAGGAAACTTCTTATACCTTTGATGTCCTTGGGACACGACATCTTTTCAATAGCATCAACTTTAGCTTTATCAACTTCAATACCTCTTTCAAAAATTTTATGCCCCAAGACAATACCTTCATTAACCATAAAGTGGCACTTCTCCCAATTCAAGACAAGGTTAGTTTCTTCACATCTGTGCAAAACTCGATCAAGGTTGCTCAAGCAATCATCAAAAGAGGATCCATAAACGGAGAAATCGTCCATGAAAACCTCACAAATCTTTTCACAAAAATCAGAGAATATAGCCATCATGCATCTTTGAAAGGTAGCAGGTGCATTACATAAACGAAAAGGTAGACTTCTATAAGCAAAAGTACCGAAAGGGCAAGTAAAAGTGGTCTTTGCTTGATCATCAGCTGACATAGATATTTGAGAGAAGCTAGAGTAACCATCTAGAAAGCAAAAATGTGTGTGTTTGGATAATATTTCTAGCATTTGATCAATAAAAGGCAAGGGGTAATGATCTTTTTTAGTAGCTTTATTTAATTTACGGAAATCAATTACCATCCTATAACCTGTAATAATTCTTTGCGGAATCAACTCATCTTTATCGGTAGGAACGACAGTAATATCTCCCTTCTTGGGGACACAATGGACATGACTTACCCACTGACTATCAGCAACGGGATAAATTATACCTGCCTCAAGGAGCTTTAATATTTCCTTTCTTACCACTTCTTTCATCTTAGGATTCAGCCGTCATTGGTGATCAATAACTGGTTTGGCGTCTTTCTCCAAATTTATTTTGTGTTGACATAGAGTGGGACTAATGCCCTTAAGATCATCAAGAGTATATCCAATAGCAGCACGGTGCTTCTTCAGAGTTTTCAATAATTTCTCTTCTTCATGCTCTGAAAGGTTAGCACTAATAATAACAAGATATATTTTCTTTTCACCAAGATAAGCATATTTAAGAGTATCAGGCAATGGTTTAAGCTCAAACACGGGATCACCCTTGGGTGGAGGAGGATCCCCTAGGATTTCAACAGGCAAGTTGTGTTTCAGAATAGGTCCCTGTTTAAAGAATACTTCATCTATTTCCCTTCTTTCATTCATAAACATATCATTTTCATGGTCTAGCAAATATTGTTCTAAAGGATCATTAGGAGGTACGACAATAGAAGCAAGACCAATAATTTCATCTTTACTAGGCAATTCCTCATTACGGGGTTGTCTACGAAATTTAGAGAAATTAAACTCACGAGACATATCATCCAAACCAATAGTAACAACATCCGTTTCACAGTCTATCTTAGCATTAACAGTGTTCAAGAAGGGTCTACCAAATATAATGGGACAAAAGCTATCTTGTGGGGAACCAAGAACTAGAAAATCAGCAGGATATTTAACTTTCCCACACGAGACTTCAACATCTCTAACAATCCTGACCGGTGAAATAGTATCTCTATTGGCAAGCTTAATGGTGACATCAATTTCTTCTAACTCGGCGGGTGCAATATCATGCATAATTTCTTGATATAAAGAAACAGGTATTGCACTAGCACTAGTGCCCATATCACATAAGCCATGATAACAATGATCTCCTATTTTAACAGAAATAATAGGCATGCCTACAACAGGTCTATGTTTATCTTTAGCACCAGGTTTAGCAATTCTAGCAGTCTCACCACAGAAGTAAATAACATGCCCATCGATATTATCAGCCAAGAGATCTTTAACAATAGCAATATTAGGTTCAACTTTAACTTGCTCAGGAGGTGTATAAGTTCTAATATTGCTTTTACGAACCACAAATGAAGCTTTAGCATGATCCTTTATTCTAATAGGGAAAGGTGGTTTCTCAACATAAGCAGTAGGAACAATAGGATCATTATAAGTGATAGTCTTTTCTGCAACTTTAATAGGTTCAACTACTTTTACTTCTATGGGAGGATGATATTTAAACCACTTCTCCTTAGGGAGATCAACATGAGAAGCAAAAGATTCACAAAAAGAAGCTACTATCTCAGAGTCAAGTCCATATTTAGTGCTAAATTTACGGAAAACATCGGTATCCATAAAAGATTTAACACAATCAAACTTAGGTGTTATACCTGACTCCTTACCTTCGTCGAGATCCCAATCTTCAGAGTTGCATTTAATCCTCTCCAATAAATCCCATTTGAATTCAATAGTCTTCATCATAAAAGAACCAGTACAAGAAGTATCGAGCATGGATCGATTGTTGTCAGAAAGCCGAGCATAAATTTTTTGAATAATCATTTCTCTTGAGAGCTCATGATTGGGGCATGAATATAACATTGACTTAAGCCTCCCCCAAGCTTGAGTGATGCTTTCTCCTTCGCGAGGCCAAACATTATATATATAATTACGATCACGATGAACAAGATGCATAGGATAAAACTTCTGATGAAATTCCAATTTCAATCGTTTGTAGTCCCATGATCCCATATCATCACATAGCCTATACCATGTCAATGCATCTCCCTTCAAAGATAAAGGGAAGACCTTCTTCTTGATAACATCATCGGGCATACCTGCAAGCTTAAATAATCCACAAACTTCATCCACATAGATTAAATGTAAATCGGGATGCAATGTTCCATCTCCTGCAAAAGGATTAGCTAGCAGTTTCTCTATCATACCCGAAGGAATTTCAAAGTAAACATTTTCAATAGGTTCAGTAGGTTGAGGAGCAACTATTTGCTCTGCTGGTCGGGGTGAAGATACCCCGAACAAGCCCCTCAAAGGATTACTTTCCATATTAACAAGTGACAGTAAATTTCAGCACACTATATAAATTTTTCCTTACCAAATTCCACCTACCAAAGGCGCTTCACTCCCCGACAACGGCGCCAGAAAAGAGTCTTGGTGACCCACAAGTATAGGGGATCTATCGTAGTCCTTTCGATAAGTAAGAGTGTCGAACCCAACGAGGAGCAGAAGGAAATGATAAGCGGTTTTCAGCAAGGTATTCTCTGCAAGCACTAAAATTATCGATAACAGATAGTTTTGTGATAAGGTAATTTGTGACGAGTAACAAGTAACAAGTGTAAGTAACGTGCAGCAAGGTGGCCCAATCCTTTTTGTAGCAAAGGACAAGCCTGGACAATTTCTTATATGAAGGGAAGCGCTCCCGAGGACACATGGGAATTATCGTCAAGCTAGTTTTCATCACGTTCATATGATTCACGTTCGGTACTTTGATAATTTGATATGTGGGTGGACCGGTGCTTGGGTGTTGTCCTTATTTGGACAAGCATCCCACTTATGATTAACTCCTATTGCAAGCATCCGCAACTACAAAAGAAGTATTAAGGTAAACCTAACCAGAGCATGAAACATATAGATCCAAATCAGCCCCTTACAAAGCAACGCATGAACTACGGTTTAAGCTTCTGTCACTCTAGCGACCCATCATCTACTTATTACTTCCCAATGCCATCCTCTAGGCCCAAACAATGGTGAAGTGTCATGTAGTCGACGTTCACATGACACCACTAGAGGCAAGACAACATACATCTCATCAAAATATTGAACGAATACCAAATTCACATGACTACTAATAGCAAGACTTCTCCCATGTCGTCAGGAACAAACGTAACTACTCACAAATCATATTCATGTTCATAATCAGAGGGGTATTAATATGCATAATGGATCTGAACATATGATCTTCCACCAAATAAACCAACTAGCATCAACTACAAGGAGTAATCAACACTACTAGCAACCTACAGGTACCAATCTAAGGCTTTGGGACAAAGATTGGATACAAGAGATGAACTAGGGTTTGAGAGGAGATGGTGCTGGTGAAGATGTTGATGGAGATTGACCCCCTCCCGATGAGAGGATCGTTGGTGATGATGATGGCGATGATTTCCCCCTCCCGGAGGGAAGTTTCCCCGGCAGAACAGCTCTGCCAGAGCCCTAGATTGATTCCGCCAAGGTTCCGCCTCGTGGCGGCGGAGTTTCGTCCCGAAAGCTTGCTTATGATTTTTTCTCAGACGGAAGACTTCATATAGCAGAAGATGGGCACCGGAGGGCCACCAGGGGGCCCACGAGGCAGGGGGCGCGCCCAGGGGGTAGGGCGCGCCCCCCACCCTCGTGGCCAGGGTGTGGGCCCCCTCTGGTATTTTCTTTGCTCAGTATTTTTTATTATTTCCAAAAATGACTTCCGTGGAGTTTCAGGACTTTTGGAGTTGTGCATAATAGGTCTCTAATATTTGCTCCTTTTCCAGCCCAGAATTCCAGCTGCCGGCATTCTCCCTCTTTATGTAAACCTTGTAAAATAAGAGAGAATAGGCATAAGTATTGTGACATAATGTGTAACAACAACCCATAATGCAATAAATATCGATATAAAAGCATGATGCAAAATGGACGTATCAAGTACCTTGCTGACAAATGCTACCTCTTGAGCATGCGTTGGTTTTCCCTTGAAGAGGAACGGGTGATGCAGCAAAGTAGCATAAGTATTTCCCTCAGTTTTTGAGAACCAAGGTATCAATCCAGTAGGAGACTACTCGCAAGTCACCTAGTACCTGCACAAACAATCAAGAACCTTGCAACCAACGCGATAAAGGGGTTGTCAATCCCTTCACGGCCAATTGCAAAAGTGAGATCTGATAAAGATAATAAGATAAATATTTTTTATTTTTGTTTTATAGATTGGAAAATAAAGATTGCAAAATAAATAAACTAGAATTATAGATCAAAAACTTATATGATGTAAAGTAGACCCGGGGGCCATAGGTTTCACTAGTGGCTTCTCTCATGATAGCATATATTACGGTGGGTGAACAAATTACTGCCGAGCAATTGATAGAAAAGTGCATAGTTATGAGAATATCTCTGCATGATCATGAATATAGGCATCACGTCCGTGTTAAGTAGACCGAAACAATTCTGCATCTGCTACTATTACTACACACATCGACCGCTATCCAGCATGCATCTAGAGTATTAAGTTCATAAGAACAGAGTAACGCATTAGGCAAGATGACATGATGTAGAGGGATAAACTCAAGAAATATGATATAAACCCCATCTTTTTATCCTCGATGGCAACAATACAATACGTGCCTTGCTGCCCCTACTGTCACTGGGAAAGGACACCACAAGATTGAACCCAAAGCTAAGCACTTCTCCCATTGCAAGAAAGATCAATCTAGTAGGCCAAACTAAACCGATAATTCGAAGAGACTTGCAAAGACATCAAATCATGCATATAAGAATTCAGAGAAGAACCAAATATTGTTCATAGATAATCTTGATCATAAACCCACGATTCATCGGATCTCGGCAAACACACCGCAAAAGAATATTACATCGAATAGATCTCCAAGAACACCGAGGAGAAGTTTGTATTGAGAACCAAAGAGAGAGAAGAAGCCATCTAGCTAATAACTATGGACCCGAAGGTCTGTGGTAAACTACTCACACATCATCGGAGAGGCTATGGTGTTGATGTAGAAGCCCTCCGTGATCGAATCCCCCTCCGGCAGATCGTCGGAGAAGACCCCAGATGGGATGTCACGGGTACAGATGGTTGCAGCGGTGGATAAGTGGTTTTGTGGCTCTACTGGATGTTTTTAGGGTATAAGGGTATATATAGGCGAAAGAAGTACGTCGGTGGAGCTACGAGGGGCCCACGAGGGTGGGGGGCGCGCCCTCCTGCCTCGTGGCCGCCTCGTTGCATATCTGACTTCCACTCCAAGTCTCCTGGGTTGCATTTGTTCCAAGAAAGATCCTCGCGAAGGTTTCGTTTCGTTTGGATTCCGTTTGATATTCCTTTTCTGTGAAACACTGAAATAGGCAAAAAACAACAATTGGCACTAGGCCTCCGGTTAATAGGTTAGTCCAAAAGATAATATAAAAGAGCATATTAAAGCCCATTAAACATCCAAAATAGATAATATAGTAGCATGGAATGATAAAAAATTATAGATACGTTGGAGACATATCAGCATCCCCAAGCTTAATTCCTGCTCGTCCTCGAGTAGGTAAATGATAAAAACAGAATTTTTGATGTGGAATGCTACCTAACATAATTTTCAATGTAATTTTATTTATTGTGGCATGAAAGTTCAGATCCGAAAGATTCAAGACAAAAGTTTAATATTGACATAAAAATAATAATACTTCAAGCATACTAACCAAGCAATTATGTCCTCTCAAAATAACATAGCCAAAGAAAGCTCATCCCTAGAAAATCATATAGTTTGATCCACAATATGGCTCGACCGCTCCCGGGCACACATAATTTCACTATTTCTTTTTTTTCCCTTTTTCAGGTTTCTTTTCCACAGGCCTTCCCTGACGGCTTGATCGCAGGTCCTTTCGAAGGACAAATACACCAAGACGGCAGTCAGCTTGGATGTAGAGGGGAATTTCTAGGTGGTTTCTTTAACGACCACCCTACCTATTTTCAGGACCCACACACAACTCTCCCTTGGTTGTGGCATGCTAAATAGCCTGTTGCTTATCGCACTATTTGTATCAATGCACTTTGACGCATTAACCAAATTATAATGGAAACAGTTTGCGGCCCAAATTTTAGGGCCCCTGCTCATTACCTTTGCTCCTTATCTGTTTTCCTTTTTCTGTTGATAACCTTTTCAAATAGCACCCGTACACTTTGGTACGTTTCAATTTGCCAGGGGCTTCATAGCGCCCCGCACTACGGCAACAAAGTCCAAAC
This sequence comes from Triticum aestivum, assembly GCF_018294505.1. NCBI lineage: Eukaryota > Viridiplantae > Streptophyta > Magnoliopsida > Poales > Poaceae > Triticum > Triticum aestivum. Next base: position 245,024,998 of record NC_057799.1, read on the forward strand.
ACTTTTTACAGTTCGGCACCCCGAATTTAGCACTATGTGCATTGGCTCCGAATCATGTCTTTGGTCAATAGTTGGGTTTCCCGGCTCCTGTGCTTGCTACCTTACATTCCGCTAAATTGGCTAAGGTGGTAAAGGGAGAACTACTGCGATTGTGCCCTGGTTTACCCGAAGGAGCACCTCAGTAGAGAAAGCCGAAAACTGACTGTCATGATGCGGCGAGAGCCGGTCAGCTCTTCGGAGGTTTCAAATCCTTAGAGATTTCTTCCGCATTACGCGAGGGATCAGTACTTGCCCGATTAGGTGTTTACAGTTTCCTAGTTTGGATACCAGGGGCTGCGCCTAACTTTTTATTGTCAAACTCCTATGGCTAAGTGAGGGTGTTCAAGCCGAATAGTCTGATTGCCTGGTTCACTGCGCTAAACACCTCCTTCAAGGACCAAACAATTGGATCAAGAGTGTTTAGATTACACCCCGAACACCCCCGTACTACCTACGTGGGGGCAGAAGCCGACGACTGGCCAACTCTCAGATTTCATACAACACAGCCGCACAGGAGGTGATTTTTTTTACATAACAACTTTGTTTCATCATACAAGGCAGAGACAGCATTAATGTATTCATTCAAAGATAATGTCTTGCGCACATTGCGTCGCCACAATGTGAGACCCCTCCAGGACGTCTTCAAAATACCGCTCGGGCATGCGGTGCTCCTTGCCTTCGGGCGGCCCCTCAGTCACAAGCTTGACGACATCCATCTTCGCCCACCATACCTTGACGTGGGCGAACGCCATGCGCGCGCCCTCGATGCAGGCCGATCGCTTGACGACGGCCAGCCAAGGATAGACACTCACCAGCCGCTTCACGAGCCCGAAGTAGCTGCCGGGTATAGCTGCGGCAGGCCACAGCCGGATTACTAAATCCTTCATGGCCAGTTCGGCCACCCTATGCAGCTCGACCAGCTGTTTTAGCTGATCGGTGAAGGGCACTGGATGTTCTGGCGCAAGGTATTGCAACCAGAACAGCTTCTCCGTTGAGCTCCCTTCTTCGGCTCGCAAGAACTCCGCAGCGTCTGACACACTGCGCGGCAGATCCGCAAACACCCCTGGAGAACTCCGAATCCGGGTTAGTAAGAAATACTTCTTCTTAACATACTTGCTTTGCATACAAAACGCCTTACCCGCCGCGATCTTCTTGGCCTCCTGGATCTCCTGGAGGGCGCCCTGGGCTTCAACCCGGGCCTCTTCCACGCTTTGACGAGCCTTGGCGAGTTCGGTCTCTCGAGCCGAAACATCACACTCCAAGGCCTCGCACTTTTTTACAGCGTCCTGGAGCTCTTGCTGGACCTCGTTAAGCCTGGCCTTGAGCTTCTTACGGGCGGCTTGCTCCTTGGCAGCTTTCTCCTCGGCTTCGGCCAGGGCCTTTTTAAGGGCCTCGACCTCGGTCGTCGCTCCTACACATATCATGACACTACGGTCAATACACATCATTTATTCTTTCCGAATATATAGCGAGTCATTACATACCGTGCTTGTCTTCTAGCTGCTTCCTCGCTTGGCCGAGCTCCTCCTCGGCCCGCTCTAGTCTCTGCTTTAGTCCAGAGACTTTGGCAGCATGTGAGGTCGCGGCCAGCAATGACGCCTGCTTATTCACATAAGACATACTTAGTTAGCTTCCTGCGAAAATTAATTGATCCTCTGTGCGGATTTTCTTTCCGAACACCGGACAGTGTCTCAGGGGCTACTGTCTATATTGGGATTTTCTCTTCTGCGTCGCTTACCTCAAAACTTGTCAGCAGGTCGCTGCAGGCTTCGGTCAGTCTGCTCTTGACGGACTGAACCCTCTCAATCACCGTACCCATGAGGATACGGTGTTCCTCCACAATGGAAGCGCATCGTAGCGCTTCCAGAAGATTGTCCGGTGCCCCTGGTTGGACAGAGGTCACCGGCGGGATAGGTACACCTCCTTCTTTTGAAGGAGGCTGCACGCCGGATTCTGGAGCCGTATAGGTCTTCGGAATCGTATGTGGATGGGGGCCGAACTGAACATGGCCCCCATCGCCAGTCTCCATGGGGACCGGCTCCCCCATGTGTCCGGCAGCCGAGGTTTCGCCCTCCGGTGCCCCCCTAACGGCCTCCTGAGACTCTCCCTGGCCTGGGAAGGTCCTTCACGACAGCACCTCGGCGTCGCCCTTGGCTGTGGGAGAGTAAGCGGCCGGCGGCGACTCGCTGGCCATCGCCTTTGAATCCAACGAAACTCTTGATGAGGATCGCTGGGAGCTGTCGTGGGCCGGACTGCAATAACATAATCAACCAGGTTAATGCCGTAAAGAGGAGAGGCCGGATATATGGACATATACGAGTTTCAGTACTTACTATGCGGCCAGAAGCTTGTTCCGGGGGTGTCGCTTCGGACTGCTGTCGATGTCCCACGCGGAGTTATCCGCAAGGGAGCCCTTCCCCCTCTTGGACGCTTCCGCCTCCAGATTCATGGAGGCTGCCCTCTTCTTCCTCCCCGCATCAGGGGGAGGGTTGTTTTCCTCCTCCTCCTCCTCGTCATCCTCAGCGGTAGAGGAATGGGTCTCGTCGTCTTCGGACGTCACGTCCGAAGCACCCTTGCGACGGGGGCCACCTTTGGCCCCCTTGGCCTTCTTCTCTGGCGGCTGATAGGGCGCCGGGACCAGCATCTTCGCCAGGAGCAGGATGACTGGTTCTTCAGGCAGCGGAGCCGAACATTGAATCCGCTCCGCTTTCTCTCTCCATACCTGAAAAATATAGTAAAGTTTAGACATCCTCCTTGAACAAGCAGGTAGAGGATGCGTCCCGAGACGTGAAGGACTTACCACATTAGCGGGATGGGCAAGATCATGCCCGCGGTCTGAATCTATGACCGGCGGCTTCTCATTGCCCTTAAAGAGCAACTTCCAGGCATCTTCGTGAGTAGTTCCGAAGAGCCTTTCCAAGGTTTGGTGCTTCTCCGGATCAAATTCCCATAGAGGGCAGATTTGGCTTTGGCAGGGGAGGATCCGGCGAACTAGCATCACCTGGATCATGTCGACGAGCTTGATGTTTTTGTCCACCATGCTTTGGATGCGCGTTTGCAGCGCTATCAACTCGTCTGATGAAGACCAATTTGGGCCCTTCTCTATCCAGGAGGTAAGCCGCATTGGAGCTCCGGACTTGAATTCGGGAGCCGCAGCCCAGGTGGCGTCGCGGGGCTGTGTGATATAGAACCACCGTTTCTGCCACTCCTTAACAGTCTCCACAAAAGTACCTTTGGGCCATGTGACATTGGGCATCTTGCTCACCATGGCTCCTCCGCACTCCGCGTGTAGGCCATCCACCACCTTCGGCTTCGCGTTGAAGATCTTGAGCCACAGTCCGAAGTGGGGTTGGATGCGAAGGAAAGCCTCGCACACGACAAAGAATGCCGAGATGTTGAGGAAAGAGTTTGGAGCTAGATCATGGAAATCTAGCCCGTAGTAAAACATCAGTCCGCGGATGAAAGGGTGGAGTGGAAACCATAACCCGCGGACGAAATGAGGGATGAACACCACCCTCTTGTTGGGCTTCGGTGTGGGGATGACTTGCCCCTTTGCCAGAAGACGATGGGCGATTTCCTTCGCCAGATACCCGACCGCCCGAAGCTCGATGATGTCCTTCTCCTTGACAGAGGAGGCCATCCACTTGCCTTGTCCTCCAGATCCGGACATGGCTGAGTGCTTGCTTGAGGCGGAAATGATGAGAACTTGGGCGCTGGAGCTCGAGAATCAAAGGGCAGAGGAAGAGAGAAGGCGTGGGTGAAGAAAGGGAATCCTTATCCCCTTATAAAGGCAGTGAATATCGAACGCCTCCCCACTCGCCTTAAAACTCGCCTATTCCCAAGGGTTGTGCAAACGGCACGGATTGATTACCCATGCCCATATTGATGAGAATCCCGCAATAAGGGGACACGATCTCTGCTTTGAAAAGACGTGCCAATGGAAACCGCATCTCGAAACGCGGAACGGCAGACGAAAACGGTTCGAAATAATGACCGGGCAGACATGATGTCATCTAGCAAAAAGTTGTCAGCGGATGGGACTCGTGAAATATTATACTCTCTACGGCTGTGTGTGTGGTACTTGTGTTGCAGATCCAGACACGTTCGTTGTGTCCGAAGACAATCTTGGAGTATTCGAAAAGGGGAACCCGTCTTGCAATGCCGAAGACAATCTGCGCGCCGGACACCTCATCATTGAAGCCTGGTTCAGGGGCTACTGAGGGAGTCCTGGACTAAGGGCTCCTCGGGCGTCCGACCTGTTGGACATGGGCCGGACTAATGGGCTGTGAAGATACAAGACCGAAGACTCTCTCCTGTGTCCGGATGGGACTCTCCTTGGCATCAAAGGCAAGCTTGGCGACCAAATATGAAGATTCCTTTCTCTATAACCGACTTTGTACAACCCTAATCCCCTCCGGTGTCTATATAAATCGGAGGGCTTAGTCCGGAAATAGATACAGTCATACAAGCTAGACTTCTAGGTTTTTAGCCATTGCGATCTCGTGGTAGATCAACTCTTGTAATATTCATATTCATCAAGATCAATCAAGCAGGAAGTAGGGTATTACCTCCATAGAGAAGGCCCGAACCTGGGTAAACATTGTGTCCCTATCTCCTGTTACCATCGACCTAAGACTCATAGTTCGGGACCCCTACCCGAGATCCACCGGTTTTGACACCGACACCACTCTTATTGATAATATTGCAGTTCTACCCTCAGTTTGTCTAGTAGGCCTCTCCCACCATCTTCGAGGAGCAACTCCATCACCCATCCAGCACTCTACCCCTTTCCCTCCCCCTCTCTCTTTCCTCTCTCTCTCTCTCTCTCTGTCCCAACCTATTTCCCGCCCTTCAGTTTTGTATGGATGTCGACTGATCTCCCTCAAGACATAGCTGGTTCTCTCCTTCTCAACACATATACGAGTCGTTTTACCTCTCTAGTTAGGCCTCTGCCTCCCCCCTCCTCCCCCCACACACACCGATACATCGAGCGCTCTAGTCATGTCTCCCTGCCACACACAAACTTGCCCTGTGCCCTCCGACATTCCGGTAGGTCAGTCGCCCTATATCTTTGACTTGCATACACACAATTTCGATGGCTCTCTTCATCAATCTCACACCCACCCACTTGATCCTCTCTTCGACTCTATCGATATCTATGACCCCTCCCTCTCTTCTGGTGGATCGCCTCCTCTATATATGATACCGATAGGCCTCTATTTCACACACATTGCATGTGTCAAATTTTTGTGTGAGATGTCATCGACACATATTCCCACAAATACATTGACAAAATCACCCCCCAAAGAAAAAACATTCATGAACGCACACGCCATCTGTCTAGGTTTGTATCTCTCTCACACACACCCACGTAGGTGGGGGACGTGCATGAAGAGAAGAGGTGCACGCACGGCGCACGTACTCCTGTCTCTTTCCCAACCACACCCGCGCGGGTACACGGTGGAGCTCATTTCTGTACGAAAAGGCAGCCCACGTGGTAATTTGACATGTGTACTAGTTGTCCACTTGATGGAGGATCATCTACCAGGGGTGAACAAACAAATTGCGACTTGACACGTTATGTTAAAAAAGAGGCAAACCACGTGGGGCCTACCTTAGAGGCAATGCTCTATACACTCGGGATGCTCTGTGCGTATTACTTTTGATGTGTCCCGTCAACTCGCAGAACAAGGAGAAGCTTGCTTAGTAAGCCATCTCCCCCGCCCACGGGCGCGGTGGCTCACAGGATGAGGTGAAGCTTGCTTACTACGCCTACGCCCGCTCCCTCGCCCACGCGCGCGGTGGCTTGCAGGACGAGGATAAAATTTTACTACTCCCTCCGTTTACTCCTCGTCCCTACCTTGGTTAGAGAGATTATCATATTGTTTGGAATATATGTCCTTTAGTAGATTTCAATATGAACTTGTAACATCCCAAATTTTCAATTTGGAATATTATACATTAGATCATCATGCATAACATATTTTATTGCATTTTTTTGTGATCCTAGAAATTCTACGCAACTCAAGGACCCACGGAGAGAGTTGGGGATTTCGTTATTTTCATATTTGGGTTTGTCAAATTTTGAAAATAGGATCATTTGTTTTAATTATTTTCTCTCCGAAAATATTTCATATCAATTATATGAGAGGGGATAATATGACTTCTCCAAAAATAATGAAATATTGGAGGAAAGTATTAAAAACAAATATTTTATTTCATTTGGATTTTATTTGATTTTATTTGAATTAGGAAAAAATATGCATTTTTCAAAATTGCATTTTAGGCCCAAATAAATGTTCATCTTGTCCGGTTTATTTTTAGAGGACGGGGAAAATTTATTTCGGGATTTTTGGAGTCCGTTTAGTATTTCTTTTCTTTCTTTTTCTACACGTCCGATTTAAAAAAAATGAACCGACCTACCGGGCCGTGTCCGGCTAGGACTCTGGCCCGGCCGGCCTTTATAAGCCGCGAGGCCGCCCTGCCAGCCCAAGCCGCCCGCCCCGTGAAACCCTAGCACC